>NW_004955407.1:28121927-28191085 GCF_000276665.1 Chinchilla lanigera
CAAGATATATATATATATATATATACACACACACAAGATAGCTAAGATAATTGTACTACTAATTTCTATTAGTTTATTGAAAGGAACAGTTAATTATTTGATCAGTTTGAACAGTATAATTGTTTGATCAATCTTGCATAGCTATTCTGGCAATCTGAGCAACTACTTTGAAGACAACACTAAGTAATATAAAAACCATTGTTGATTTCCTATCACCTTGTTTTAAGATTCTGTATCGTTTTTATAGTTTTTGTGTCATTTTGTTTTGTCTTTGTTTTTGTTATTCTGTTTTTGTTCTCTTTAAAATAATAAGAAACATTTAAGATACAAAAATAAACAAATAAATAAAAAGAAGGCTGTAGCTAGACATGGTGGTGCATACCTGTAATCTCAGCACTCTGGGAGGCTAAAGCAGGAAAACAGCAAATTCAAGCCAAATTCGGTCAACTTAGCAAGGCAGCTCATGTGTTTTGACTGAGAAATGTAAGTAAGCTCAACTTATCAACTGAGTTTTATGGAATCGCCTATGTCCTTCAAGAATCAGCTCTTAAATGGCCATTGTATTTACAGCTTATTCTTTACCAATTCCAGGGGAAATATGTGACATTTTTTTTCCTCATTATTCTGTACTACTTTTGCAACTTCTCTGTTGCAAAATTTTTACAAATAAAGACCTACAAACTTTTTTGAACTTTAACTGCAAGAACAGGCAAGGGGCAAATTTTGGGTACAATTCATGGCTTGCTGATACTGTCCAGAGGAAGGGGCCTTCTCACTGGGTCAAAGATTGCAGTATAAATCCAGTGATCTGAACGTTGTTCTCTCGCTTACCTCTGGCACTTAGCCCAGACTAAGTTCTTTATTCTCTTGGTGCCTGATGACTCAGTGTTATGGTTTGTGTCTGTGTGTCCCCCCAAAACCACATGCAGTCATGGGCAGGCTTTTAGAGTTTATGATTAATTTATGGTTCAGTGTTGGAACTATGCATGTGTTATACCTGCCTTGGGGCAGGAAGTTTGCATACAGTGTAAAAGAGGAAAAGAGGCTGCTTGTCAGTGCTCCTCCCTTTTGCTGTTGTTGCTTTTGCTGTTCTTCCACCATCATGAACTGTTGCCCTCTGCCATGTGCCACTCTGCCTTGGAGCCAGTCGAGTATGGACTGAAACCTCCATAAACTGTGAGCTAAGTAAACCTTTCCTTCCTTAATTCTGGGTGTCAGGTGTTTTGTCTCAGCAACAAGAGAAAAGTAACCAAGACACTCAGTTTCTCCACAAATACTTTTTCAGTTTATTGTCAGATACCTGAGAAACCTTAGGAAAACTGTATAGACGAGTTTGGGAAGGCTTGCTGTCCGCTCCTCATTATCTCCCTGTTGCCATAGGCACTAATATGTTTTAGCGAACAAAGCTAAGAAAAGGACAAGAAGGTCCGTGTAATGAACTGAATAAAAGATGAGGACTCAGGAAAATGAGGAGGAGCAAAACCTTGTAGGGAAAGACGTAAGCTGTAAAACAGAGCAGCAAAGGAGCAAGACGAAGATTGGAATAAAGTTGGAAGCCCATATCAAACTTATCACAGATATTACTCCTTACACAAAAAGTAATTTACATGGACTGTAGACCACAGTGCAAAATTTAAAAGCTATAAAACTTCTGTAAGAAAATGCAGGAGTAAAATCAATGTGACCTTGAATAGGGTGATGACTTTTTACATGCAACTTCCAAAGCATAATTCATGATAGAAAAGATGATGAACAATTAAAAACTTTTGCTGTGAAAAACTCTGATGAGACCTTACAGGGGCTTCTGGTTTCTAATACTGTTCTCCAAAAATCAAAAAGATGCAAGACTTTTTAAACAAAAGCCTGATTGAGGATTGGAACACTGTATACCCAAGTCAAGCCTGGACCATATGGCCGTGCCAGGAAGTGAGGAGGTGCTGAAAAGTAAACAAAGCAAAATGCACCACAGAAATGGGAATATGCAAAACAACACAAACACCAACTCAAAGAGTTCCCAGTGGCCAAATTTGGAAGGATGTGAAGCATAAAATAAATAAAGTGATTTTGGATTCTTAACACAAAATATAAAATAAATAACAGTGAATACATATTTGTATAAATAAGGGGTAAGTAAATAATAAATGGAGAAGAACAAACAAATTTCCTCTGAAGATGAATTCCAAATGATTTATGTAGTACTCCACCCTCAAGCAGAGGATGTGACATAACTACTCCTCCAGTGCTGGCTGTGCATGTTGGCTCGGGCACAGTGACAAAGGAGGAGAACACGATAGATACAACCTCAGGCAGGTGATTATGGTTTAGATCCACAATGTGTCACGGTGGCAGCACGGACCTTTGCCGTGATATGATCACAGTGACACCTCACGTCCATGGCCTTTCTTTTAAAAAAATAAACAATCTACTTTAATTACAAGGAAGAAAAAAAAAGTGCCACCAATTCAGGATTATTTATTCCATGAGATGCCTCTCCAATAATCCTCAAAACTCAAACTCATCAAAACCAAAGGACATTTGAGATATACATATCAGTTATATGTAATAAGATATCCTGGACAGGATCCTGGAACAGAAAGATGGCATTAGTAAAATATAACGAAGTCATCAAGTGATAGCTTTCAGTAGCAGTAAAGTAGCAACACTGGCTTATTACTTATGACAAATGTACCACACTAATTAATGTAAGATGTTTACAAAGAGAAGAAATTGGTGTACGGTGTTTAAGGATGCTTTTTACAATGTTTACAACTCTTCTATAATTCCAAAACACTTTTTAAAAAATAAATAAATAAGTGAAAAATTTTAGAAAGACGAGCTTGAAGCCAAACCATGGAGAATTCAGCCTACAGAGATCTCCGGTAGGAAAAGTAACAACATGACCTCCCTCCAGTCGGGTTTCCAGTCTCTCCTCATTAGAAATAAAATCTCAAACACTGTGTTTTCCTTACACCTGAGATAATCTGATGCTCACTCTGGGATAAAACAGAGTATCTTAGCTTGCCCTAGGAAAGGATGTTGGTTCCAAAGAGCAGACAACTTGCAGAAAGTCACACAGGATGAGAGAAAGCCTGCATGTGTGTTATTCCTGAAGACAGCACCTTTCATACATTACCTTTCCCAGCCTCCTACCATTAATAGGCCCAAGTAGCCATATCACTCTATATTCCTGCCATACTTGAATCTTTACACACACACACACACACACACACACACACACAAAGAAACATAGCCATGGACATTATGAAAATAATTTCTGCTTGATATAGAAAGGCTATGAAAACTACTGTCTACATTAAAAAATAAATAAGACTGAATTTCACTTTGCTTATTTATATCCAGCTCAACATAAAAATTAAGTCCTATGTCCCTTATCTACTATTGTTAGATAGGATCTGGGAAAATGGTTGAATTTTTACTTTGTCTCAGATTCCAGGATGAACTGGAGTTGGCAGCAGGACAAAGAAAGATGCAGCAGACTCTTTAAACCATGTATGTCACTACCAAGAGCTAGTGTGCTGGTTTCAGTTTGGGAAAACAAGAGGCCCAGAGAAAAGTGCCACCCCAGTGTGACTCCACTTGTCTCAGCTTAGGTTGCCTGCTGTGGCGAAGTCAGAGCTTCTTCCCAAGGAAGGCTGCTTCGGGCCCTTCCTCCCTCTGGAACATCCCTGGTATGTGGCTCTGTCACTCACCATGCTGTGACTTTGGACAAATCACTTGAACTTTCCGAGACACACGTTCCTCATCGGAAAATTAGGCTAGCCCAGTAAACTCAAGCTGAAGTGTCAGAGGAGTGGTGAAGTCCAACACACAGAGGTGTTAGAGAGGGAGCTTTGTTGCCATACAAGGGAAAGAGTTGATGAGTACGACCATGGTTTTTAGGAGACAACCTGAGATACAGCTAAGCAAATGTGATAGGTGCTTCCTATCCAATGGTCTTCAACTGCAAGCACTAGACCCTCTTTCTGAGGTGATCTCTGCCCTTTGTAGCCCACCTGGACTATATGCTACAGCCCTAAAATGTGACAGAATTGGTGCATCTGGAAAGCAGTCCCCGGCCAATGACTGAAAATCCCTGCTGTCTCAACCAGAGAAGGGAGTAGGGGCAACAACCCTGAAGCATGTTCTATAGTAATTCCTGGTGAACTAAACCCCAGGAGCACAGAGCAAAAACCTACCTGACATCACATGCTGCCTGATATCACCTACCTGATGGCTCCTCTTCCCCTTGACAAGCCTGGGTTCTTTCACCTTAGAGCCTCACCCTTCTTCTCATGGTTTCCATCTCATAGGTGGCACGATTTCTCACGGGGACCCCATCCCCTTTAGATTCTGCTGCACCTTCCCAGTCCCCTCCCTCTCTTTTACCTAGCCTCCAACCAAGATGAGAGTTGTTTCAGTCCATATTCTCTTTCTGTGGATGAGGAGTGAGGAATCACCGTAAAGAAAGTAAGGAAGGTCTGTCTCACCACATCTCTGAGAAACTGAGACCGTTCACATTCAAAGGGTGGCCTCCTCTCAAAGGGGTGACTCCTCAGCTCAGACAGTATAAGTTCTCTCACAACCTGAGCTTTGCTGCCATATGCCTGTACCACACCATAATGCCATTGCAGGCTGAAAGGAGGCAAGCCATGGGGCAGGCATGCCCTATGTGAACACATACGCTCCCTAGCCTGAGTCTTAGATCCTGTTTAAAGGGTGAGACCTACTCTGTCCCACCACAGGCACAGAATAACACGGATGCAGTGCATGCATGATATGGCCACTTAGAGAGTGCCCAGTCTGCTTGCACCCACCCTATTCTGTGGGTCAGCCAAAAAGATAGGGAACATCTAAAAGTTCCATGCCTGGAAATCCCACTTCTTTTCCACTTCAGAGCCTCACGATGCCATATCTCTCTTCCTCTTCAGAGGTACTTGGGCCTTGCACTGCTCTTCTTCAGCTTTCAGCCCAGAAATCCTCTTTTCATGCTCAGCCCATCACCCACTCTGAGGTAGAGGGATGCTGCTCCTCTGCATTCCATCCAAAGAATAAGCGGTGCTGCAACTCTGAGGCACCTGCCGGTGGAGCTGGTTCCTTCCCCACCAGCTTAACAAATTCAGTGTCATCGCTCTAATGTCCTAACATGGATTGGATTGAATCCCCCTCAAATTCATATGTTGAGGTGCTAACCTCCAGTGTGACTATGTTGAGATGTAGAGTTTCCAAAAGGTGATTAAGGTTCAATGAAATCCTGTGGGCAGGGCACCAATCCTGTAGGAAAAGGTGCCAGACATGAGCAGGAGACCTAAGAGGACAGAGGCAGAATAGAGCTGCCTGCAAGCCAAGGAAAGAGGCCACCAAGAAAACCAACCTTCCTACCCATTCTTGCTGGGCTTCTAGCCTCCAGAACTGTGAGAAAATCAATGTGTACTGCTTAAACTTCCAGGGTGCAGGCATTTTTTTATGGAACTGTAACAGGCTAATATTGACCCATCAGACTGTATGCACTGGCGAGGATGCTGAGAAGTTCATTAGAAGATGTAAGACACCTGCAGAGCTCAGTCATTTTAGGCCCACTTGGACCACTTGGACCTTCCAGGTTCTAAACAAGACCCAATCTCCATCATGCAGCTTCTGGCGCTGCTCATGGGTGATGTATATGGACATTTTCTATTGCAAAGGTTTTATGCTAAGATGCCCCAAGGTAATTTACATAATTGGAACTTACCTTTCAACCCAGGAACAAACTGAGGACCCCTTTTCATCTTCCCCAAATAATGGTTCTCCTGGAACCCACAAGAAATCAGAGTGAAGCCAGAAGTTTGGCTCCTGGCAACATCATATGTGTGTACTAGGACACTCGTTTGGACCCCATTATGTTTTTATTTCAGATGGACATTCCCTAGCATATTATGAAAGTGATGTGGTGAGTTCCCATGGAGATGATACAAGTTGTAGATACTTTTAATTTCTCTCCATCTGAATACTTCCCATTGGAGCAGATCTTCTTTCCAGTCTGTCACGATTCAGACCAGGAACCAGTGAACTGAAAAACATCTCTACAAAACCCGTGAGGTAAATGAATTCTCTCTTATCCTGTATACAACAGCCTTTACACATACTAAAATTGTCTTGCTTGCTCCAGTTTTAGCTATGCATTCTCAAGGATAAATATTCAGAGCTTTCTAACTCTAACGGTTTTCTGTTTAGAATCACTTCTGCATGGGCTCCCTTCTTTTGTGAGTAAGAGTTTCACTGAATGAAGTGTTTACAGGGGTCACAGCCTCTGCCTTTGGGCTCATGGGCTGCATCATACTTAAATTTGGATCCATCAAAGTCATCCTCCCGCACCCTGGGCAGCATGAGAAGTACTTCTAAGGCAATTGCAACTACTGTCTGAGCATTGGATTTATCTCCAAAGAACACCATACATGGACAGTTTTTATTTATCATGCCAAGAGCAGGGTTTTTGTGATGCTGAAGAAGACTTGTCCCTTCAAGTTGTATTTTCAAATTCACAAAAGATCCATGGGGAGGCAAAGGGCAGTTTCACCGCTCCTGTGCATGCCACACCCTCACTCACATCTTGATTTCTCCACAATGTCCTGTGCACATAGCTGGTAAGGGAAAAAACACCTTTCCTTGAGTATTTTCTCTATTCTCCATACTCCACCACCGTCCAGTCTCCTTAAATACCCATAGTCCCTCTCTCTGGGTCTTGAGGATTTTTTTCATCCATTCCACTTAACAGTTTCCAGGTGAAAAGATGAACCTGAGGAATGAGTCAGGCATCTACATGACCCTGGGACCTTTCCAAGTGAAGTCCTCTTAGGGTACCTCCTATTACTATGCTATGTGTCTGACTCTTCTTCTATCAAAATACCACCTCTCTTCACTCACTGTAGCCATGACCCAGGCTAGAGAAATAAAATTTTAAAAATACACATACACATAATTTTTAGAATTTATGGAGTACTTGCTACATACCAGATAGTGTGAAAAGAGCTTCAGAAACATGATGTTGATCATTTCCACAGTCCTATTATCCCCACTTTATAGAGGAACAGGAGATACAAGGACCACACAAGTACAATGTGGCAACCAGTCTGAGATCACTATTGTGGTCTGTGCAAACGAATTATGACACTCATGTACTACATACAATAACGAGGCTTGCAGTCACAGGAGTTGGGATTCAGGAGAAAATGAGATGATTTGGAACTAAAAAGTCAGGTGTTTTCTTGTTAATCCAGGCCAGATAGCTCAACCAAGGGTGAATTGTGCCGCCCCTCCAGGGGACATGTGGCAGTGTTTGCAGAGCTTGTTTGGTTGTCATAACTGAGGATTTCTAGCAGCTCTAGTAGAGAGAGGCCAAGGGTGCTGCTAAAGTCCTGCAATGAAACCATGTCCCCTCAGCAAAGAATTACCCATCCCGGAATGTCAGCAGCTTCAAAGCCCAGGCACCAGCTCTAAGGGATCTGTCCTCTTGGCCTGCTTCCCTCTCTCCCCACCCCATTCTTTGCGATTTTGACTCTGTACGTCCATGGTAACTGGCTTACTTTAACCAGGAGTCCTTTTCGGAAGCAGAGGGAGCATAACTAAAGGACGAACTGACTTTCAAAGAATCTGCTGAGGGACAGCTTCGTGCTTGGGACACAGTGCTCCGAGGGCTCTATTTTGAGAACAGCACCCCAGCAGGCCAGCTGTCTGGCATTTACACAAGCATCATTCTCAGGACGGGTGCTTTCTGCAATCCCGTTCCAAGAAAGTGGTTGGGGGTAGGGAGCGTGGTTACCCTGGAACATGCCGTTGCAGTGAGGAATCTTAAAAGGGGAAAAAAATCAAAATAACAAACCTGTAACCTGATGCCGAATTAAGCATTCCTCACGAACCATAAGTCAAGAGAAAGAGCAATAATTTCCATCAGACTCACAAGGCTGCTTCTTTGGGGTTTAGAGGAATGAAGGAGACACTGCGGAGGAAATGTATAGTTCTGGGCTTCTAAAAATCCAAGTTTCATCAGTCTAAAGCCAACTCAGTTGGCTTCAGTAATAATATCCATGCCCCAACCGTGTGTACACTGAACAAGACCTGAAAGTCTGAGAGGAAAAGCAACTTTGGTGGTGAAGATCTTTGTTTACAGTAGAGGACCCACCCAGTGAGTCTCAAAAGCATGCTATCAGCTGAAGGAAATATTTTAATTGGCCATTAAAATATCCTTATAGAGGCAAAATCAATTTATTTAGAGTGTTGCCTGGCTGGTCTTTGGTTTTAGCAGCTCATTATACTGTCTTATTGCTATAAGAATAATTAATCATTATGTCAGTTTCTGTAAAATTATTCCAGGTCTTATGCCATTCTAGGTAAAGGTTATTTATACCTTTGAACGTTCTTAGCTGCTTTGTGTCAAAGGAAAATAGGGAGTGAGCTATCATTATTACTTTACTTAATATCTTTTTACATTATGTTTGGGCAAATTTTTCTCATATACTTCTTTGAGCCTTTTATTACTTTCCCAAGCTTGTGAAACTCTCCTTATAACTCAAGGCCTAACTCAGACACAAACCTCCTCAAGGAATAGTCCCTTCTTTCTTATCCATGTCACCAAATGTACATTGCCTCTGTCTTTACTAAGCTTTGCCAGGTGATTAGTTTACTCCACATGATAATTATTGTGTCTGTTTCTGAATTTAAACACCCTCCCTGAGATAAAATACCTCACACATTTTGCATCCCAAGAAACTGAGAGGGTAGTAATCATCCAATAATGACTGATTAAATTGCATGAAATCATATGGGTCTCATCAGAAAGAAATTGTTTTCTGTGTTGGTCTCTTGGTCTGTGTGAAACAGTTTGTTCATCTTGAAAACCATGAGAAGCAGACCTCAGTCAGAACAAGTCCTTCTAATAATGGCTTCCCTGCTCTAGACTTCATCTGGATTTCAGTAGATGTTAGCAAATAGGCAAGACATTTTTGGAGGTACAGTCAGCCTTAGATGAGAACCACATCAAAAGGCACAGCTCAATGAAGTAAATAATGTGCTGGATATTTGGCCTGACGGTAGGTGTTTACAGCCAACCTGGCTAAAAATTACTTGAGGTAGGCTCTTCTAGAAACGCATTCTTTCAAAACTACCCAACTCAGTCCCTTATTCAGTAACTCCCTCATTTATTGTTTTTTATTTTTAATAGAATAAAAAATAACAAAATAACAACAACATAGACAAAAACAAAACAACACAAAAACAGTAAAAATGATACAGGGTTTCAAAACAAAATGATAGGAATTAACAGTGGTTGTTAAATTATGTACTGTTATTCTCAGTGGAGTTGCTCAGATTACCAGATATAAGAATGCAAGATTGCGGGCTGGGAATACAGCTCAGCGGCACAAGTGCCTGCCTGGCAAGCTCAAGGTCCTGAGTTTGATTCCTGGTTCCAAAAATAAATAAATAAATAAATAAATAAATAAATACAGAATGCAAGATTGATCAAACAATTAAAGAGAATAAAAAATAATTTTAAAAAACATTAGAAATGGTACAGAGCTTCACTAAACAAGATGGTAGCAGTTCACCAAAGGTGGTTGTATTGCACATTGTTGTCTTCAAAAGATGTGGGATTTTTATACAATGGAGTATTGTTCAGCTATAAAAAAAGATAAACTCAAAGTTTTTATAGGTAAATGGATTCAACCAGAGACGGTTCTCATAAGTGAAATAAATCAGACCCACATGTGTAAACATCATACTCTCTCCCTAGTGTAAGAACCTGAAAGTGTAAATAAAACCCAAAGGTACAATAGATATTGTGAAAGGGAAAGAAATTGCTCAAAGGGAAGGAACAACTGGGATTAGGGAAAGGAGAAAAAGAAAGAAGGAAGGGGAAATATGTATATATAGATAGATAGATGGATAATTGTACTGCTGATGTCTATCAGTTTATTGAGAGAAATAGTTAATGCTTAAATTTTCTGACCAATTTTGCAGGTTTATATCCCTCATTTATTCTTAGCTAATGATATTTAATGCCAAATATGTGATAGCTGTCTTTAACATTTAAAAATACAAGAGCTCAGTGGGGACCTAGAACTGAAATTTTATTTTTAAAAAGTGTAAGGATGTATTAATGGAAAGTTCTATCGTTTATTTTTAGGTTCTTTTTGCAGTTATTTTTATTGGTACATGTTCAAATCACAATGATTGAATTCTTTGTGGGAAATGGTACCCTGATGTAAAAAAATGTTTATTCCTTTTTCCATTCCTTTCCTTCACCACCCTCTCTCCTCCCTCCGTCTCTTCACCCGCTTCCCATTTGAGCAAAATCTGTTTCCCACTCTCTATTATTTATCTTTTACTTTCTTCTTTATTTTTATCCTGGATTCTGATATAAGAGAAACCATGTGATATTTAAGCTCATGTGTCTGATTCGTTTCATTTAACACTATGTTCTCGAGATGCAGCCATTTTCCTGCAAATGAATTGAGTTTATCCTTCTTTATGGCAGAGTAGTCCTCCATTGTGTGTAAGTACTACTTCTTATTTATTATATTTCCATTCATCTGTTGATGGACACGTAGGTGGCTTCTAATATTTATCCAGTTATTATAAATTCTGCTGCTATAAAAAATAGGTGTGCATGTATCACTATAATATGATACTCTTTTGGGAAGATACCTAGAAGGAAAATAGCTGAGTCAAATAGAATTTCTAGTTTCTTTTTTTAAAAAAAATCTCCATTCTGATGTTCATAGTGGTTGCAGCAGTCTACATTCCCACCATCTGTGCAGAGGGTTTATTTTCCTCCAACATCCTTACCAGCACTTGTTATTATTTGGTTTTTGGATGATTGCCATTCTTTTTGGAGATAGACTCTCATTGTTTTAATGTGTATCTCCATGGTGGCCCTCAATGATGGACATTTTTTGATGTATATATTGGCCATTTGTACTTCTTCTTCAGAGAAATGTCTGTTCATTTCAGTTGACTGTCTTTTGACTGAGTCTTCTATTTGGGAAAGTCTAATTTTTTTTTTTTTAGTTCTTTATATATTCTTGATGCTACTCCTCTGTCTGAGGAACAGCTGGTAAAAGATTTTTCCAGTTCTTTAGGTTGTCTCCTCACTCTGTTGATTGTTTTCTTCACTGTCCAGAAGCTTTTTAATTTGATATGATGCTTTTTTTCACTCTTGGCACTATTTCTTGTGGCACTGAGTTTCTGTGCAGAAAGTCCTTGCACATACCTATGTGTTTAAGAGTTTTACCCATTTATCTTCCAGTACATTAAGTGTTTCTTCTGGCATAATAAGTGTTTTAACATTTGGATCTTTGATGCCTTTCAATTTTAGTTTAGTGTAGACCGAGATATATGGGTCTACATTCAATCTTCTGCATGCCAATTTTCCCAGCACTGTTTCCTAAAGAGGCTTTCTTTCCTCCAATGTATATTTTTGGCCCCTTTGTCAAAAATCAAATAGCTGAATGTGCCTGGGTTATTTCTGATCCTCTGTTCTGTTTCATTCATCCACATCTCTGTGTGTCTTTTTGTGCCAAATATCATGCTGTTTTTATCCATATATCTTAAGAATATAACGTCAGATCTGAGACTTTGGTGACTCCTGCTCTGTTTTTCTTACCCAGGATTGCTTTTGCTATTCTGGGTCTCTTCTGAGTCCATAGGAATTATAAGATGGTTTTCTCTAGTCCTCTGGGGAATGCTGTTGGTGTTTTGATTGGGGCTGCATTAAATCTGTATATCAAATTTGTAAGTATGACCATTTTGACTCTAGTGGTTCTACTTACCCAGGAACATGGAATATCTCCATATTCCTATATCTTCTTTGATTTCCTTTTTCTGAGTACTGTAGTTTTTGTTATAAAAGTCTTTCACTTCCTTGACTACATTAATTCCAAACTATTCAATTTCTCTTGCTGCTATGATGAATGGTGTTCTTGTCCTAATTTTTCTCAGTGAGTTCATTACTGGTATATAGGAACACTATTGATATTTGTGCTCTGATTTTATACTGAGTCTTCTGTTTAAAAGACCATGTCATCTGCAAATAATGATAATTTGACTTTTTCATTTCCTACATATATCTTTTATTTCTTTCTCTTGTCTAATTGTTCTAATGTTCCTGGAAATTAGCATTATCCTAACTCCAAAATCACACTAGGATCCAACCGTAAAAGAGAACTACAGGCCAATTTTTTAATGAACGTAGATGCAAAAATCCTCAACACGGTACTGGTAAACAGAATGCAACAAATCATGGGAAGATCATACATCTTGTCCAAACAGGCTTAATCCAGGGATGCAAGGACAGTTGAATATACTGAAATCAATAAATGTAATACATCACCCAAACAAAAATAATGACAAAAATCACATAAACATCTCAATAGGTACAGCAAATGACTTTGACAAAATTCAACACCTACTCATGATAAAAACTCTGAATGCTACAGGCTTGGAAGGGCCTTATTTCAATCTAATAAAATCCATTTATCACATAATGACAAACCTTCTACATTATACTAAGAGGGAGAAAAATGAAAGCTTCCCCTCTAAAATCAAGAACAAAGCAAGGATGTCTACTATCACCACTCTTGTTCAACATAGTTCTATCTTTTAATATCTAAAAGATTGTTTTAACAGAAAATATTCACCCAGAATGTGCCCTGGATGGATGGGAGCAGATTTCTTTCAGGAAAGGCAAGGACTATCCTAGTAACTACATGTAGTGGATTGACAACTGGTGGTCAACTTATAACCCCCAGGTGAACAGAGTAAGTGTAGTGCTGGGTGTGAGAGGCCCACCTGAGAATTGTTTCCAGCAGCATAAGAGGCAGGACTAGAGAAGAAGAGAGGCTGTTGGGAGCTGAGGAAAGCTACTGGGAGCTGGTGGAAACTGTAAGGAGATGCTGGTTCTGTTGGAGGAGTTTTCATGCTGGCTTTCCTGATGAACTTGGCTGTTTTCATCCTCCAAGGAGCTCGGGACCTTGTTGGCACTGAGAATAGCTTTGGTTCACTTCAGGGGAGCTCTGGTCCTCACCTTGAGCATCGCTTCCTGGCTCCGGAGAGGAAGATGGTACACTGCCAGTCTCCTGGAGAAGCTTGCTATGTTGGCTTTCCTGATGGGAACTCAGATGGCTTGATCATTGGAGGAGCTCAGGATCTCACTGTTGCTGAGGATGGTTGTGGTAACTTTCAAGGGAGCTCTGGCTCTTCTGAGCATCGCTTCTTGGCTCCAGTGCAGATCCCTCAGCCTGCTAGCACAGATCCTTCATCCTGCTGGCACAGACTTTCTAGATTTCACCACTGACAGTTGGATCTTCCCAGCGCAGATCTGTGAAACAGGCCTGCATAAAATATTGTGATGGGCTCTGGGACACCAGGTGGGCTTATGGGAGGGATTGTTATGAGCTCTAGGTCTTCAGCTGGACTCATGCAAGACATTTTCATGGGACCCAGACCCCCAGCTGGATTCCTTGGTCTTAGTGTGTGGACAGATTTCCTGCACTCTCTTGTATATTATTTTTTGGGTGACTATTATAAATAATCATATAAAATATGTGTCCTGTATTATATTGTTCTCCTTGCAATATATCCCCCAAACCAACACACTACATTTCAAATATACACATGAATAATACAAACCAAAATATCAGCCTTGCCTGTCAATAGTTGAAAAATGAATCCAAAGTCAAGGTTCATCTCTGGGAAAATTCCAGCTGTGATACTGTCCTGTATTCTGCGTCAGACTATAGAAAGCCCTATCTTCCAGTCTGGTTAGATTCTGTTTTTCAGTGGCCTGATACTTGATCCCATGTTGTGGTAAAATTACTCCTGGGTTGCAATTTTTGGTCAGGATTCAGCTTTGAAGTATCAAGAATGACAATCTTTCTGAAGCTGTGAATTTACTTTGGAAAAGGAGGGAAACAAGGTAACTTTAAGTATTTTTGTTATTATTCATCTTTAAACTTGTAATTCTGACTAGACACCTAGAGACCTGGGTTGTCTCTTCACAACTGGTATAAGCATGAGCAAATCACTTGATTTCTCAAACTTGTGTTCTCATCTTCCAAGTAAAAAAATTTGACAAGGTTATCCCCAAGATACAGTCCAAAGCTAAACTTCTAGGACAGTCAGTGTTAAATTCACATGTCTCAAGTTCCTCCTGAAGCATGCTCTCAAGGTATCTGGACAATCAAGCATACCCCTAATAACTATTGCTAATATTAAGAAATCTATACACACATAAACATTTCACTGTCCCTTGAAATTCTGTAAATTAAATGTTGCTATTACTCCTCTCTAGTGATATAACTATCTCATATGGACGGTACTCACTAAAAGTTGAAATATTTCCATACTTCAAATCTTTTTTTGAAGACATAATTTTTCCTATCTTCCAAAGCTATAGATACATTCCTGATAGGTGGTAACTAAAAGATATGCATCTTTTTAGTATTTATTTAATTTTGACAAAAATTATCTCTTCAATGTCTCTGCAAGATACATCTAAATTTGAATCCATCTTATCTTTAATAAAAGATTTTATAAGGAAATCTTGGGAAAAATAAGCACTAATTTGTTCAAAAAAGATTTGCTCCAATAATGGAAAAAATTAGAACATAATGAAGGAGGATCTTCAGACAAACTCACCTCAAATCACTTTCACGCATTCAAATTCTGCTTAATATTTTACAAACTTGTAAAACTGAAAGTAGTAGTAAATATGATCTGCTGTAGCTGTCTTATTTTGGAGGTAAGGGAATTGAGGCCATGATTTATAGTTCTGGCAAGTGGGTGACTAGTGTTTCCATTTACTAAAATTGGGAGCTATAGACAAAGTCTGGGGGTTCGGGGTGGAAGGGGAGGAAAGAAACGTGGTGAACTAAGGGTTTGGACTTGAGACTGAGACACCTGCCCAATATCCATGTAGCAATGTCTAAAAGAAAGGATACACAGGTCTTATCCTCAAGAGAATTTAAAATTTGTTTTGTGTATATTTATAAGATATTGGAATATACGTGTGCATAAAACTATCAGCATGTGAATAGTAAACTTTAACCATAGCCATAGATGAGAGATTGATATAGATAATGCCAAAGGGACAAAGAGAACATTCCAAGTGTCAGAAGGAAAACCCAGAGAATGAGTTTCCACGAAAGTCAAGACATGGTACTTTTTTAAATAATGCCAAATTCTTCTGAGAAGTTCAAAAGGAAGGACAGTAAAGGGTACTTGAAAGTAGTAACATAGGAAGCCACTGTTGACATTTATCAAGCTGGAAAGTTCCAGTGGAATAATGAGCACAGGAAGCAGATTATAAAAGGGTGAATGGCATATGCGAGGGAAGACAGTGGAGGCTAACTGTGCAAACATCCTTTAAATTGTTACTGAGGAAGAGAAGAGAAACTGGACAATGCTGGAGAGTCAAGGGAGGTAGAAGAGGACTTCAGGAAGATGAGGAACTGCTTGAGTGTGACTAGGAAGGATTCATGGAAATGAAGAGATTGAAGAGATTAAAAAAAAAAAAAAAAAAGAGGAAAGTCATAAATACCCAAAGGAATGTTGACGGGAAAGGCTGCTGCAGAGAAATTACAGGTGCTGTTTTATTATGTTCTCAAGGAGAATGGGTCCCTTCCTATTCAAAAACTGGGGAAAAAGTAAGAGTGGCTGCATAGCAAAGAGAGGCAAAGTCAGGAAGGACATTAGCTTGCTGGGAGTTTCAATAACACAAGCCTGAGCACAAGGTCAGCAGCCTGGATTACAATTTCTTTACAAAAGTTGAGGCGATAAGAAAAATAGGCAGAATATCACATACGCAGGACTTGCACATCTTTTAATGTCAGAGTGGATGCCATGGGGCCAGCTGTGGGTCCTCCTTTTACCTCAGCTGCACCTTACAGAAGGCAAGATGAGGTGAAATACAGAGGACTCTTGCCCCACTAGCAAGCTCCTGTGTTTAACTCTACTCTAAAAGAAGCTCACTCTAATGCAGGACGAGGAAAAGACTATGAAATGTCGTCATTCTGTTTACTATTGAATACTATTTATTATTATTTACTATTATGTTATGCACAAACTCTTTACTTGTCTGTAACAATTAAGTGTATCTGTGAGAATGTTTTGATGTCAACTCCCAGAATGTCTAACTTGAAGTAGCTCAAATTGTAAGCTTTAGCGTACGTGGTGCTGTGTGCTCTAGTTCTGCTGAGAAGCGATGCCATCACTAACTGTGGCATCTTCACTTTTGTTGTCTTCAGTGTGTTATGTGACTCCCTATGTCGTACAAACCTGCTTTGCTGGCAGCAGCAGTGCCAACAGCTCCAGAAACAATATTTAGTAAAAAAGGTGTGTTTCCTCGTGTCATTATTTTAGCAAGAAATTTCCAGAAGGTCCCCAGTTGACATTTCTGGTCCTGCCGGCTGGATTCAGTCACAGGTACGAGTCTACCCTAATTGCCATAGGTCAATCATAATCCACTCTCTGGGTTCCAAAGACATTGTCACCTACTCTGAACTCATGGGAAGATGAAGCCAGAACAAAATGAAACCTCCATGAAGAGGGAACAGGGTGGCTCAGGGAAGGCAAACAACTACTATAGCAAAATTAAAGAACACATTTGCCAGGGGAAGGCATCTGGTCACAAATGAAGGGTCTTTCATGTTAGAATTTAAACTAGACTTGACCTTCGAAAGATAAGATGTGAGGTCACTAAGCAATATTTAATTTCAAAGAGATTTTTCAAATGCCTAGCTTGAGAGTGCATTTATTTATTCAGCAAAGTTAATGAGGATTTTGTATCTATGAGACATCATTAAAGCTCTAAAGAAAATTCATCAAATCTAAATAACGTCTTCACTTATGAACAAGACCTCCAAGTTCTGTAAGAGTCTTGATTTTAGAAAATAAATGTTCAGTCTTGAGAAAACTCACAACAGTATAAAAGAATTGTCCTAAATCTTTTTTCTTATTTCCACTTGTTAAAATTATATATATTTGTGACACACAGCATTATGTTAATATATGCATGTATTGTGGAATAGTAGAATCAAACTAATTAGCATACATATTACCCGACATACTTACTATTTATTTGTATTAAACATATTTATAATCTACTCTCAGCAATTTCAAGTACTATAGACAATGCATTGCTATCAACTAGAGTCACAATTGCTATTAACTATTTGGTTCTTTTAAATTTATTTCCTTGTCTCACTGAAATTTTGTGTATTTTGACAAATGTCTTCCCTAACCCTATCCCAGCCCCTAATAGTCATCTTCCTAGCTCCCTGATTCCAAATTTAACTTTTGTTGATTCCACATATAAACGAGATCATACAGTATCTGTTCTGATCCGGGCTTACTTCACTTAACCTAATGCCTTTTGCATATGACAGGATTTCCTTCCTTTTCAAGGCAAAATAATATTCTACACCAAATTCCTCTTGTTCACTCACCCATTGATGCATACTGAGGTTGATTTCATATTTTGGTTATTGTAGTCAATGCTACAATGAATGAACATACGAATGCAGATATATTGTAGAAATATTAATTTTAAGATCTTTGAGTATATACTCGGGGGGGGTCATTAGCTAATATGATTGTTCTACTTTTGTCCAAATTCTCTAGATTTCAAATAATTTTCTTTTTTTCTCAGAGAGTTTTCTCTGACTTTATCTTTTTCCCATTGGCTCAAAGATATTTTTAAATAATTTTCCCAAATAGCACAGTTTCAAAGTGTAGAGAGAGACTTTCTGAAATCCACAAGACAAATGGAAGATGTGATGAGGATACTTTTATCTCTCACAGTCTTCCTGTCTTTTGCTCTCAATGTTCTCCCTCTTCTGTTCATTGCTTTCTCTCATGAGTCCCATGATTCCTTTCTGCTCCTTGTCTCTCTTTTCCTGCTCCTCACTTCACATAATGATTTTGTGCCATTTTCTCTTCTTTGATGGTCTCTCTTCTATCTCTATTTTTTCCTTTTATTTTCTTCTACTTATTCTATTTTCCCTTAACTGGTTCTCTGCTATATCAAGTCATTTAAGTGGCCTTGGGTGGGCAAAATCTTTTAATACCTCAAAAGATTTTTATCTCTCTATTTCTAATTTAGTGCATCTGAGATCCTCACTTGCATATCTAGACCTCAGCAAAAGTGGGTAGAAGGATGAGATCACCTTTTCTTCATCTGGTCCTTCAGTATTCAATAATCTTCCCTAAGACCCTTTACACGTGACTTACTTCTAAGCAGAAAAACGTGAAGACCACATAGTTCTTAAATTCTTTGCCCAGAAATCAAGCACTATGAGTTCTGCTCATCTGTTGGACAGGGCAAGTCACAGGTCAGCCATGATACACATGGAAGAGAAGTAGACCCATCTCTCGATGGGAGAAGTAGGAAAAGGCCATGTGGAATGAAACCCATCATTGCAGCCATTTCCATTGTTGGAAATAATCTTTCACAGGTGGGGATGTGATCAATGAAACTTCAGACTTGGCATTCATCAGCCAACCACATTTCGGAATGAGCAGTTTGAAAATCTCACATGGTCTAGATAGAAGACCACTGAGTAGAACAGAATAAAATAGCCAGGAATAACCACAAATACATAAGGAAATGTAGTCCATTAGGAAAAACTTGTAATTTCAACACCAGGAAGATGAACATTTTTTCATTGAAATTTTTATTATTATATTTATAAATTCATATGCAAATACACCAAGCAAGATTCATTGTACACTGTTCCCAGTATAATACTACAACTCTCAGGTTGACATTAATAAGCCACTGATCTTAATCAGATTTTCCTCATTTTAATTGTATATATGCAAGTGTATGGATAGTACTACCTACTTATGTTATCTGTGAAGGTTTGAATATACACTACCATAGTCAACCTACTAAAGGATTTCTATCTCACCCTTATCTACTTTTTCTCATAGTGCCAGCCACCAGTCTAACTAAAATTTTTTGTAATTTCAAAGACTATATACAGAAATGATACAGTATGTAATCTTTGGGAATTGACGTCCTCACCTAGCATAACTGAAAATTCATCCAAGTTGGGTGGATCAGCCTGTCACTTCTTGTTATCTCTGAGTAGTATTCCATGGTACACCTGGAAGCTTACTGCCTAAAAAGTAGCTTAACCCCTCACCTGCTGAGAAACAGGGCTGATTACAGTTTAGATTATTATAGACAAAGCTTCTATACACATCTGTTGATGGGTTTTTATATGAACATATGTTTTTATTTCTCTGAAATAAGTGTCCAAAAGTACAATTTCTGGGTTCTCTGGTAATTGCAGGTTTCAATTTATAAGAAGCTACAGTAAAAAACATTTTCAGAGTGTTTGTGTCCTTTTCATAGTGCCATGATCTGTTTAGGCATGGTAGAGATGCCCTGAATCCTTGCCAGCACTTAAGACTGTCCCTCTATTTTAGCTGTTCTGATACGTAGGTAGTGGTATCCCTTTGTGGTTTCAATTTGCATTTTCCTAATGGCTGACAATGCTGAATATCTTTAATATGTTTGTTTGCCATCTTTATGTCTTCCACACTGAAATGTTTGTTCACGCCTATTGCCCTCTTTTGATTTTTACTTGAGTTTAGTTGAGTTGAACAGTTCTTTATACAGTCTACAAATTTTTGTTTACAAGCTGTGTGGCTTGCAAATATTTTCTCCCAGGGTACAGTTTGTTTTTTCAACCTCTTCAAATAAACGCTCACAGAGCCAAACATTTTTATTTCTCTGGTGGCTAATTTACCCTTTCTACATGATGCATTGGTGTCCGGGCTATGCACTCTTTCAAAGATATTCATATTAGGTAAGGTAGTCCATGGGTTTGAAGGCTGCTCACAGAGATCAGGTTTAACCATTCTTCAGAAGGTGCAGAATAGGAATAACCTGTTTAGATGATCCCTTACTGTGTAGTTTTATTTGGGCCACTTAGGATTCTTAAGATGTAAGAGTTTCTGAAACATCAGTGTAAGCATTCAGTATACCCTAGCCATTTTCTCCTTTGCCTTTTCAAAACTCAATAGCTTATTCCTTTGAGAGTGTTTTCATGTGAGAGTGACATCATTCCCTCAATCGTTTTCCTTCTTCTTTTCAATTATTTTACTGGATACCCATAGAATAGGCTTAGAGTCATAATATTAGAAAAATGCCTTATGTAAAAAATATTTCAGTTTGGTCCTCCACATTTATAGGCACTTTAAATCAAAGGAATGGACCTATATCTTCAGGGAACACTCAAGGCTATGTACATTTTATTTTTCTCCTGGTTAAATAAAATAAATCCCATTTATTCAATGTTTATATGCAGTTAGAAAATTATCCATAAACACACTAACTGTGCTTTCACTGACCCACATCTATCTACACCTTTTCAAAAGGGAGATATATATATATAGTTAAATAATAAAATTTGTGTGTATCATAAAACAAGAAACAAATAATCATAAAATTTAGGTAATCATATGTGGTAGGGAAAAGTTACAACATCCTTAACATGAAAAAGCATAGCCTCAATGTATAAGCAAGCCAAGGTTAGACCACAGGAATTACCCTCCTGAGTGCAGTCCCAATTGTTGGCCCCAAATTCAGAACATTCTCTTATATGTATCATCTCCTTTACTTTCAGCATATTTCACCCGTTCTGTCTAAAGTGTCCATTAACAATATCACATGGTAACTCATATTCATGCCTCGCTGGATCGGGGAAGCCTTTGTTGTTATTGCTGCTGCTGTTGTTGTTGTTGTTGAGGAAGAGTTTTGCTGTGCAGTTCATGCTGACCTTGAACTCACTATGTAACCCAGTGTAGTCTCAAAGTCATGGCAATACGCCTGCCTCAGCCTCCTGAGTGCTGGGATTACAGGTATACACCACCAAAGCCATTTTTTTCTTTGGTTCTCAGGGCTTAACCGAAAGATTAAATGCTTCTTAAAAGTCTGTTCTATTGAAAATTGAATGAACTCTTTTTTGGGGGGGGCGTTGTTTTCTGCAGTACCGGGAACCGAACTCACGACCTTGCGCTTACAAGGCAGGCGCTTTTGCCTCTGAGCTAAATCCCCAGCCCCTGAATGAACTCTTAATCAGGACCCAGATATCTGAGCTGTTTCTGGCTTCATCGTGTAAGTAAAGGAAGTCTCTGTATCTCAGTCATGTCACTTGCATATGGTATAATGTCATTTTCTCTCTCAGCCTCACAAAGTTGTTACAAGGACCACATGGCTTCATTTTGAAGTATTTTGTTCACACTTCATTCATAGGCCAAATTAGTTATCTTAATTAAAATTTAATCTAGTACCTCCTTAAAGAATTGTGATCCTCTAGAAATATGGATATTTGCTGTTGCCAGATAGGCTGATGGTATTACTAAAATTGATTTTTAAAATTTTTCTATGCCAGTAATGGTAATAACAGTTCTATTTTTTAAAAAATTAAATCTCATACGGCTTTCTATTCCTGACAGAAGCTTGCATAACATAAAGAAAAATATACAAATGAAAATACATTGAGTATTGGTATGTGTTTCTCTTGATGCTGTATCTACTGAATTTAGGATGGGGAACAATAAAATACTAAAAAACAAAAATTCTTTCAAGATCCCAAATAGAATTTGAAAAAGCCAGTGATCTAATCTTCTAAAAAGTATTGTCATGAAGTTGAGAAGAACTGAAGCGTACAACAAGAACAAGCATGGATATAGACTTACACAAGCCATGCAGAAGTGAACAGCTGCTCAGAAAGCGTTTATTTACTGTTCTGCTCTGCAAAGTTAAGCTTTCTTTCTGTTTGTAAATCACCAGGACAAACCAAGGAGAGACCACACACAGGACCGGGTTGGATCTTAATAGAATTCTAGGAAACCGGTGGCAATCCTAACCTGCTTTAAGAAGGAGTATGCACACAACTGCAAATGGGAAAAGAATGAAACATGGCCCTTTAGAACATTTATTTTAAAATTTAAAACTCAAGTGAAATCCGTAGCAAGGCAAAACAAATCTTCTCTTGGAAAGTGAACTATAAAGCAACGAATGGCTTTTGGTGATGAAGTGTATTAGCCAAAACTTGTAAAAAAAAAAAAAAAAAAAAAGTCATTCAATCAAAACACAGATACTATAGAAGTAAAAGAACCTGGCAAGTGATGTACTTAACATGACAGACAGAGATACAAATAATATCAGTGCTGGCACTATATGAAAAAATTCATGAAATAAAGGAAGCTTCCCTGCTATAAGCTCTTACTTTTCCAATTAATAAAACAAGAGAACGGGTTTGATCTGGACTTTTCCTCAGGGCCCTGAATTTAAATTTGATCTGCTTAAAGGGTACTGTAAAAAAAAAAAAGTCAGTGCTGTCTTATATAAAGAAATCAAAGAGAAATTTCGAAGTGTAATAGATTTTAAGATTGAGGTGCACATACATAATTGGATGATAGAAAAGACAAGAAAAGTTAGAGTTGCCTTCACCATCTTTGGCATTGGACAGAACTAAATAACATAGATGAGAACCACAAATAAAATAACTTAGAATCACTCGAGACCAAGATCATTACAAGGAACATACAATAGTGGGAAGGATGAAAAAATGTATAAAATCACAGGGTATGGACTGCAAACTGGTGATTAGAGCATCAGTGTAATAATGATCGCTTTCCAGCGGCTGGAAAAGAAATAATTGGAAAAGAAGACAATGTGTTGTGCTCTCAGAAGCATCTGAGGGAAGGAAGACTGCTGTGGTTTTCAGGAAGACGCACCCCTTGCCTGGCATGGAGATGGGAAGACAAGGAGAGAAAACTTACTTTTGTTGGACAGCTACATGAGCCAGACTCAGAGCTCGGCACCTGCATTAAGTTATCTTACCTGATTCTCACAACAAACCTTGTGGTAGGTATTGTTGATCTCATTTTATAAAAATAAGTAACAATTTAATGAGTACTTTTTGTCTGCCAAGAACTGCATTAAAGCATTGGCATAGATTATCTCATTTAAGCCTCACAGCAATTCTATTAAACTAATGCCAGGGTTTTTCCATTTTACGAAAGCAGAAACGAGGCTCTGAATGTTCATGTCACTGGTCTGTCATTGTATACACATCAACAGTGGAGCTGGGCTTCCAAGAATGGTGAAAGAGTGCAAACTTTTCCCCTGCTACTAAACAAAAAATTTCAAAGAACAATGAACTGGAGAAAGAATATAGATGAGAAAACTGACCCAGGCAATTCTTCTTATCTTTGAAAAGGGATGCACTAACGGGAAGTCACTGATAGATCTTTTGCAAATAGGAAGAGGATCAAGAGATGGGGCGAGGGGGGAGGGGAAGGAGGAATAGAAAGAATTGAGATGCATCACGTATGTGCGCTAACAATGAACCTACAGTGACTGTATTAGTGCATGTTTGCATTCTATACCTCACACCTGTACAAAAGAATCCTCCTGAGAGTTTTGTCCCCTAGTAAATTAACCAGATGGCCAGTTGGTAAGTTGCATAATGCCCAATCATTTCAGCTAGCATACGATTCACTGCCTAGATCTCAGCCAGCTCAGGAAGGGGGGGCTGCCTGTGTCAGACGCCCTTCACTCTCAGAGGCCAAGACTTACGCAGATAATCACTCACCTAAGTCCTGATGACATATACTACTTCCTTTCTCCTCGTGGACATGGGCAGAAATCACTGAGTCAGCACACTGACATCTGTCTTGACAATCATAGAAAATAAGAAAAATGTCTACTCCTTTGAATACTCACAGAACTATGATCTGAGCTCCCACAACTAGTTCTACAGCCATTTTACAGTCATCAAGTTTAAGGTTGTATTGGTCTTCATTGAGGCGATCTAGCAAGGTAGGTAGATCTCAAAAAATCATAGTGCTAAGAATGGTAAGTAGTAAGAACAGGTACAAAGCATGGCCACCTAATGGAAACTGCAGCCAGGCACAGGTAACACATAGTAAAGGCCTCCCCAAGGAAGGAATTTAAGATGAAACCTGATGTCTAAAGGAACAAGCAGAGGTCACTAAAGCTCATAGGTGACTCTCTGTGTGTGTGTGTGTGTGTGTGTGTGTGTGTGTGTGTGTGTGTGTAGAATGAGACACAGATTGACAGGAGAGTACATCCTTGAAAAAGGGAATGGCATGTCAGTATTTTCACAGACATTCAAGAATGCGGGACACTGAAAATCTGAAAGAAGACAGGCACTGTGGTGCGTGCTGATAATCCCAGAGCTCTGGAAGGCTGCAGCAGGAGGATCATAACTTTGAGCTCAGCCTGGGCAATTTAGTGACTTAGCAAGACCCTGTCTCAAAATGAACATCTTTTAAAGGGGATGAGAATGTAGCTCAGTGGGAATGGACTAGGTTAAATTCTTAGAATCATAGGGAGGGAGGGAGGGAGGGAGAAGGAAGGAAGGAGGAAGGGAAGGAGGGGGGAGGCAGGGAGGGAAAAAAGAAAAGGAAGAGGAGAGAAAGAAAGAAAAGCAAAAGGGAAGCAAAAAGAAAGAAAGGGAGAGAAAGAGAGGAGGAAGGGGAGAGAGAGAAAGGGAGAAAAGAGAAAAGAAAGAAACATCCACATGCCTGGAAAAGAAGAAACAATGGGGAAGGGTGGGAGAGGCCAGGAAGGTAGGCTGAGTCATTCCACTTTCACTGCTCAGCCACATGAGCTTCGTAACAAGTTTGCTCATGAGAGATTGATCTGCTCTCAGTGTTCTGCCAAAATCCATATTAACAGCCTACAAGACAGAAGGCCAGGCCAAACCATGAAACCTACCAAGGCAGTGGTGCCACTCTGCTTCCTCCTGTAAAGCAGTCTACCAGCCCCCTGCCCTCAGAGGTGACTTTATGATTTGGCCACATGGTTACAAAACTGGGCTCCATTTTCTTGTGTATTTAATCATAGTTCATAGAAAAAAACTGATTCTTGGTGCTGATTTGCAAAATATAATTTATTATTTCATTTTAGTAAGAATCTACAGATCTTCCTGTTGGGATTTTACCCATTAGCCAAATATCTTCTTCTTTAATTGAAGTTGACATTATAATTGATCCAAACAAGTTTCTTAGCTTCCAAAACCCTCTCAAAGAGTCCTTGCAGAAATGCAGAGCATGCCTAGATCGCAATGTCTTTGCCTCTTGTATCATTTTAAGTGGTAACTGATAGCATTGTCTAACCCAGTAAGCCTCAATAAGAATTTTGCAGAAGATCATTTAATGACATCTGGACCAAAGTCCTCTTCTGCAAGAAAAGCTTATGAAAAACTTAAAATCAAACGTTCTCTCCCTGTCTTGCCAAAATGCACAAGCCTGAAAAATAAGCTGCCATGTCAAATGATTACAATTTCCATTTCCACAGACAGTTCCAGAAGCAGATGTGGCTCTACTACATGTTTAAAATTTCTGTACATTTTTACCAAATAATCCACAGCTGAACCCTGAAAAAGGTGAGTCCAAAATTCACATCCAATATCCAGATCTTGGATGTATATAGATAAACACCCAGGGTTTTCTAACTGAATTTTATAGCTTATACTTTGATATCATTGGATGGACCCAAACATATGCATAAAGGCACCAAGATGAGGTCATGGGCGAGCAGGAGAGTATGAACACTGCGGTAAAGGGCCTAGTGTACCTCCTGGAGACACTTCCTTACTTCTTACAAGCCAGGTCAGCCTGGGCTTGGCCGGTTTCCAACAGAATCTGATGAAGGGCAAATAAAATATGAAACTACAGCACCTGTGTACTAAGCATAAAAATATTCAAAAGCAAAACCTGGGCCTCACTTATTTCACTTAGCATAATGTCCCCCAGGCTCATCTGTGTTGTCACAAATGACAGAATTTCCTTCTTTTAAAGGCTGAATAGTATTGCATTTTTTACATATTAGTACATTTTCTTTATCCATTCATCTGTGGATGGAAACAGGGTCACTGCACATCTTGGCTATGGTGAACAACGGTTGAGGGAACATAGGAATGCATACTGAGGCTCTGTAGTTAGCTAAGACTGCCATCTAGTGGTGACTACCCCGGAATTGTAAATGCTACAAGGTTTCTCAACTTTAAACAAAACTGTTGGAGAACTGGCTTCTGGATTTCAAAACTCACCTGCCTGAAACAAAATCCACCTGTTTGTATAAGGAGCTTTGCCACTTTCAAATGGTATGTGGAAATACTACCAGGATGCATTATTATAGTTGAACTGTAAGAGAAAATCACCTTCGTGATTCTGTCAAATAAATTGGTTTTAGTGAATTCAGAGGTGGTATAACTGAGCAGATAAAACTGATTGCTCAGAAATAGTTTACATACCTCCAAAGCTGAAGTGATTAGTGATAAAATCTTGACATGAATGGTGGCTTCTGAAAAGACGTGTCCACTTCCTCACCTCTGAAACTTAAGAACATAACCTCATTTGGGCAAAAGGTCTCTGCCAGCGTAATTTAGTTAGAGACCTTGACACCAGATCATTTTCAATCATCCAAGTGCCTCTAAGCTCAGCGATAGGCACCCTTACTCAAGACAAAGAAAAGAAGACACAAGGAGAAGACAAGCCATGAAGAAATAGGAGCAAAAACTGGAGCTGATGCTCCCACAGCCGAGGAGAATTTCCAACCACAAGAATCCGGAAGAGGTGAAGACAGAATCTCCTTAGGGCCTTAAGAGGAGGCATGGCCTTGCTAGCAAGTTGTTTTCAGACTTCTGGGCTCCTGGGCTACATAAGTGAGTTCAAGGCCAGTCTGTACTGCAGAGTCAGACCCTTGTCTCAAAACAAAAACAAAAACAAAAACATACAGATTTCTAGCCTCCAGAGCTTGGAGAGAAAATAGGCCTCTTGCTTTTTAAGACACCCAGCTTATTGCAATTGGTTACAAAAGCCCTAGGAGACTAATACAATTTATTCTTCTTTCCTTTTCAGTATACTCTCTTAAGGAACAAAAGCAGCATTTTGGAAATAACCAGACATCTACAGTTGGTTTTTTTTTAAATAGCATACATGTAAATTCATGGTCTATGTTATTATAGAATGCTATCAATTGATAGCACAAATAGTTTACTGCCTGAAAACTGTTTGCAGTTTTATTTTGTTTTGTTTGGGGTTTTTTTGTTGGTGTTTTTATTTCAAAATTTTCATCTCAGCTATGGTATTTTTCACTAAAATACCTAAGCTGAAAGATTAGTTAACTAAAATTGTCCTTTCTGGGATAGAATGTGAAACAACAAGAGGTTTGTCTAAATATGGATGTGTGTAGTCAGAGTAACTCAAATGTCAGGTCCAGAGGGACAACGCAGTAAATTTTACAGGAATGTTCATGAGGTGCCCATCCCGTGAGGTATTTTGAGGATCCATGAGCACTGAAAGCAACAATGTCAATACAATTGGACAGAGACATTAATAACATTGGGCTTCAGATCAGTAGATAATCTTGTAACTGAATATTTGGGAATTTAGGGGAAGGAAATGTACGCACACTCAAAAGCAGCAAATTCCCTTCAGGAAATGTAGCCGCACATTATATCACAGGTTTGGTTTTGCTGAATAATGCATGAAGACGTCTGTTTTAAATTATTCACTGACTGCAGAATTGACAAGCAACCGCTGAACAACAACAGAATCCAGCACCAGGAACCTGTATTTTATGTCTGACACTGTGAAAATTTTTTTCTCTGGGGAGCAGAGGGTTCTGTGTAATATGAGACTCCTGTAGGAAGTGTGGGTTCTGTGGTATTCTCACAAGATGGTTCCATTGCGTGTGTTCGTAGAATTCTGGAACCCAAAGGTTTGCAGCTGGATAACGCTGAAGTTCACACCTGCTGTTGTTGCACTTGGATGTGTTGGAGGGTTAGATTCTGCTGTTTTTCTTAACAAATATATCCAAATACATTACGACATAAAATTTAACATTACTTGGATAAATGAGTGGGCAGAGAACAATGTGCCCTGGAGTAGAAAATGCTCTTTGCTGAATTCATTGTATTATTTTTTTTCAGCCACTTTGTTTTCAAAGAGTTTTAGACACACCATGAAAGGAGAGCAGAACCGTTACGCTAATAGCGACCACCCTCATTATAAATCTATGAAAGGTGATATTATTTTCTCCCTTAACAGCTGAGAAATCTACAGCTCATAATAGCTGAAAAATTTGCCCCAAAGTCAGAGCCAATAAATAAGATCTTTCTTTCTCAGAGTCTCCCTCAAGCGATGCTCCCTGCTTGATGAAAGAACAGTACCTAATAAGGGCCTCAAGTAAGAGTCCAAACAACTGACTGCTGCTCCAACTGACTTTGTGGGATTTCATAAAGGACTAGAGCCTCACCTTTTCATCTTGGAAATTATAAAACTTAGCATGATGACCATCCACAAGGAAGGACTAACACACATTTACTGATGAACACATCACAGGTACAGAAAAACTGAGGAAGAGTTTGGGAGAGAACAATATAAAATGTTCTGGAATTATTTTTCATTGCCACATGGAAGTTCCAATCATAGGTAATTATATTGCTCATAAAATACTTTAAAATATCCCAGGGTTCGGTAAATGCAAACTGTTTGCAGTATGAGTTCAGGCCATACTTTTGGTAGCTTAAGAGGATGATCAAAAAGGAAATTTGATTCAGAATTTTCTTGTGTGCATTAAGAAATATTAATCAGTTTTTACTGAAAAACTGGATTTTAGCTGAAAATTAACAATTTTAGCTGAAAACTAACTATAAAATTTTTACAGAATTGTTCGTTATTTCTTTTCAGACCACTGAACAGAAAACTGGTTTGCACAGATGCAAAAGTACAATACGAATCAATCCAAAGTAAAGGAAAATTGACCCCCTGTACAGCTCTGTGTGTGGCCAAGGAAGTGGTCAGTTCTAAGTATAGACTTCAAAACTGTACAAAAATAATGCTTTGATTTTATTTCATTCTTCATACAATCAACGTGACTGCAAACCCAGAAACCTAACTACTCATAGGCACCCGTACGCAGGAATCAGTATGCCCGACTCCAAAAGGAACACATCTGTCTTCATATATGGCACTCCTGGACACTAGGCTGAGCTCCATGTGTAGTATAGACATAAACACAGAGCCTGAGAGTGTCAGATGTCACATATAAGGTAGAATTTTTTGGCTTTGAAAGGAATTTCTGTATTTAATAGAGTGCCAAAATAATTTTAGCTCATTAAATAAAACATATTCTAAATTAGCCTTAAAAGTATGCTTTATAAACATAAAAATATTTTGTGTAGTATATCAATCATATCTGCAGCTATAAAACCAAGGTTGTATATAAAGTTGTATTTTTCACCTAACAAGAATCACTTACATAATTATTTTTCAAAATGGTCAGAAAAACTATGTAAAACCGCTAAGACTAACTTACAACTTCGATATCACATTTAAGCTACACGGTGATTCACTAATACTGCAAATAAGCCTTTTTTCTAGAGAGACAACAGTTTCTTCATGTTAACTGGGTAAGAATGGGACACATTAGGAAAAACGAATTCATTGATATCTTGGCATGAATCCTAAGTACTTGTTGAGACAGTGCTTAAAAATATTTTTCCTAAAAGTTAAATTTTCTTTTTTATTTAAAATGCTCCATCTGTGAAGTACCCATTCTTCTCCCTCCTTGGAGACAAGGGAAACATCTCAGATCTTTCTGCATCTCTGCTTGAGGCAGGGGAGAAGAGAGTGGCTAACAACCCTTTAGGTTCTATATTCTAGATGGTGAAGAAATCCATATTGTTCCAGGCTTTCTGTCCCTCAAAATCCATGAAACAAAATTCTTTTTTTATACAGTACTAGCCAAAGAAGGCAAAAAGTTGGAACTTTGAAGACCAGCCTAGTGCTCACTATTGTGCTTCCATACTTGTGTATATTGTATGTAAGTATAAAACAATTTTCTGCTATAATTTTATGTTCTAGGCCACAAGAATGGACTGTGGCAAGTGAGGGCCACCCATGGCCAGCTCAAGTCAGTTCCAGGGTCACCAGTGCATTGCCTTCCAACAAAACCCATCACGTTCCTTGCAAATATTTCAACATGAAGGTCAGGGGCTGGGGATTTAGCTCAGCGGCAAAGCGCCTGCCTGGCAAGCGCAAGGTCGTGAGTTCGGTTCCCAGTACTGGAGAAAAACCAAAAAAAACAAAACAAAACAAAAAAAAACAACATGAAGGTCATGCCGAGCCCCAGGTCTTTCTCAACACCTTGTGCTGGGCTCTCACCGGGCTGCTCAGCCCAGCTTCATAGTACAGCGCACAAGGGCTTTGGACACCTCCAGCACAGCTGTATTACAAGGGGTGAGGTCCTTGACTCGAGCCATGATTTCCAGGATGAAGATCCCTGGCTAAAACACCTGAGACACCAGGTCCTTGCCACAGGCCTCCTGTGCCATCAGCTTCCACCCGTGAAGCAACACTTCATTTGCAGATACTTCTCCCATGATCTTGGGAAACATAATTGTAGAACAGCCTTCTGGACTCTGTCTGCAGGCAATGTAGGGTGTTGGAAACTAAGGCTTTTTATTAGCCCAACCCATATCACGAAGAAGCAAATGTAGACAGGGGAGCTGTGGGTACAGGTGGGGGAGGGCTAGGAGGAGAAATGGAAGGGAAAATGATTCAGGTGAAATACGTGCAGTACCAATCCCCCAAGATGAATATAAGTATTACGTATTGCAATCATATACCCATAACAATGTTTATTTTTTTAAAAAGGAGAGGATATGGCTATGCCTAGTCCAATGACTGGGCCATTTACTGCTACAATAGGCTTTTTAAGGCTCATGAATACAGTCCTGAAGTTTCTGACAGCTTCAGCCATGTTAATGCTCTCTTTTCAATCTCCTGTGAGGTGCGTCATAAAATAAAGTCAAGACCACAACAAAAGACTCTGCCCACAGCTCTGAACAGCATCTTGCTGTCATCAACAGCAGCCATGTTCAGAACCTCTAGACTTCTCTTATTACCTTTGGATTTGGTGAGTTATTCCCCCCAGTGATGTTATAAATGACAAGATGTGGTGACACCATCTTGCTTGACACCACCTTGCTTCCTGACTATATTATCTCGGCACTGTAGGCGTTTTGTGTTTGCTTCACATTGGAACAAGTGCAACTGCTTGTCAAAGGGCTATGCTGTCCACATGAAAGTGTATGTTGTCTACGCACATCCTTTCCCCAGATGTGGTTCTTGTTACTGGCGTCTGTATGTTGGTTGACCCGTGAACTGCTAGCACACCCATGAATAATGATTACTTGTTCATTAATGGCCAAACTGCTGCTGTCACAGTGATGACACCTGAGTCATTAGTGGGTGTCTTAGTTACTTTCCTCTCATTGCTGAAACAAAATACCCGACACCCAAAGTTAAAGAGGGAAAGGTTTACTTAGTTTACAGTTTGTAGAAGTTTCAGTCCATAATCATCTGGCTCCCAGGCAGTGTGGCATGGCATAGGGGCAACCATTCCTGATGGTAGAAGACAGAAAACCAACAAGAGCAAAAGGAGAGGAGCAAGCCTCTTTTCCTCCCTTACACTGTATGCAGGCTACTCACCCTAGGACAGGTGTAGCACTCACACTCCCAATCCAATCACTAGACAATTAACCATTCACCATCTCTAGATTCAGCCATCTCTAAAAGTCCAACCCCCATGACCACAGGAGGCTTTAGGGGGACATCCAGACGAATCATAACAGTGGGTATATTTGGAGCCTGCACTCTGTCCTTGCTCATTCTGCACCAAGAGAGCCCAATAAAGTTCTCACAGCTTTGTCTGCTGCCACTTCTGGTGCCACAGTGCCCTCTAGGTCCTGCTCCACAGGATTCTGTCTCTCAGGGCTCTGTGCTTCTGCTTTCAACAGTGCTCGGAGGTACAGATATCTGATACCTGACTTCTCAAGGTCCATGTTCTTCTTCCCTGACAGAGACAGATGTGTTTTTCCTAAACTTCCAGCTAGCCACAAGCAACTGACTGTTTTGGATTCACATCTTTGTGAAGCACAGAGGTCCTCAACCCAGCCCATACTGTAGCAGGTAAGCAGTGAGCGAAGATTCATCTGTATGTACAGCTGCCCTCTACCGCTTCCATTACTGCCCAAGCGCCATCTCCTCTCACATCAGCAGGACATTAGGTTCTTACAGGAGCATGAGCCCTACTGTGAGCTGTGCACCGAATCATCACAAAACCACACCCCCAGATTGTCCATGGAAACCCATGGAAGAAATGTCTTCCTTGAAACCCTTCCCTGGAGCCAAAAAGTTGGGGGCCATTGCCTAGGCAAGACCTTGGAGAAGCTGCTATTGGTAAACCTAGAAATCTGCTTCCCAGTAGTGTTGAGCGAGGTCCTACTTGTTTGGGGGTTCTTTTTCTTCTTCTCACTATGAGTGTCTGTTGAAGTTGGGGATGGACTCCTCAAAGTTCACCAGCTGCTGTCTGCTCTGGCTCCCACATTTGTGGCCCTCCTTGTCACAGCACTTCCGCTGCACAAGGTCTGTGGCTCCCATTTTTCCACTGTAATCTTCACCCTACGCACTTCGAGGGCTGGAGCAAAGGGAAAAGTGGTGGCAATGGAGCTGTCAATCAGTACAGACTTATAACAGCTGCGAGGGTGGTCCAAGTAGGATGCATGCCAAAAGTGGCAGAAGCTATAGTAAGAGCCAATATAGCTAATATTTTATGGATGGCACTGTGTCAAGGACTGTCTTAAGAGTACAAATCTTTGTATATCTCATTGCCACTATTATAGCTAGAGACATGGTTAGCCTTAGAGCAGTCACACCATCCTTCACAAAAGGCATCCCTGTCCCTCCCCCAGTACATTGGGATGTTTGTGTTTTTCTGAGGATCATTCAGGATGCCCTTTCTACCTCCTGGAACCTAAATTTGCATGTTGTCCTAAGATTTTAAATAAACTCTGAAGCCAGGTGTAGTGGCATACACCTGTAATCTCAGCACTCCGGAGGCTGAGGCAGGAGGATCACTGTGAGTTCGAGGCTAGTCTGTGCTACATAGTGAGTTTAAATCCAGCCTGAGCTACATAGCAAGACCCTATCTCCACAAAAAAAAAATTTTTAATAAAATAGACACACTCTGAACTGATGTGTTTCTGCCTTCATAATCTATATTGTGAAAGTTACTCAATTCCATGGCATCTTCCAAAAATTGGCAGGGCAGATGACATAGCCAAAGCCTGGGTTCCAAGACTTTCTTTACCCAGAGTACTTCTGCTTTTAGCTGTTTCTGTCTTCATCCCTCCCCTTATCACCATCTTGCTCATGAAACTTTGCAGACGAAGAGCTTGTGGTTCTTTGAAAACTGCAAAACCCATTACCCTGAAATTGGTTTCCTCCCATGAAATGACAATTCTAAACCCTCTACAGTATTTTGAGGGTGGAATCAGTCTTAATTCCTGAATGTCTGGAAGGTCCTATAAGGTTTCCAGAATGCTCCCTATGTGAGTAGAAACCATACCCTTTATTTACCTTCTCATTCTTCTATATCTTTATCTACCAATACTATGTCCATAGCTTGATTGTGACCAGGTATTCTATTTTACATGCTCACATTTGAAATATTCTCCTAGGGTTCTCTTTTTGTGCAGGAGGGGAGGGGATATCAGTGATGAAAAGGCCCAGTTTTAAATGAATAATAACCTTTTTTGGTACAAGTAATAGTATTTTCCAAGAACATTCAACTCTAGCACATATATTTCTAAGACTCACATTATATTCAATAGATTTTCCAAGACAGGAAAATGCCTAATATATGTATCCTATAATTGACTGGGAAATACAAACAAGAGCACCATGTATGAGATAGCTGTCTCTCGCTTCCGAGAAATTCCCTTTGTTTTAAAACAGTGACACTCACATAAACACCAGCCTGATTCATCTTATGCTGACATATGTGTGAACTCCAACTACACAAACTTGGATTGCTTAGTGTTGTGACAGAAAAACCAACCCAAACATGGAAAGGTCCAGTTAAGATAGTCTTAATTTACTTTTTAATACGATGAAGGCAGGGAAAGGATATGAAATCCCTGTGTTCATGATGTTCGTATATCTTGTCCAGTGTGTCTGTTTGGCTGGTCCTGATTTTCTGTACCCTTCATAATAAAGCTTGTAATCATGAGTCAGTATGCTTACTTATGATTGTGTATATGTATATTTTACAGAGAGATATATAGATATATAAATCTCAAGAGTGTATATGTAGCAATCTCTAGCAGTTCTCTGAGGGATTGGTTGCAGGATATCCCAGATACTAAAATCTGTGAATGCTCAAGTCCCCTATATAAGATGGTATGATGTTTGCACATAAGCCACACATATCATATACTTTAAATTATCTCCAGGGTGCTTACAACACCTAATACAACCTAAATGCCCTGTAAATAGTTGCACTATATTATTTAGAGATTAATGACAAGAAAAGTTCATACATATTCAGTAAAAAAAGTTTTAAAATATTTTCTATTTACATTTGGTTGGCTCCAAATGCAAAAAGCTGATTGTATTTATCATATCTATGTAAGTATGTGTATAGAAATATACACACATATATATTTACATATACCATGTATATACATGGTATATATATACATATATATTTACATATTTCATGTTCATCTGTTTATATATCATAAATGTGTACATATACTGATTGTAAGTATATAAGTATATAAGTGTCTATACATATAATTAGTGAAGGATTATGACACCTCTAAAGGTTAGAAAAATGCCAAATAATCTTTGACATTTTAAAAAAGGAGCTCTTTCACAGAAAAATGCTTTCAATTACTAAGCAAATACTCTTTAGAAAACTTTTTCAATGATTTCAAGGCATCTATGTTAGTCTGTAACAGTCTCAGCCTTCAAAAGTAGCCCACAAAAAGGGATAGGAACATTGCTCAGTGGTCAAGCATGTGCTCAGCACGCACAAAGCCAAAGGCTTAATGCCCATCACCAAAAACTAAGCCAAAAGAAAAGGAGAAATTGACTCTGGAATGAAATGACCGCTAGTCCATTCACTGACTAAATTACCTTTCACTCATCTCTTACAGTCTCTCTCCCAAAAAAATAATGTAGTGAGATAGCTAAGAAAAAAAAAAAAAAAAAAAAAAAAAAAAAAAAAAAAAAAAAAGAAGTACCCCCAGGATGGGACAGGGTGCCATAATGAGGACAAATGCCCGAAAGGATGAAAATAACGTGCTGTGAAGGGGAAAGGGGACCAAACTCACACTTGTGCCTAAGGGTAGTTCCGATGATGGTGAGCTGAACACTTAAACTGCACCCCTTTCACTAATGACCACACAGACAGCCTTGGTGCTAAGCTGAAAATACAAGGTTTTTTTAAGAATCTGATCATTTTTGTCACCTAATATCCTTACTGTCAGAAGTCTCCTAAGAAATAGAATAAACAGGACATATAAATAGGTTTATCTTTTAAGAATCATCTCAAGCAATTATGGGGGGCTGGCAAATCTGAAATGCAAACCCAGGAAAATAGGGTTAAAATTTAGGTAGGAACTGATGTTGTAACCTTGAATCCACAAGCTGTAGGACAAACCAGGGGGGCTGGAAGCTCAGGCAGGATGTACATCTGGAGTCAGAATTGTTTCTTCTCCTGACAACCTCAGTCTTTACACTTTAAGTCCTTCAACTGACTAAATAAGGCTCACCCACACTATGGAGGGTGATCTGCTTTACTTAAAGTCTGCTAGTTATAAATATTAATCAAATCTAATAAATTCTTTCACAGCAACATTTAGTTTGACCAAACAACTGGGCACCGTAGCCTAGCAAAGGTGAGTCATAGTCACAGTCTGTTCTTTTTTCCACTTTTCTACTGCTGTTAAGTCAACTTCTACCAGAAAAACTTGCAACACAAAGCTACATACCTAGCATTTTACTGTTCTTTGCTGAAGCTATCATAACATTGAGACAAAAAACAGTTGTGTTGACACAGAGTTTCTCTCTTACTAGATGTTGCTATGGGTCATAGGGCTGATCACAATAATTAAAGTAGTATGGTATTAGCACATGAAGAAACTAGAAAGTCTCTAAATGAGCCCAACCATTCACAGGGAATTAGCACATGAAGAAGGTACCATATCTAACCAGTAGGGGGAAAGTCCTATTCAATGAATGACTGGGTGGACAACTAGAAAAAATAAAAATGGATCTGTACTCTACATCTTGTATTAGGACAGATCACAAATTTATAGTAAAAAGCAAAACTATGAGTATTATCTCTACACACCTTTTTTGGAGGTAGTGGAACTGGGGATTGAACCCAGACCTTCATATCAAGCTACCTTGCTAGCCCTATTTTATCCTGAGACGGTCTTGCTAAGTCACTTTGTTGCCCAGGTTGGGCTCAAACATGTGATCCTCTTGCCTTGACCTCCCAGAGAATATATTCTACTTAGAGAAGAGATAATTTATTTATAAGCTTGGAGTTATAAACAAATTCCTTTATAATTTTGGACTAGGAAGGTATGTATAACTATAATTCAAAATCAATAAGAGGAAAAACGGCAATTTGATGAAAAAAATCTGCATAGATAGAAATATCAAAAGCAAATCAAAAGGCAAATTTGGGGGAAATATTTGCAACTCATATCACAAAAGGTTAATCTCCCTCATGTATAAGGATCACTTAGAAATCAACAATAGAAAGACAAATAAAATGTAGGTAAAAGGTATAGAGTTCGGGGCTGGAGATTTAGCTCAGCGGCAAAGCGCCTGCCTGGCAAGCGCAAGGTCGTGAGTTCAGTTCCCGGTACCGGAGAAAAACCAAAAAAAAAAAAAAAAAAAAAAAAGGTATAGAGTTCATTAAAAAAGGAGTATGAGGTTAAGTCCTACGAAACAAATGTTACTGAATATCAAAAATATTTGAAAACTGGCAATTGCATATGATCCAAATTAATAGCTATTAAACATGATGGGACATCCAAACCCATTCATAAGAGTAATACAAATGAAAACATCACTGTTTGATAGGAAAGAAGAATTCAAATGTTTAGGAACTTACTCTGTTAGTGAGGTTATGGGTAAAGAGGGCCTCACATTTCATTGGTATAAATTCATATATCTTTGGAGGGCAACTTGAGATAGCTATTGAGATTACAAATATTTATAACCTTTGGCCCAGCAGTTCTACCTTAGACAATCTTTCCGATAGCCATATTGACATATGAGGAAAATGAGTGCACAATATTATCTATTTCAATATTATCTATCTATTTTGACTATAAGAGCAGGAGAGTAGAATAAACCAAATGTCTAGCAGTAGAGACCAATAAAATGAGCCACTGATACAATGACTTTCTACGTATCTTGTAAAAATGAAGCAGAAATTTTCTTATATACAGATATGATAAGCTCTCAAGAAATAATAATGGGACAGAAGCACAAAACAGTATATTTTGTTCTGCTACCCTTTTTTTTTTTTTTTTTTGGTTTTTCTCTGGTACCAGGAACCAAACTCACGACCTTGCGCTTGCTAGGCAGGCGCTTTGCCGCTGAGCTAAATCCCCAGCCCTTCTGCTACCCTTTCTGTAAAATAACAAGAATAAGATTCTATGTTCCTATTTCTTTTGTATGAATAAAGAAACTCCAGAAGGATACAACACAGGAAACAACACAGTTACACGGAAAGGGTAGCAGACCTAGATAAATCAGAATGGAGAAGGGAAAAGCATTTTCTGCAAATCTTCTAATAACTTTAATATTTTGAATCAGGTGAGGGCATTACATAACCAAAAATCAAAACTTAAAAATAAATTGTCTTATAACTAGTAAAGAATCTGCCTATGTCTATTTACATCAGTTGTACAGAGGTTTCATCTATGTAATTGGTGGGGCCTTGTGAATAGAAATACACCATCCCTTGTTTAAAAATTCTTAAGAATTTTTAAAAAGACACCTTGAGAATTTAGCGGGCAGCATCAGAGCATTAAGCTAATCGTGAGTCTCTGTAAACATGGCTTCTTGAGAGACTGCACAGGTCACATACCCATGAAGTAGGCCCTGGTTATACACATAAGTGTACCTGCCAGTCTATAAAAAGCAAATACACTACTAATATAGTTCCAAAACGAAAGCTGCTAGCTTCTGAAAGTCCAGGCAGAAAAGGACTTGAAGAAAAAAATTATTTGCTTCAATTTCTCATATGTTTCATGACCTTTTGGTTCTTATCCAATTAAGCAAAGTATATGCACTGATATTAATCCAATGGAATTAATATACACATATGTAGGGCTTTTGAGCCTAGCCATCTTGAATCATAAATTTATCATTATCAAAAATGATAGATTCTTGATGAATGGTATTTGTATATAGTTTTTCGAAATGATAAAATTTTCATTTTACCACAGTCAATTCAGTTCTGAAACCATATGAATCCTGAAGCCAACTCCGATACAGTCTCATGAAAGGCAGCCAAAAGCTAAGGACAGGCACTTCTAAAAAAGTTTAAACTAGTAGCTACATATCAGACTCCTCTCCCCTTTACATTATCCTTCACTCAGCCCACATAGATTTTTCATTTCCTATCCCATTTCTAGCTCCACTATTTCTCTCTCTCTCTTCTCTTGTGCTGAATGTGAGTCATCTATTTTCATTTCTTGGGTACCCCAAGTATAGTCATTTGAAACAACAAGTGCTGTTCTTTGGAATTAGGAACTGTGGGGAAATGCCAAAATTGTCTTTCATGGCCAAGAGAAGCTCAAGCAGTTGTATTATTCACAAATATAACTTTTGTTGGAATTATTATCAACATGGTGATGTTAACAGAAATTCTCCCAAAATGGGTGTAGTCCATTTTTAGGAAAAGTCACAACTAAAAAGTGGTTTGCAATTGAATAATAAAGAATAAATATCTTAGCAATGTCTAAAAATTGAAGTTGATAATTTAAATGATCTTGTTAAATTACCATAGGTACCTATTGCCTCTAAAAGATAAATACTATCTTCCTAAAAATCAGGTTTTCTCACCATACCATATGCTTTTTCACCTCCTAAAATTAGGAGGCTTAAACATAAAATAAATTTGCTTGATTTTCTGTGCCATTCAAATTCAGGCTGAGAGTTACCATATGATATTTTGATATCACTTCAGTTTGGCTAGATGTTCTCCACTTAAAAAAAAAAAAAGTACAAAACAAGACTTGAACATTTTGTAATTCAAAATAAAGATAAGTACAGCCAGATTTTTTTCTTTTTAGCTTTCAACAGACTAATTCCAGTAATCACTCTGAATATGTCATAATTAAGTGTTGATGTCATTTTTAAAGGTAAAATGTACTCCTCCAAAATGATCTACTACCCTGCAATGAGGAAGAGGTCACGGCACTTAGTAGGCTAATTGGTCATAAATGAGCAACTCTATCCCCAAAAAACTGTATTACTTGGAACACTAGAGGTCTACAGACACTGGGGAAATGGCCCTGCTACCTAACCCAACTTACATGAGCAGATCCCCGTCATCCCTGCGTATTCAGTAAGGAAAAAGATTGGGAGAAAGCAATCACAGCACACAAGTTATGCCACACGCCCTGTTCTGGGCACTCTACAAACCATTGGCAATTCGTGTTTCTCGGAGTACTTTGAGACTTTCAGTGTACAGAAACCTGGATTGTCATTTAATTTACACGTTCTGAGACCTTTCCTGTAGAAAGTCTTATGCAGATGGCTAGATTATGCCCCAGAAATCTGTACTTCTAACAAAATTTTCATCTTCTCACAATGTTCTAAGAGGACTTAGCACTAAAAATGAAACAATATGTCAGGACACTTAAGGCAGGGTTGGGTGTTCAATCTCAAGTAACCAACTCGAAAGCTGGCATTATCAGGGGGCCATGCCACAGCCCAATAACACTCCGTCTTGTTTTCATATTTCTGTGCCAGGATTAGTGACTTTAATGCCCAGTTCACAGCAGTACTAGCTCCTCTATGCAGTTTTGCTTTCCCATCACCTGCCCCAAAAAACTCAACATTACATAGGCTCCTGAATTTTATTTGCCAGTATATGATTAAATTTTGCTTAGTAGTTTTAGCATACAGATAAGCTAGTGGGTACCATGTTCTATTTCCCAATTGTTTTTAACCATACCTCTCTAAAGTAAATGGAGTTGTCCCAAAACAAAATGTTTGGGAATTACAAGTAGCCATTTCTAATCAACACAACTTGTAGGGAATTTGGAGGGTGCTGTAGGCAGTACTGTTTCTCAAATAATGCAGTCTCAGAGACCCTGATTCTTTCAGCCAGGTCATATTTCCATGGACACTTCTGTGTGACTGTACATTTTTAATTTAAAAATTCTCCTTTCTTATCTCCTCGATGAGTGTATTTATAGGTGCTGCGTGCTTTTAAAGTGCACAGCTGGGAAAAATGATGTGACAGAGAAGCAAGCAAAGCCTCGACAGAAAGTTGAAATTGAGGTTGTCCAAGAACTCAGCAGTACATAGTGTTTCTGTCTACTCTGACTCTTCAGCAATTTTGGGATCTCGTTCCCCCAATTTGTTTTTGAGTCTACACATCACTATGTACTGTGGCGTAGTGTCTGTTTTTCAAAAATCCAGCAGTATGAGTCAGCTGTTTGACTATTATCTACAAATTTGGTAAAGTGTTATATCTATGGATTCTGAATCTGTTTTCCAGGAATTACATCTCCAGGGTCTCCAAGATGACTTTCAATAATCACACGTGAGGCTCCTGAAGTGGTCCACATTTACTCCCTGAGGAAAACACTGTCAGGGTAGGTACTTATGGACTCTTGTTTATTCAGAGTGGACCTATAATGCAATGATTTAATGAAGCAAACATTCTAGTAAAATGTCACATACCATATGTAATACTAATATAACTTAAGAATATCCTTTTAACTCAGAAAATCTGGTAGAAAATCCTTGCAGGGGCTTGTTGTGAACTGAGTTGCATACCCTCAAAAAAAGATATATTGAATAGGCTGGGAATGTTGTTCAAAGGCAGAGTGTTTGCTTAGCATGCACAAGGTCCTGGGTTCAATCCCCAGCACCACAAAAGTACACACATAAATAAATAATTTGAAAGATATATACAAGTTCTAACCTCAAGACTCAGACTTACAACCTTACTTGAAAAAACCTCATCATTAGTTCAGATGAGGTCATATTGGACTGATGTGGAGCCCTAGTCCAGTATGACTGATACAGTTAATAAAGGGAGAAATCTGGACAAAAGACATAGATGTGCCGGAGGAGAGATTAGGAAAACACATGGGGAAGCAATAGTCATGTAAATATGAAAGCAGAGATTTAAGCTACACTGCCACAAGCCACAAAATGCCTGGGCCAGCCAAAACCTGGGAAGAGAGAGAAAAGATCTTCCCCAGATGCCTCAGCCTGACCAAAGCCTTATCAGTGTCTTGATTTCTGATTATGAGACAATAAATTTCTGTTGTTCTCAAGTGGCTTGTGGTTATTATGGTAGCATCAGGAAACTAGTACACAGCCCTTGGTTGTACTTCTAGCTGTGACTGCTGGAAAACGTCGAGGAAGCCAGGACTCACCTGAAGTTTCTACTTCAGGCAACTTACCCAACAGGACTTCAAGGGCTATTTATTCACAAGATGCCCAAATGCATTATCCACAGTTATGATCTTTCCCTGAACTTCAGAGTGAAACCTCCAACTGCTTCCTGGGTAGCTCTTATCTAATAGTATCTCAAAATTAGCATAACCAAAGCAATAAATGATATTACCATTTATCTACTAAGGTACTTAAACCAAAGCCCTGGAGTCATCCTGATAACTTCTTGTCTACCTAACATATCCAATTCATCCGTGAGTCCTCTAAGTCTATGCTTAAGTCAGTGTCTACAGATACACTATAAGATAGAGATCAGTCTGCCCAGTTTTCATCAGGGACTGCTGTCAGGATCAGTTCCTATAGACACGAATAGATATTGAATTATAGTGTAGTCACCATAAAGACGTCAATCCATCCTACAAAATTCTGGAGCTGTGCCATATTCAGAGGTATTCCATCTTGGTCATCATGCATTCTCCTTACTCTTATCCAAATGACAAGTCCGTGAATATAGACTATACCTGAAAATAAAGTGTGGTGTCAACTGAGATGGTTCTTTTTGGAAGAGAACAATTCCTGAGAGTGTCGTTAGCAGAAAGCTATCTAATATTTTCAATGACTGAAAGATATGTACCGTGGTTCAGAAAGAAAATCTAGGTAGCAAACCACAGACTCTACTATACTACAAGGGAAAGATCAGATAATATCCCAACCTAGCTAAATCCCATGAAAATAAATACCTGTAAAAGCTTAGGAAAGGATGTGATGACTGGCTACTGCAAATGGGGCGAGATAATAATCTATAACCACTTGTGATCATTAGTCTTCAAAATGTCAACTTCATGGATTCTGAAACACCCGGCAGATTAGTAAAGGAGAATCCTAGGCATGTCCCGGAGGGGGGGGGGCATGAAGGAGTGGCTTTGGGCACTACATATGGTCCTTCACCATTTCTCTCTAGCACTGTTCCCCTGCTCTGCTTTCCAACCTCCATGAACTAAGCAACTTTGCTTTGCCACATTCTTCCAGGGTTATGTTCTTGCCTTAGAATCAGCTGTACGTGGGCTGACTCTCCCCAAACCATTAACTAAATTAAACCTCTCCTTTGTGTTTTGAGTAGAAGGTACTGTGCTCAGCAATGGGAAAATTAATCCACAATGATTAATCTTCTGGTAGTTAATTTTTGCCTGTCCTTATTCTCCCATTTCCCACTTAAACAGTCTTTCTGTGTTCTTAGCATCAGGAGACAAATGTGGAAAAAAGAGTCTCCTGTATTCATCTACATAACCCAAGGTTTTCTGGGATGCTAAGAGATCTTCAGGTCTAGAACATTCAAAAGAGAGAGCTACAACAAAAGATTTGAGAAGATTAAATCTTCCTAGAAGCAAGATATCCCCAAATGAATAAGAAGAGACAAAAAGATAAGAAGAACAGAGAGCTTATGAGACCCCAAAACAGGCAGAATCTGTAGCAAGCCACATGGGCAAACATCCCAACAAAAACCCCCATGAAGAGTAGGATTCCAGCACTGTTTATCTTTGAAACTTTATTCCACGACCACATACCTAGTTTACTATAATTTCATAGTAAGTCTTGGAGTCCAGTAATGTGACTCATCTAATTTTTTCTTTTTTCTCAATGTTTCATGAATATCTTCAGTTCCTTGCATTTCTGCATGTACTTTTAAATTATGTATCAGACCACCTGTAATTGTAATGCAGATTGTATTATGGAAATCAATCTAGTAAAAACTGGTACATCAACAGCATTGAATGTTCTGGACATGTACATGGTATATCTCTTTATTTAGGACTTGCTTAATTTCTCTCAGCAATGTTTTATGATTTGAATGTTTATAAACCATAAAACAATGTTTATAACTTTATTTCCAAATATGTTCTGCTTTTTGCCATTATTATACATGTAATCATTCATCTATTTTATTCTCCAATTATTTGCTTAATGAACTTGAAATAAGGTTGATTATTATACTATCCTTCTATCTTACAATGTTGTTAATTTCAGTATGAGTTTTGGTGGCTGTTTTGTAGATCCCTTAGGATTATTTATGTAAACAACCATGTCATTTGCAAGTAAAGGAAGTCTTATTTCTTCCTTCCTGATCTTTAAGAAAGACCATTTTCAATTATTCAAATTTAATATTTTTAATTGAGAATAGTTTTATTAACATTCATCAAGATAACTCATTTTTCAAAGTACTCAAGTACAGCAGATTGAAGCTTTAATTCAACTCAGCAGATTTTGTATGTTGTTTAGCTAGTCCCTGATAAAGTGTGGTGATAAAGCAGACTAAGAATATATATTTGAGGAGTTCTTTTAGAGGAATTTATAATCCCATCATAGAGGTGACATATACATTATAAATTCAAAAGGAGAGATTTCTGATTAGTAGTATGACTGGAAGTACTTATGCAGAAAAGGCATCTAAAATAGCCCTTGAAGAAAGTTGTTTATTATTCAGCTTAATGGTAGGAAAGATATAGGACTACAGAAAGCAAAGGTACAGAGAGAAAAATGAATAAACCTTCTCTAAATGTAGATAGAGATAAAATCAGGTTGTTCTGGTGTCTAACAAGACAGCATCTCAAATGACAAGCCACTGAACCTCACGGTCTGCATAAACCTTTTAAGTTCCAGAGTATGACAAGAGGAAATCTTCCAACAGTTTATAACCATAAAAACCCCGAGCTCTGTGAGAAGATAAGAGGTTACACATCACTAGTGCTGACTGTTCACATAAGGGCTAGACACAGTTTTCCTATTCTCAAATAGTTCTGTTTTTGCAAAGCTAAATAAATAATTTACATTCTTGGAGACTTGCCAATGACTTCATTTAAATGCCACAACTGCAAGTCCCAATTTCATGTAAAAATGACTGAACAGGTTGATACATATTTAATATTTCATATTCTTTTTTTGGAGACAGGGTCTTGCCTGTGCAGTTCAGGCTGGTCTTAAGCCCATTATGTAGCCCAGGATAGCATCAAATTCACAGTGACCCTCCTGCCTCAGTTTCCTGAGTTCTGGGATTACAGGTATGTGAGACCATGCCTGGAATCACATTTAATATTCTAGAATGAGAAAATAATTCCTGCTGTATGGATGAAATTGTAACAGTTCAGGGGGAAAATTTTTGCTTTCTAATTTTTAATGCCTTGATAGATTATGCTGCTAACTCAGTATAAAGCTACTAATTTCAGAGTAGAATTTGTAAGGGGTTGGATCTATGTTGAGTGCCATCAAAAGGGAGTTTCACCTTTGGAAAACTTAAGGAAATGCTTCAAGGAATGAGAAGCCATGGATCAAACCTTATATAATTGCCAGTATCTGATTATAAAGATTCTTGTATTTACTCATTGCCTTGCTCTCTCCCATAATTCTATGGTCTACAAGCCTGCTGAAATGGTGTGTAACAAAGAAACGTAAGTCTGAAAGCTTAGAGCCATTGTGGCCATGGAGCCCTGCCCCAGTGCCTTTTCATGCCACAAATGGGCTCCTCTCCTTTCAGCAAGAGCTGTGCCTTTAGTTTCTGGTGAAACTTTTTTGAAAAGATGGTCGGTTAGGTCCCTCACATGACATATATACTTTTCCACCCAATTCAAGCAGCAACCATTTCCCTTTGACCACTTAGGGTTCCATTAGGAAAACAATAGCCACGCTAAGTATTTCCACCAAGAAATAATGTATTATTGGTGGGATCCAGAGATGTGCAAAATTGTTAGAAGGGCTAAGGAAGTAATGGTCATGGAAGCCTTCATTTCCATTAATAAATCAGAAAGGTTAAGAATCCCAAAAAATTCCTACTAGCACCAGAGTGGTTGATTCTCTCAGGAGACCACGCAGTAGTAGCCGCATGCAAAACCTCACTTCTGTCTATTGGTGAGGCTCATTCATCTGACTGCCACTGCAGTCAAAGATCAATGCCTCCCCCTTCTTTTTTGTTTTGCTAAAGTCAGACATATGCCTCATACTGGGAGAATCTAGACTGGAACTTGCTGGTAAGGTAAGTGAGTAATGTAATTTTTAGCCTTCCAGATCCACTTTGCAGGGAAGAACTTTTTAAAAAAATGATACTGCTGAAAACCAATAGACAATAGCCAATATCCATCTTTCATAACCCATGGCCAAAACCACACCCAAGAAATCAAGACTCAGAAATGCGCAGTATTCTCACTGTGGTGGTTTCCTTCCAGCAGCTCAACTCAGTCTTCATTCTTAATTAGTCTGTTCTGGCCCTTCTTGTAACCATATCTGCTCCCACAGGGAAATCAACAAATCATACACCTCATCTTCCAAAAAGTCATTTGTCCAGAGTTCAAATGACAGTGTGAAAGATCTTGTGGGTGGAAAGGTGGAAGACGAATCATGTGGAGAGATTTTCACTAAACCCGAGATTAAGCCTGTCACACGAAATACATTGCACAATACATACCAGTGTTCCCGCAAGCCAGCCAAGAAAAACAAGACATCCCTAAGTACAGCACTTTGGCATATCCCAACCCAAAAGGAATACACAGAGTGGGTTGAGTTTTGAGAGTGGATTATCTTCACCACTCCACTGATCTTCCCATACCTTTTAAGTATGTCTTTTCTGCTTCTACACTTACCCAACTCCGTGTGCCCAACTGTCACTAGGTTGTGAATCTTTGGGGGCAAATATTGTTTTGCCAATCTTTGTATCTCTGATACATATTATCAGATCAACACATAGTAGGATTTCCTTAAGTAAATGAAGTGCTAAGATGGAGGATGAAAAGTTTCTAACACATCTTCAACTGGCTGCTTAGTGTTTCATTGTCTATATCATGTAGTGACTTCAAATGCCACACATCTAAAATAAAACTCAACTGTTCCTGGTAACTTTCTCCCCAAACAGGTTAATGGTGACTTTTAATTAGGGTTGATAAAAGAAACCTGCTTAATCCTAAAATTGGTATATCTTATAGATTTACATAATTAAAACATTTTTAAACATAATTAATTAAAACATAATTATAATTAAAACATAATTAAAACAGGTTAATGGTGACTTTTAATTAGGGTTGATAAAAGAAACCTGCTTAATCCTAAAACTGGTATATCTTATAGATTTACATAAATTAAAACATTTAGGAAAACATGTACAGAATGTGAGGGTGAGCTGGCTGTGACATCTGTCACCCCATTGATTACCAGGGTTGATTCAGCTGATCTTACCAGGTAGGCAGCTGTCCGCTTCCTCCCTCACTGCCCCAGGTGCACCCTGAAGAGGCTGGTCAGCCAATAGAGGCAACAGAGGAGAACCGTTCCCTCTATCAAGTGTATACGAGCAGCTGTGCTGCCCCGCTGAAACCTCCAAAGAAACTCTCCAGAAAGACATGCATAGATAAAAAGAGTAGGAATAAAATATTTTCTAGGAAGAGAGAAGTGAAGAGTTTTGGGAGAAATAGGCCACAGTATTTGTGATCTAGCTAGAGATATTTGTGGTATTGAATAGCTAGATATATTAAATTATTGAAATAGTTGATGACATTCCTGTATTTATTTTATATGATATAGAATTTTACTTGGCTAGGGATGTAGCTCAGTGGTAGTGGAATGTTTGACTAGCATGTACAAGGCCCTTTGTTTAATTTCCACCACACACACACACACACACACACACGCAAATGAGCTTGGCAAGGTGGCACATGCCTATTCCTAGCATTATGGGAAATTAAGACAGGAGAATCACAAGTTGGCAGTTTAGCAAGACTCTGTCTCAAAATAAAAAATAATAGAATGACTGGAGATATAGATCAGTGTGAAGGCCCCCTGCTCAATCCCCAGTACCACTACCAAAAAGAACAATAAAACATAGTATAATAGTCAGCTTTCCTACCACTGGAACAAAATTTCCAACACCCGCAATTTGAAGGAGAGGTATAATTTGCTTCCGATTATGGGTAATTCGGTCCATGGTCAGCTGGCTCCAAGCAGAAATGACATGATGAAAGGGCATAGTAGAGAGAAGCTACTCAACCCGTGGTAGCCAGGAAAGAGAGACAAAAGGGGAAACCAGGAAAGAAACTACACCCTCTGTTACGGCTTATATCTAGATGTCCCCCCAGAGCCCCATGTGGTTATAGTTGGGGCTTTTCGGAGGTAGCTGGAACTAGGGTGTATGCTACTTGGGATTGAGGATGTGATGCTAGGATTGATTCATGGTGCAATGCTAGGATTAATGCTGCCCCACCCTGGGTGGGTGTGAGTATTACCCACACTAAGAGTGGGTAACCTGGATAAGATATAAGGGACAGAAGAGGGTCGCTGCTTGTCCACAGTTGATTGCTTGCCATTTGCTACCTTGCCATGAACTATTTTTCCTCTGTGACCCCGCTCTGCCATCCCAGCTTGCCTTAGAGCCACCCAACTATGAACTGAAATGCCTTCAAGCTATGAGCTAAATAAACATTTCTTCCTTTAACTTTTGGGTGTTGGGTATTTTGTCTCAGCAACAAGAGAAAAGAGTAACTTAAAATACCCTCCAAAAGCATGGCCCCAGTAGCACACTTTTCCTAGCCATGCCCCACCCTGTAACATTTAACTATGCACTCATCTACAGATCTATGATTAGTAGAACATCCTGATGATCCAATCACCTCAGAAAAGCTCAACCTCTGAACACATGAGATTTGGGAGGAAAGCATTCTAGATCTAAAAAGTAACAAGTCATTATATAATCACTTCATCCCAATTTTTATGAAAAAATCTTAAACACAAGTTGGAGGGGAACCTATCTTTGCTAACACTAAATAACCCCAAAGAGGGTCAGCAGCTCCAAGGAAAAAAACTGATCAACCTGGCAATACTAGCCCCAAGAAATGACCACAGTTACTGTAAACTGGTAAAACAACATGGGGTCTTACACCAAAAGTGACCCCTTCCACATGGCGGGCTAGAATTGGAGAAGAACTCAGGCAAAGTGGAGTTCAAATCAAAATTGCTCTGAGGTGCAAAGACAGTCAGTATGTATGAGTAAAGAAGACAAAGATGGTCACTACATATGGGTCAAGGAAACAATTCAATAGGAAGAGATGACGTTATAAATATATACACCAACCAGTGGCACACCCACCTTCATAAAACAAACACTACTGGACATAAAAGAAAACACACAAACATCAACACAAATATAATGGGGCACCTCAATACCTCAATGTCACAAATAAATTAACTAGAAAAAAAGTCAGCAGATATCAGCGTTGAACAAAATCTTTGAATAAATAGACTTCAGGCACCTACAAAATGTTCCACCAAACAACAAAATACACATTTTTCTCAGCAGCACATGAAACTTTTTCCAAAATAGACCACATACCTGCCCATAAACCATGCTTAATAAATATAAAAGAATCAAAATTATCCCATGCATTCAATCCAGTTATAGTGCAATGAAACTAGAAATGAATGCAAACAAAACCATAGAAATTATGCAAACACATAGAAATTAAGCAATACACTCTTCAGTAAACCAATGGGTCAGAGAAGAAATTACAGTTCCTAGAATCAAATTATAATGCCATTACAATATACCAGAACCTATGAGACCAATGACAGCGGTCCTAAAAGGGAAGTTTATACCTATGAATGCCAACATCAGAAAAAATGAGTCCACATAAATAACCAAATGATGAACCTCAAGATCCTAGAGAAATAAGAGCAGTCCAAATCCAAAGCTAATACAAGGAAGAAAATCATTATAAAGGTAACACCAGTGATTAATGAAATTGAAACTTAAAAAAACACAAAAGTGGGGCTGGGGATTTAGCTCAGCGGCACAGCGCCTGCCTGGCAAGCGTGAGGTCATGAGTTCGATTCCTAGTACCAGAAAAAAAAACAAAAAACAAACAAACAAACAAAAAACACAAAAGTAATGAATCAAAGAGCTGTGTCTTCAGAAAAATAAACATAGTTGGCAAACCCGTAACAAACTTTGACAAAAAAAAATTTTAAAGGAAAGACTCAAATCAATGCAATTAGAAATAAAAAAGGTATAATTACAATGGGTAGTGAATAAATCCTGAAAATTATTCATAACTATTTTGAAAACTTGTACTTCAATAAGTTAGAGAACCCAGAAGAAACAGATGGATTTCTATTTTTTTGTTTGTTTGCTTTGTTTTGTTTTGTTTTGTTTTCCGGTACCGGGAATCAAACTCATGACCTTGAGCTTGCCAGGCAGGCACTGTGCCACTGAGCTAAATCCCCAGCCCCAGATGGATTTCTAGACATGTGAATTACCAAAACTAACCAAACCCTGAATAATCCAATAACAGATGATGAAATTGAGGTAATAATAAAAAACTTGCATCTAAGAAAAGTCCAAGACCTGATGGATTACCACTGAATTCTACAAGAACTTCAGGAAAAACCTAATACTAACACTCCTCAAGTTCTTTAATGAAATTGAAAAGGAAAGAGGACTGCCAAACTCATTCCTAGAACTAATTTTAGAATTACCATGATTCCAAAACCAGACAAGGACTCAACTCAAAAAGAAAACTACAGAACAATCACATTAATGTGTGATGCATAGATCCATAAAAAACTGGTAAACAGTGCAACAAATCATTAAATATGTCATACTCAGTAACCAAGTAGGCTTTACTCCAGGGGTGTAAGGATGGCTCATTATATGCAAATCAATAAATGGGACATATCACATAAATAGAAGCAAGGAGAAAAAAATCACATTATTAACCCAATAGGTACAGAAAAAGCCTTTGACAAAAATATCAAATCCATTCATGATAAAAAATAAATAAATAAAACCTTGGGCCGGGCATGTAATCCCAGCATTCAGGTGGCTGAAGCAGGAGGATTGTTGCAAGTTCGAGACCAGCCTGGGCTACAAAGTGAGCTCAAGGCCAGCCTGAACTGCATAGCGAGACCCGGTCTCAAAAAGACAAAAAAAAAGAAGAAAAAAAAACCTTGAAGAAAATATGTATAGCAGGACCTCAGCTGAAGCTGTTGAAAGCCGCTTAAAACAAACCTAATGTCAACACCAAATTAAATGGGGAAAAACTGAAAGATTTCCCTCTAAAATCAGGAACAAGGATGCCCATTCTCATCATGCCTCTTCAATGTAATACTTGGAAATTTAGCCAGAGTAATCAGGCAAGCAAAAGAGATAAAAGGGATGCATTCAAAAACAGTAGTCAAGGGGCCAGGGATATAGCTGCCTGGCAAGCGCGAGGTCCTGAGTTCAATTCAGAGAACAAAAAAAGTAGTCAAATTATCCTTATTCACAGATAATATGATCTTTTGCATAGAAGACCCAAAAGACTCCTGGAACTAATAAACAAATTTGGCAAGATAGCAGGATACAAAATTAACATATAAAATCAATAGCACTCCTATACAGCAATTATGAACTCATTGAGAAAGAAATTAGAAAAACAATACCAGGGGCTGGGGATTTAGCTCAGCGGCAAAGCGCCTGCCTGGCAAGCGCAAGGTGGTGAGTTCAGTTCCCGGTACTGGAGAAAAACCAAAAAAAAAAAAGAAAAACAATACCGTGCACAATTGCTTCAAGGAAAATTAAATACATAGGAATTAGCCTAACAAAGGAAATGAAATACCTCTATGGTGAAAGCTACAGTACTGTGAAAAAGGAGATCAAAGAGGATACAAAAACTGGAAAGATATCCTGTTCCTGTATAGGCAGAACCATCTGAACTTTGACAAAGGGGCCAAAAGCATATGATAGATGAAAGATAGCCTTTTTCACAAATGGTACTGGGAAAACCAGCTATGTACATGCAGAATATTAAATCTAGATCAGTATCTCTTACTATGTACTAAAATGCAATCAAGATAGATCAAAGGTCTAAATATTTTTAAAAGATTTGAGATATATTATGTACATATACCAATTTCCCACAGAAATGTAATCGTTATGTAATGTAAATATGTACTAATAAAAATAAATATTAAACAGAATTATTTAATCTGCTGAAAGATAAAATAAGTAAAACTTTTGAATACATAGGCATAGGCAAAGACTTTCTGAACAGAACCCAACTGTACAAGAAATAACATCAACAATCAGCAAATGGGATCATATCAAATTAAAGAGCTTCTGCATAGCAAAGGAAACAACCAAAAGAGTGACGACAACCTACAGAATGAAAAAAATTTATCAGCTACACCTCAGAAACTAGATTAATATCTAGTTTCTATAAAGAACTAAAAAAATAGAACCCCCTCCAAAAGAAAGAGCCAGTCAAAAACTGGGTGACTGTAAAAATGGCCAATATATACATGAAAAATGTTCATCTGTGGCCATTAGAGAAATGCAAATTAAAAACAGCACTGAGATTCCACCTTACTCCAAAGATGGTAGCCAAAGAATGGCTACCATCAAGAAATCAAACAACAAACGATGGTGAAGCTACAGGAGAAAACGAACCGCTCTACACTGTTGGTGCATCCATTATGGAAAGCAACATGCAGATTCAAAAAACAAAAAAACTAAAACTAGAAATTCCTTCAGACTTAATCTATTCCCATTCTAGGTATCTTACCAAAAGAGTTAAAGACATCATATTCCAGTGGTACATGCATAACCATGTTCATAGCTGCATAATTCATAATAGCTCAATATTGGAAGTAGCTTGTATGTCCATCAATAGATTAATGGATAAAGAAAATGGGGTGTTTATATGCAATGGAGTACTACTCTGCTATGAAGAACAATAAATGTGTCTTTTTAGGAAAATGGGTACACCATGAGAACACAGTATTAAGTGGAACAAATCAGACACACAAGTTTAAATAGCACTTGGCTGCTTATCTATGAGAAACCCAAAGAATAAATAATTAAAGAGCAAAATAAAAAGACAGAGTATAGGTAACTGAGAGACAGATGTTTTGAAAATGCAATAGGACCTAGAGGATGAAGGAAGGGAGATGGGTGGGGAGGGAAAGGGGATGAAATGGAAGTAAGATGTGTTATGATCTTTTCACAACTCTCCACAACGGATGTGATTATTGCATACTGCATACATATACTAATAAAAATAAAAATTTGAAAGGACAAAAATCACAAATTTACCAGTATATTGAAATAAAAGAAAATGCAACACCTGAAAATATTTTTAGGAATCTCTGAAAGAGAGTAAGCAGACAGGATCACATCTCTACAGTCACAAAACTGAACATACACAGGGGAAAGTAACACGCAGTTTGGGAAGTCCTAGAATCAGTAGATAAAATAACAGGGAAGACTGCAAAGGTAGCTTTGAAGAGGCTAAATTGATTGTTTTCTTCCACATCTGTGGTGGTGAAACTTAATGTGTCAATTTAATTGGCTTAGGATCCACCCGTGGGTTTAGTAATGCACACCTCTAGATATTTATAGGTGGGTCAAGAAGGCATTACCTTCGGGATCAGATCAGATTCTTTATACCTTCTGCTCTGGCACTGTTCCCTTGCTCTGCTTCCTGGGCACCATGAACTAAATAGCTCTGTTCCACCATGATCTTCCACCATGTTGTTGCTGTCTTAGAGCCAGAAGTCATGGACTAAACTCCATGAAACTGTAAGCCAAATTAAACTTCCCTTTCTTGGGTTGGGGATATAGCTCAGTGGCATAAGCACCTGCCTGGCAAGCACAAGGTCGTGAGTTCGATCCCTGGTACCGCAAAAGAAAAATAAAAAATAAAAATAAACTTCCCTTTCTTTAAGTTGTGGGTTTTGGGTGTTATGCCCCAGAGATAGGAAACCAGACTAGTACAACATCCTACAAAACAGGATGAATGATTATTAGGACAGATAATAGCAACTAGACTAAAGCATAAATATCAGTTCTAGAGCTCAAGGAACAGACACTATCCAAGTAAAACTACCCAAACCCCTTTGAAATCATTTATTGGGCCTTTTGCTAATGGTTCATGGAGTCATCAAGAAAGGACAGAGTAAAAACATCACTTTGGGTGAAGTCACAGTAGGTTGTGTTGTTTTCCTTCAGTTGGTAGTGCGACAAGGTAGAAAAGAAAAAGAAATGATAGACCAGGGAAGGTGGTAACTGTTCACATAAAAAATGGCTAATATCCAGAATATATAAAAAGGTCTCAAAATGTAGTAACAAATATTTCTACTTACAATAGATAAAGGCTGCCAGGCATAGTGGCACACACGTATAGCCCCAGCACTCAGGAGGCTGAGGCAGGAGGATCCTTGCAAGTTTGAGACCAGCCAGGGCTACAAAGTGAGCTCAAGGCCAGTCTGAACTGCACAGGGAGACCTCATCTCAAAAAGCGCCCCCCAAAAAATAGACAAAGGATTCAAGTACACACTTTTCAACAGAAAACACACAAATAGCCAATGAAAGCAATTTTTAACTTCAGTACCCACCAAGGAAATGCAAATCAAAATCACAGTGATTTACAGCTAGAATGGCTATTATCAGAAAGGGGAAAAAATAACAAATGCTAGCAAGGATATACAGAAAAGGAAACTCAAACACTTTTTGTGAGAATGCAAACTGGTACAGCCACAATGGAGAACAGTATGGAAGATTCTCAAGAAACTCAAAATAGATCTACCATATGATCCACTTATCCTGCTTCTGAGTATATATTAAAATGGAATGATAGCAGCACACCAGAGACACATGCACACCCATGCTTGTTTCTGCACAATTCACAGTTGCTGAGATATGGAATCAACCTAGATGTACATTTAAAAAAATAATTGGATAAAGCAGGTGATTTTGTGATATGTATGTGGTACTTAGCCTTAAAAGGAATGGTATCCTATCATTTGCAGCATAATGGATAGAACTGGAGGATATTATGCTAAGTGAAATACCACCAGACACAGAAACACAAATACCACATATCTCTCCTATTCTTAGATTAAACTACGTGTAGTGGTACGTGCTTATTCTCCCAGCTAACTGGGAGGCTAATGCAAGAGAATCACAAGTTCAAGGTCAGCTTGACATATAGCAACAGCCTGTCTCAAAAATAAAAATTTAAAAATGGGCTGGGTGTGCTGGCATACTCCTGTAATCCCAGCACTCTGGGAGGCTGAGGCAGGAGGATTGAGAGTTCTGGCCCAGGCAGAACAACATGGTGAAACTGTTTCAAAATTAAAAAAAAAAAAAAGTAGCTGATGCAAAGGCCCTGGGTTCAATCATCAGCACCACAAAACAATTTTTAAATAAAAAACTAAAAATAGAATAAAAATAAGCTTTAAAAAATCAATTGGATTATGCAATAACAAATTACAAGAGACTAGGAAGCAGAGAGCAGGAAGGACAGTGGGAGGTTGGAAAAGAGCCTAACCTCTTAGGCAGAAGTGATAAGTTCTAGAGTTCTATGGGATGGAGGAGGGAACTGTAGCTCACAATCTTCTGTCATACATTTTATGAACTAGAAGAGAGAAGCTCGAAGTCTCCAAACACACAGTAATGATGAGGAAATGGATGCTTTCATCACCCTGATTTGATCAACAGGAGCTGTACACATGTCTTTTGTTTTGTTTTGTGGTCGGGGGGATTGAGCTCAAGGTTTAGCACCGAGCTACATCCCTAGCCCTTTCTTCATTTTTTGTTTTAAGACACGATCTCACTAAGTTGCCCAGGTTGGGCTCCAACTTGCAGTCTGCCTGCCTCTGCATCCAGAGTGCACCACCATGCCCAGCTTATGTACGTGTTTTGAAATACGACACTGAAACCCATATATTTATGTTATTAGAATAATAAGAGGCAGAAAGAAGAGAATGGCTGGAGTATTCTGATAATTTCAAAAATGACCCAAGGAGGAAGAGCAAGTCACCTTACACCCAGCAGGGCTTTCCATCCCTCCAACTGTCACCGAAGATGAACTGCAAATTCCAAAGTCAGCACCCTCAAGCAGGTGACAAGGACAAAGATGAGCACTAAACTAAAACTTCAAGCAGTTGAGTATAAGTGACAGCATCTGAGCATGGCCAACAAAGTGAACAAACAACATCTGAAAACACAGAATTACCATATTAATAATCACGGGGAGGGAGACTTTAAATTAAAATTTGTCTATAGTTTCCACTGAACATGATTGTTTTAAGATAGGGTCTTTAAAGAGGTGCTTAAGGCAGAATGGCATCTTTACAGCACCCTAATCCAATCTAACTGACGATTAAGACACATGGGGGAAGAACAGAGGTACAGATGCCGAAGGCTAAGGGCACAGGAAGAGGCAGCAAGAGGATTGTCTCCCTCAAGCCAAATAGGTAGGGCTCAGAGGACACAGTCTTCTTGGCTCCTTGATCTTGAACTTCCAGACCCTGGAAAGTAAGTTTATGTAATTTAAACCGCTCAGTTTGTGTTATTTTGTTAGGACAGCCAAGGAAACTAAAATTATACTGTAGAGTTATTCTCAGGGAAGAAGTCAGGAAGATTTTTGTCACGAGGAAAAACAATCTAAACATTCTGAAAATTTTAGGTGTGATTGTTTACATTGAAATTTCTTAATAAGGTATTTGAAATAGAATACAGATGGATAAAGAAGGAATGGTGAGCTAGAAGATCAAGCTAAGTAATTCTCTTAAAACATGGTGGAAAATAAAAGTGAGACAAAAAGCCTGAAGGAAAAGATAAAAGTCATAGATAGATTCAAGAGCTTCAGTAGTTTTCTGGTAAGTATTACAGGGAGACAATGGCAGTACAAAGAAGGAGATACTGAAAACTCATTTAAGACACTTCCCGGAGCTAAAGAAATCCCAGAACCTTTTCATTAAGTGAAATCAAATGCCAAGCAGAGTGAATCAAAGAACCATAGCAAGATATATCCACATGAAATGCTTAAAATCCAATGAAAAAGAAAATTCTAAACACTTCCGGGGAACAAGGGTGAGAGGGGTAATGTACTAATGAATGAGAATTAAATAAATGTCTGAAGTCTCAATAGCAACATGGGTGCTAGAACATATCAGCATGCTGGGCATGGTGCCGCACTCAGGAGGCTGAGGCAGGAGGATCCTTGCAAGGTTGAGACCAGCCTGGGCTACAAAGTGAGCTCAAGTCCTACCTGAACTGCATAGCGAGACCCTGTCTGAAAAAGACAAAACACAGAAAAAAAAAGAAAGAAAAGAAAATTAAAAGATTGGCCTGTGCATACCATATACAAAATTCTAAAGAAAAACCGACATTGAACATAGAATCATATTCCCAGCCAAACTTCAAACACAAAATGAAGACATTTTTAAGTATGAAGGATATTTACATCCCTGGAGCAACTGTTTGTTCACTGATAGGAGGGAATTAATGTATCCTTATAAAATTGCTATGTAGGTAAATAATCTGTGTTAAACCTCTTGGCAACCTGTGCTCATGGACAGGAATATAGAGTGACCTGTAGGCACTCTCCCTTGCTCCAAGCCACCTTCTGGTGTTTGGTTTTGTTTTGTTTGTTTTGTTTTGTTTTGTTTTGTTTTGTTTTGTTTTGTTTCCCTTTCTTTGCCCACTATCCTCAGGAATTTTCAGTCCATCCAAACTCTGAGACACTTGTAGGGAAAAGATGGCATGATAAGCTTGCTGCAGTTGAATCCCATGATGTTTTCACCAGAACCAAACAAGACTGTCATCACAATCCATGGAACTGTGTCAAGTTCTGTTGGCATCACCGACCTCTACCACACTGAAGCAAAGCATTGTCATGTTCCTATGTGCCTCAGACCACATTGGGTCACTCGTATAAAGATGTGGACAGAACCATAGAAAAAAGACCTCAGGATTCATTTCCTAGCATCAAAAGTAACATAATTATAGAGGGATGTTCTTGCTGATTTAAAAGATGCTTTTTGGTATGCTGACCTATCCTCTGTATTTGTTGTTTTGTTGTAAATGTTCCTCCTTACACGTCCCTTCTTTACCATTCCCAAGCCTAAAACCTGTGGGTTATCTATAATCAGTCATTAATGTTTTAGTTACCCTGAGTTAGTGAATACTTGAAGAAATTGGGAATTCTTGGAGCTCTGGTAGTTACTAAGAAAAAGCCAGCAAATAATAGGGTATAAAAAAGCCTCAAGTAAAACTATATGGGTATTGTTGGGTACCCATGACGTAAGGAGACACAAAGTCTTTTGTATTGCAGAGTCAAAATGTGTCATCTAAACTAAATAGCAACCATCTAATTTGTTAGATTAAAAAAAGTCCTGGTCCTTTAAATCTATCTTCATATGTAAAGTAATTTTATATAGTTTATATACTAAGATTTTTAACCTTTTTGATTTAAGTATGGGTAAATGATACATAATTGAAAAATTTATTTCACTTAGATACATGAAAATATTTGGCCAATCTGTTAGTTTATTGAATTTCTAGTTAGTGGAGGATTTACTAAATAGTTCCTTTAACTTTCCATCTTTAATCTCCAAAGATTTCTTTAAAAAGTCATCATAAGGCCTTACTCAACAAGTACATTTCACCGTAGGTATATGATTTTTTTCACTAAATCTCTTATTTTAAAATGCCTCAGAAATATCACGTTGGCTTTTAATTTATTGCAAACAATCTGATCTCAGAGGTTGAATATGGCAGGTTAGACTGCCAGCCTACACACCATAGATGACTATGTATATGTTCTTTTTCAAAAACTCAAAAATTCTCTTGGCAATTCACCTCATTCTTCTAAAAAGCTAAACATAGGAGAAAAATGTCCAGATTTAATTATGACATCCAAACACTTTAAAGCATGTAGCTTTCCATGTATGTATTACTGACTCCTATTTTTTGAATATTTACCAAGTATGTTTCCTTTGTCTCATAAAAACATGGGAAAGCTAACATGTAGTCCTGTATGGTTTTTTTTGACCTCACACATCAGATACAAAGTGCAGAGGCATCTTCTCCAACACATACTTCACAATGTGGACCCCAAAAGTATCCTTGTTGTCTGAACACTCCACTTTTAGTAAGTCTGCTTCTCTTTCCAGGATCTCAAACCAACTGGTTTCCTCATACTGATAATACCGTAATTCCTGAAGAAGGTAGTAAGGCACACAACACAAATCCATGAAGCGGTTTGGGTCTCACAGGAACTCATTCAGTTATTTTTTTAAGCTCCTCCTTCTGAGCCCTCTGTCTCACCCATGAAGCACCCCACCTCTCCCCCTGCCATTTCTTTGTTTTACTGATGCCTTCTAAACCCTGTTGTGATATCTAGCCTGTCCTGGCTTCACAGTTGGAGAGAGTGTATGATCCAGAAGCAGCAACCTCTGTCTGATTGTGTGCTGCTCCACTAAGTAGGAAAGTGTTTTCAGACAAGATTCTTAACTTCTCTGAGTCTAAAGTTCCTAACCTAGTATTTGTGCTTATCTGATTATTAAGTCCTCCAGTAAAAACTGATAGGAGCATTCATTAGTAATTTATTCTGGTTATTTTTACTACCTACCTCTTTGGATCTGGATATTAAAAGTTCACAATAATGCCTACTGGAGGACTTAATAATCAGATAAGTACACACTTAGTAATCTTGCTGAAGTATTTACGTGTCGACGTACCTAAAAAAAAAAAAAGAGGTTCATAATAAATGCTCAGTAAATACGTTTTTCTTTATAGTTCAAGGAAATGGGAAGGAACAAAAAGAATGTGACTACAAATTCATACCATTTAAGCTGGGCATTGCAGTACACACTCAGAAGTCTGTTGAAGGAGAACCACCACAAGTTCAAGGCCACCCTGTACTACATAGTCAGACCCTGTCTCAAAAAACAAAAACCACAATAAAAATCACTTGACCATCATAAGCCTTTATCTTAACAACGTAAAGGAAAGTCCAATGGCAAAATACCCACGAAAAGGGCTAAAATGTTTGTCTGAAAGAAATCACTAAAAATGCTCTGCTGAGTTTTCACAGTTCCAGAAAACCAATACTTCCCAAGAATTTCTGTGATCCCTACTGCAACCGCCAATAATAAGACCAACAGACCTGATACTTATTTGCTGTTAGAATATACTGGTCCTCAATCCTCAATAAATTTTAATATAATCAAATGTATTTGAGGTAAAGCATAATTTAGAAAGCTTTTTACACATTAGAAGGTATTTCAAAACTTTACACTATTTACTGATTGGAACATTCATTTGTAATTTATTCTGGTTATTTTTTCTATTCACCTCTTTGGAGCTGGCTATTAAAATTTCACAATAATGCCTACTGGATGACTTAATAATCAGATAAGCACAAATATTTGAATAACAAAGGAATAAGGACAAACAACTGCAAAGATGAGATTTATTCTATCCCATAGAATATCAAATTATCGGTTTCCTGTTCATGGACATTTCATCTTATTTCAAAATTCCAATGACCACTTTAGCCACACTCTGAAAAGTCATTTTTCTACTTGATATTACAGTGGAGCCAATGGCTTTAGAAGCACTCAGGGAGGTATCTAACATACCATTTGTAATAAAGAAAATAAAGTATTCTTTCATTTCCTTAGCCCTTGAAAAGTAATGGCATCAGCACAAATTAAGCAGAAAATGAGATAAAATTCTTTTAATTAGTTGGTAATTGTATGCCATCTTATTACACTATTAAAATACCTACAATTTAAATCACAATCATATGAAATAGTAATTTGCCTTTAAAATGCTGAATTTCTTGGCTTGCATTGTCAAAAAAAATATTATAAGAGGCCAACTACAGGAAGAATTTTATAGAACATTTGTGGAACAAAATATGTGAAGAATTTCTCTAGTTTATTTCCTTAAAATGAGCCACACCATAAAAGTGTAACAGTGTGCTTTTATACATGTAAATGTCCCAGGGCCCTCATAATTGTTGGGTTGTTAGGCCAGCTTCGCTGTAAAAAAGCTGAGGAATTCCAACTAGAGGCTTTCCTTTCCCCAACTGTTACTGAAGGTTTTATCTAATTATCTAGCTGAGCTGCTATAATTAGCATCAACAAAGTTTTGTCTAGTAAGGACTGGATACAGCAGACTTTGGGGAACCCAATTACAGTTTGGCTGGACCTCCAGAAATGTAGCATTCCACCTGGCAGCCAACCCCAGGGAAGAGTGTCCATTCAACTTCCATCTCCCCTTCCCAATGTGTTTGTGTACTGCTAGCTGACAACTGCAACATGTTTGTAGTACAAACAGTACTTTGAATTTGAGGTTTAAATCAGTTCAGGTTCTCTCATGTGACTGGAATGTTGGCATGGATAAGAAAACAAAAGTAAACTTTGAAAAAAAAGAAAAAATTGGCTCCTCCAGAAAGAGCTAAAGAGCTAGATGAATGCATTACCATGTAACTGGGATAACGCGGCTAGTTCTGTAGGTGACTGCTGTAGGCCTTGGCTTACTTTGCCCTTTTGCTGCAAGAAAGGTGGACCTGTCAAGTCGGAAATTGTACAACCAAAGGCTTTGGACAATTTTATAATTCGAAGACTTTGCTTTTCTGTTGTGATTTTTCAGAAGGAAATCTCAGAGTGTTCTGGGGGCTTTCATTTCCAAAGTTGTGATAACACTTAGCAAACTCAATGGATTTGTTTAACCAAAACCCATAAATTAGGTTATAAAGGGAAAAAATTGAATAAAGCCATTGGTTTGGATATCACAATGCACTCTGCTAATTTCTTTTGGCTGGTGCATTTTAAAGTTTACATCAGATTTCTGTTTTCACTGAACCATCTTACACACTGAAAATGTAGGGTTCTCTTCCTACTGCTGGGGTACCATCCAACTGAGTGAGGATCTGGCCACTATGGAGATACATATTGAGCTCTTCTGTTACCTTGTCTATGTTAGGGTAAACAGGGGCATCTATAATTTTCAGAGCAGCCCCCAAATCTTGGAGCCTAGCACCCTCTGCTCTAAAAGTTGAAGTCACTGTCACTAAGAGGACACAGAGTGACAAACTTCAATTAGTGCACATTTATTACCTCCTATATACTGAACTCTCTACTAAGTGATACATGCTACCAAAAAAATAAACATCAGCACTGAAGATTTCTAAAGGTGACCATATCTTCAAACCATCTCCATGAGAACCTTCCGGTAAACTTGTGTGTTCCATGGAATTCCTGAATTCCATTCTTGGTCTATTTAACCAGACTGAATGGGGAGGGGGCTGGCTAATTCTTGCATTTCTTAAAATTCCCCTGATAATGCTTCGGACTGAAGTTTGAAAATTATTTCTTGACTTATGATTCTCAAAACTGGCTGAACATTTGAATTTCTTGGTAAATTTAGGACCACCAGTGAGTTGGCACCAGAGGAGAAAAATTTAATCTGCTCTTGGAGGGGAAGAGGAAGTCTTGATACTAGTTCATACTGATTTGGGAGAGGGTGATTTTTTTAGATACTCAAATGACTCTAATGAGCAGTCAAGGCTGAAAAACTTTGTTCTAGACTGTAAGCCTGGAGGAATTCAAAAGAGGTCTCTTTCATCTGGGATGATGATCTCTTCTCATATCTTGCAAAAGATACTGTGTTCTCTTTGGGAAGTATCTGTCTATGGGTTTATTATTACTAATAAAATGACATGTTTATCTAGCAACCATCCAAGAAGCAGAATAATTTTACAGACACCATTTAATCTCATTTATCTTCAACTCATTCCCTGAAATGTAATTAGAGGAAATTTATATTACCATCCCAAGTACAGACAAAACAAAAGCTCAGCACTTTGCCTAAGATCAAACAGCAGTTTGTTCTAAGAACTAGAATCCATTGGAGTTGGTTCTCATGAACAGTTCTGCTTGAAATGTAAACTATTTGATGCTGAAAATTATTCAAATGTACAATTAGCATGCCTATATCCCATAACTGCAGTTTTCCTTTCGGTTTTTGTTTATTTTAGTTGAAAAGGAGGGGGTATCCTGAAGAGTCAGTAGTCCTTGTATTTGTTCATTTTTCCATCAACTAGCACACTGAATGCACTAATGTGTTTATGCCATCCCAGTTTTCCTGGAACTTCCCAGATTTTAGTACTAAAATCTTATTCCCAGTAAATACGTCAGTCCCGGACAAAGCCAGGCAATCCTTTTCAAAAGTATAAACAGCCCTGTGAAGATATAGGTAAGGAAAGGGAGTTCAAGGCTGATGAGGAAGGTAATAGCAGGGAGCAGACTTAAGCAGGGAGCAGGGCAATAAATATCCATCATGAAAGTTTGTCTTGGCTTAAGTCTCTGTGATTTAGCCAGGAAGACATAGTGCTAGGTCTAGAGCAGTAGCACCCAAACCTGAGCGTGCATTAGAATCACCTGAAGGGCTTTTTAACATGTTCCCATCAGCTTGAACCACTGGTGGTACATGCATGGCTGTCCCATCAGCCAGCTTCTACCATTTGATAGGACTGTTCCATGGCACCCTATGGGATAGTCATGCATGTACCACTGCTCGTTCAGATCAGCCTAGTAGTGAGACATACAAACTGTAGCCCCATCATGAGCATGTTAAAGCATGTTAATAAAAGCTTGACTGAACTAAACAAAATGAAACCAAACACAAATGAAGTTTAGCAAAGAATTAGAGCCAATTAAAGTGCTCCAAACAGAAATCCAGAAGATTAAAAATTGTATTGAAAGTATAGGCAGCAGAGAGACCAATGTGAGGACAGAGTATCAGACTTAGAAAATAGGACTGTTGTCAGAAACTAGTTTTTCAGAAGGTGCATTTAAAAAAAACATGAGAACATAAAAAATGGATCCAACAGCTGCCAAGTGATGCAAAGAAGACTAATCTGACATTACCTGGAATTAGCAAAAAATCAGAAGACAGCACAAATGACATAGAAACCCCATATACAGAAATAATAATAGAATTAAACATACAGATAATTGATGCATATAAAATCCTAAAGAACTACAATCAAAAGAGAACCTGTTCACAACACATTATAGTGAAAATTCCCAATGTCCAACACAGGGACAGAATCTTAAAAGCTGTTAGAGAAAAGTAACAACTAGCTTACAAAGGTAAACCCACTAAAACTATAGCAGACTTCTCAACACAAACCACAAAGACCTGGAGAACCTGCAGTGAAGTATTTTAAGACCCAAAAGAAACAACTTCTACCCAGACTTATATATCCTGCAAAATTGTCTCTTAAAATTGATGGAGATATAAGGTATTCCCATGAAAAAGAACACCTGCAGAAACTTATGAACACCAAACCAACACTACAAAGAATTCTCCAGGATTGCCTAGAAAGAGATAATGAAGCCAACGATGCCAATAAGTCAAATAAAATAAATTCACTAGGCAAGGTGAACAGGTAAGCAAAATGGGAAAAAAGGGAAATCAGCAGCAGAAAAATAATGCTGTGACAGGTATAAGTGGATAACTCTCAGTAGTAACTCTCAATGTGAATGATTTCAATTCCACATGAAAAGACACAGATTGGCAGAATGGCTCAAGAAGCAAAAACCAACCAAATGTTGTGTACAAGAAACACATTAAATGCAAAAAGAAATTTGCAATTTAAAAATCAACAGATGGAAAACAATATTCCATGCAATAGGAACTCAGAACAAAGCAGGAATAGCTATCTATTTTCAGACAAAGTGGACCTTGAGCCAAAATTTATCAAAAGAGGAAAAAAGGTCACTACATATTCATTAAGGGAACAATTCAATAGAAAGAGACAATTATAAAACTATATGCAGAATACTAGTGTGTCCATCTTCATAAACACTACTGGATGTGAAAAACAAATAAACACCAACACAATTATGAGGGACTTGATACCCTACTCTCAGAGGCAGATTGACCAGACAAAAACTCAACAAAGATATGAACTTAAATCTTCAAACAAATGAACTTAAAGAAAATCTACAGTGTTCCATCCAAGAACAAGAGAATACACATTCTTCTCAGTAGCATATGGGACTTTCTCCAAAAGAGACCATAGGCTAACCCATAAAGCATGCTTAAGTAAATGCAAAAGAATCAAAACTATCTCATACATACTATCAATCACACTGCAATGAAACAATACGGCAAAAGAAAATACAAGTATAAAAACTCATAGATTAAATAGTACACTCCTGAGTAATCTTAAGGTCAAAGAAGAAATTAGACAGCTCCCAGAATTAAATGATAATGCCAGTACAACATATCAGAACCTATGAGACACAATGAAAGAAGTCCCAAGAGAGAAGTTTATATCTGTGCATGCGCACATTAGAAAGATAGAGCAAGCCCAAATAACCTAAGAATGCAATTTAAGGTCCCAGAAAGATAAGAACAATGCACATCCAAACCTAGTACAAGGAAGAAAATTATGAAGATCAGAGCAGAAATTAATGAAATTGAGACTTAAAAAACAATACATAATGAGTCCTTGATTGATCAATATTGCATGTCTGTTTTCATGAGAAACCACTTTGAAGATATCAATATGTAATACAACAAGCATTGTTAATTTCTTACCCCTTTGTTTGTAACTCTGTATTGTCTGTACTGTTCTTTTGCTATTTTGTAAAAGGTTGTCTGTCTGTTAATGTTTTCCTCCTTTTATTTTTAAAATAAAAAAAAAAAAGCAATACAAAGAACCAGTTAAGAGCTGGTTCTTGGAAAGAATAAACAAAGTAGACAAAGCCCTCACCAATTTTACCCAAAAAAAAGACACAAAGCAGTGCAATTAAAAATAAAAAAGGTGAAACCACAATGAACACTGCTGAAATCCATAACTAATTTAAGAACCTATGCTCTAATAAATAGGAGAATTCAGAAGAAAATGATAGATTCTTATGTCATAATAATTACCACAACTCAACTAAGAAGATATAAAAACCCTGAATAATCCAATGAAATTGTGAATAAAATTGAAGATTTAATAGAAAATTACTATCAACTAAGAAAAGCCCAAGTACAGATGGACTCACTGCTTAATTCAAAGAACTTTAGGAAAAATCTGACACCAATACTCTTCAAATCATTTCATAAAAATGGAAGGAAGAAATACTCCCAAAGTCATTTATGGAAGATAGCATTATTTTGATTTCAAAACCAGATATGGACCCACCTGAGGCAGAGAAATACAAGCAAATCTCTTGAATGAATGTAGACACAAAATTCCTCAGAAAAATACTGGCAAACAGAATGCAAGAAATAACCAAAAGCATTATATATCATGACCAAGTAGGATTTATCTCAGGGATGCAGGGATATTTAAACATATGTAAATCAACTGTAATGGTGTCAATTTGAGAAGTTTAGAAATTTAACTAAGTGACTCAGAAGGGGGCCAGAGTCCTGATTTTGTAAACATCCTGAGCCTGTGCAAGAGGAGAGCACAGAGATAGTATGGATGTAAAGGACCCACCCTATTGCACAGAGCCTGCATACAATATAAGGGAGGAGAAGAGGCTTGCTCTCCCTCACCCCATTTTTCTCTTGTTGCTTTTGTTGTCTTTCATGGTGATGAACAGTTGCCCCTTGGCCATGACACCCTACCTCAGAGCCAGCTGATTATGTACTGAAACTTTCACAAACTGTAAGCTAAAAAAACTTATTGCCCTTTAACTTTGGATGGTGAGTATTTTGTCCCAGCAACGAGAGAAAAGTAACAAAGCCAGAATTTGTTTACCAGGAATGGGGTCATTGCTGTGACTATACCTAACCATGTAGTTCAACAACCTTTAGGAATGACTTGTGAGAAGAGTTTAGAAAGGTATGGAGAAGTCACCTGAAAGAGTAGATCTGGAACACATTAGGCTGTTCTGTATGGGATATTCTGGTCAGAGTTCAGAAACCAAATGCCTGATAGAAATCCTGCTGGTAAAGACCAGGTTCAAGAGGTTTCTGCTGGGAAGAAGGACTGCATTGCCTGCTGGACTCCAGATAATGTGTGTTATGGCTTGGTAAAAAGTTTGTCTGCATTTTGCTCATGGCCAGACACTTTGCCTAAGACTAAGATTAATATCAGTGGACTAATAAATCTGGCAGAATAAATTTCAAGGCAGTCAAATATTGAGGCAATGGCATGGCTACTGTTGGGAGTTCTAGCCAGATTTACATTGAGAATCAAGAGCAAAGAGGCCAGCCAAATGATTTAAGTCATTGTGAATTTGGCCAGAAAGAAAGCTCCAATAAAGCTGTAAACTACAAAGATAGAGCAGAGAAGATCTCAATTGCTGAGAAGAAACAGAGAATATAAAAGATGGCCTGAGGGCATCACAAGAAGCAGCCTCAAAACTGCAAAAGTGATAGATTTTGCTTTGAGGAGAAAGCCACAGAGCACCATGTTCCAGAATGGCAGCAGCTGTGCCATATTCCAGAATGGCAGTAGCATAGAAAAGCTGTCCCTCAGAATTGGATTCAGCATGCCCAGCAATCCAGGTATTTGACAGCTACACAAGACAGAGGAAAGCCTGGCAATTACTCCACGTGGCAACTGATCTTGGCAGCATCCTTGTGTCTCTGGTTTTAGGAACATGCAGAATTCAAGAGTTGTGGGATTAAGAATGCTTCCACCCCAATTTCAGAAGAGCTGGGAGGTCAGGCAGTGTGCCCCTGATAGGGCAATATGTGAAGCTGTGAGTGTGAAGCCAAAGGTGCAGGGAGACACCAGAAGTCTGAAAAAGCCAGGAACATGGAGGGTCTAAGGAAAGCCGCAAGGAGGGAGAAAAGCAGGCCCAAGAGAGAAGCCATGGTGACTGCAATCACCAGATGTGCCATAGGGGTGGATCCACTCAAGCCCTTTGGAACTCACAACTTGTCACGGATTGCCTTAGATGCTGCACATGGAATGACAGGATATAATGTTTGCCCTGACAAATTTTGTACTTGCTTTGGTCTCAAGCCTTTGTATTCCCCTGTTTGTAACTTTTGGAATGAAAATGTTTATCTTGTGCCATTGAATGTTGGAAGTGTTTAACTTTTCATTTGCATAGGGGCTTGCAGCTAAGAGTTTTCCTTACATCTCAGAGGAGACTTGGGACTTGGACTTTTCAGCAATGTGGAAAATGTTAGAACTTTGGCAACTCTTAGAGAAGGACTAAATGCATGAGAGGATGTGCCTGAGTCTTTAGGGAGCCATGGGGGAAATGTTATGGCTCTAATGTAATACGATGTTAATAGACTTAATACTGATTCTTAAAAGTTATAAAGCCTGTGTTATAATGTCCAAGTTGTGAAATGATAAGCATAATGTCTTTGTATCTGGAGACAGGTTTAAAGAAATGTGTCTGGTTGCCAAGTTGACAAGGGGTGGATTGTAATGGTTAATACACTGTATCAATTTAAGAAGTTTAGAAATTTAACTAAGTGATTCAGATGGGAGCCAGGGTCCTCACTTTGTAAACATCCTGAGCCTGTGTAAGGGGAGAACATGGAGATGGTGTGGGTGTAAAGAACCCACCCTAGGGCCGAAAGCCTGCATACAATATAAGGGTGGAAAGTAGGCTCACTCTCCTCTCCTCTTTTTGCTCTTGTTGCTTTTGCTGTCTTCTGCGGCCATGAACTGTTGCCCCTCATACTACCCTGTCTTTGAGCCAGCTGATTATGGACTGAAACCTCCACAAACTGTAAGATAAATAAATCTTTCCCTCTTTAACTTTGGGTGTGTCATATTTTTTCCCAGAAATGAGAGAAAAGTATCCAAGACATCAACAAATGTCATATATCACATAAACAAAAGCAAGTACAAAAATCACATGATCATCTCAATAGATACATAAAAAGCACTTCAAGAAATCCAACATCTACTCATGATAAAATCTCTGAAGAAAATAGGTACAGAAGGACCTTATCTCAATCTCATGAAAGGTATTCATGACAAAACTAATGTCATCATCATATGAAATGTGGGAGAAGCTGAAAACTTTCCCTATAAAATCAGGGCTAAGGCAAGGAAGTCTGCCATCACCAGTACTGATCAATGTAGTTCTCAAGACAGTAGCTAGAGCAATCAGGCAAGAGAAAGAAATAAAAGGGGAGATATACATTTCCACCAAAAGATATCTAGATTAATAACCAAATTCAATAATGTAGCAGGATATAAAATAAAATAATGTTCCTATACACCAATAATAAACTACAAAGAAAAAATTAGGGAAATAATACCATTCACAATCACATCAAGAAAAAATCAATACTTAGGAATTAACTTGTTGGAATATAGTCAGTTTCTGAAGTGACAGGTCCCAAGAATGAGGTGCCATGGATGAAAAGAGAGACAAAGTTATAGAATCATGGAACTGCAGCCTCTAGGACTGAAACCTTGATTACAAACTTCTTTAGCCTTTTATTGGGATGCAAACAAAAAGCAGCAACAGGGGAAACAGGAGGAATCATTAACAGGATTATCAAGGACAATACAGTTTAATTATCCAAATTCTTCTAGGGGGAAGTATTTTTACAATTTGAAATTTTAAAGGGAAGGAAGAGAAATGAAAAAAAAAGGAAAGGAAAGGAAAGGAAAGGAAAGGAAAGGAAAGGAAAGGAAAGGAAAGGAAAGGAAAGGAAGGAAAGGAAAGGAAAGGAAGGAAAGGAGGGGAAAGGAAAGGAAAGGAAAGGAAAGGAAAGGAAAGGAAAGGAAAGGAAAGGAAAGGAAAGGAAAGGAAAGGAAAGGAAA
>NW_004955407.1:28191185-28224251 GCF_000276665.1 Chinchilla lanigera
AAAGGAAAGGAAAGGAAAGGAAGGAAAGGAAAGGAAAGGAAAGGAAAGGAAAGGAAAGGAAAGGAAAGGAAAGGAAAGGAAAGGAAAGGAAAGGAAAGGGAAATAGGTAGAAGAAATAAAAGGGTGAAAGAGAAGGCAGAAAGGAAGGAAGAAACGAATACTACATCCAAATTGTATTCCATTTTGATTTCTTTTAGACTCAACTTTATGAATACTTCAATCCATGCCCACTGCTATTCAAAACTGTAAAAATCTATCTGTGAAGGCAGGAAGGCTGCAACATGCCATAGCTCTACAAATAGCAGCTGCTTGGTGATTAAAAGTAACAAAGAATCTCATCACCTCTCAAGCAAGCAGTGACTGCTCACTGATACACATACGCCAAGTACTGTTAGACCTCTGCCCCATAGATGTCTGCATACTGTGTCACTTTCAGTAACTATGTGCAAGGCACAAAACAAAAACACCCTGTCTACATTAAACCTTTTAAAAGTGTATTTTTACTTTTAAATTCTACTGTTTACTTTTGCTATTTACTTTTTAAGGAAATCATTCTCAAAGGGAGTATAGGTTAACTTACTACGAAATGTAGTACAAGGATGTAATAATACATTTCCTGCTAAAGGAAATGTATTATCATTTAAGAGGGATCAAAAATGTATACAGCACTCTCAGACTTTAAAACCACCATTACTATGCATAAGGCTTTTGATATTCATTTTTCTCGTGATCAGCCAGCATATCAGGGCCCAGACACTGGGCATTTTTCCCTGGAGTCACTGCCTTATTATCAGAGCTGGACTGAAGTATCCTTCCGTGGAAAGGGCACAAGATCTCTCATTGTAGGACAAACATTCTTGAATTGGTACAAAGAGGCACAGTAACGTCTCAGGATGTGGTTTCAGCCAAAGCTGATACAATCACAAGGCAAGGCTGAGAGGGGAAATGACAATCAGGAATTGCCTGGCATGTGTCCCCATTACCTGGAGTCTTCCTGTTCCTTTCCCCTCTGTGATTCTCTGAGAGTCTCAGTTACCACTGATGTGAGTAATTAGTAATAAGAGCCAGAAGCAAGAGCTTTGGAATACTTGAACTCTCTTGAACGTGAATTTTATAGCAGGAGAGAGCTGGCTAATGCATCACGGAGTTGAGGGCAGACTCTACTGTACCAGAGAACTTGAATTATGACGCAAATTGAAACTATTGTTTCAAACTCAGCACTATATTCAAAGTTAGAACTTGCAAAATATCACGTTCAACTGAGGAACCGATAACTTTCCCATTCCAGCAAATATGGATGGCAAATATTCACAGTCTAGATCCTTGGCAGTCTCACTTAGCCATTATTAGAAGATGAAACATATAGGTATCCCCTTGTTTATACACAGCTATGTTCATCATAACCATTCATTCACTGATTTGTTTACATTCATGCAGCAAGTATGAGTCAAGTTCCTGCTCTCAAAGGACTCAAATTCAGATTCAGCTCGTGCGCTAGCCATGGGGCCAACACCTTAACGTATATAGGTACCCATAGAGCTGGGTAATTAACAAGCTATCTCATCTGATAACTTCTTTGGGAGGCATTAGCATTTTTGTTCTACAGATAGGAAAGTGAGACTCAGAAAAGATAAAGGGCTTATCCAAAGTAATATAATCAGCCAATATTTAAAACTTTTTTTTCACTAAGTCCTCTGGCCCTTTCCAACAGACAACATTTTCTGTCTTATGTTCAAAGCTTAATGTCTCTTTTCTATGTAAAAGAATGTCCTGTCAAAATAAATAAAGCCATATCTAAGTTGTTCAGAAAGAAATGAAGCCATGCACAGTCTGAGCCAGTTGTGCCTGTGAGCTGAGAACTTATCTCACACCAGGTCAAGCAGCGGGAGCTCTCCTGCTATAGATGGGACATCACCCATTTTCAGGCCTGGAAGCACTGCATCTAAAGACAACTGCTAACAACTTTACAGCAGAGATCCACGAGCAGATTGACGTGATGTATTTCTAAATGCTGATAGAAAACAAAGAATATGTATTTCTAAATGCTGATAGAAAAGAATGATGTATTTCTAAATGCTGATAGAAAACATCAAAAACAAAGAATAATTTACCAAATAGAGCCCAGCTCTTCAAATTAAAAATTATTTCCCTGCTGAATAATTGTGAGTTAAATTAGACCTCTTTCTTGACTCCCCCATTTCAAAATTTCTAATTTATTGAAGTGCTCCCCACTACCCACGCCGCAGTACTAAGGGTTGAACCCAAGGCCTTTGCCCTGAGCTGCATCTCCAGCCCTTCCTTTCCCCTTTTCTTCTTTTCTTTTTTAACTTTGAGGGTCTCAGTAATTTACTAAGTTGCCTAGGCTGGGCTCAAACTTTGATGCTCCCACCTCAGCCTCCTTGAATATTGAGATTACAAGCATGTGCCATGACACCTAGGTAGTAAAAGTCCTAACTCCATTTTTTTTTTCAGTTCATAGAAAGGAAACATGTATGCACCCATCTTAGCTGTAAACAGGATCTCTGATGTTTGGGTTCAAGAACTGGCTCCATTACTTTACTGGGGACAGCAAGCATTTTACCCTATTGGCCTCCAGTTTCCTCCACCATAAAACGACTAGAACATGCTTAAGAAAAAAATCAGGAATATAATAAACGCTAAATAAATGTTTACATTTTTAAAATTGAAATAAGAAATTATATAATTAAATCAAGATGTTTCACTTAAATTCCTAGTTCTTCCTAGGGATAATCCCTAGTGTCAGATCATTTCAGATTCTATGTATACATAGATATTCCATTTGCATAAACATATACCTATGTATGCATATTCATTTACTTCATATATATATATATATATATATATATATATATATATATATATATATGTTTTCCCATACTCACAAAAGAAGCTCACTGTATATACCACAGGTCTTCATCACATACTTGTCATGAGGAGAAAATACCTGATACCCACAACTTAAAGGACAAGAGGTTTACTTTGGATCACAGTTTCAGTCCATGATCAGCTGGATCCAAGACAGGAACAATATGGCAGAGGAGCATGTGATAGGAAAAGGTGCTCAACCCATGGCAGCCGGAAAGTAGAGAGCAAAGAGAATAGCTGGGGATGAAAATATAACCTTCCAGGTCATGCATCCTGTGACTCACCTCCAACCAGCCACCCACCAACATTACATTCAGCCACTAAACCCATCAGTGCATGAATCTTTTGACGAGCGGCTCACTCCCATGATTCCACACACATGAGGGTATGGAGGCGCTTTTTAGATCTAAGCCACAATGCCATGTTTTTGTCTGTTAAAATATTTTAGAAATAGTTCTATATTGATGTATATAGATCTGCCACATTCTTTTGCATTATAAATAATGGAAAATATTCTATTTTGTGGAGCTACCATAATGTATTAAACCATACTCCTAATTGCAGAGATTCAGGTTTTTTCTAATATTTTGTTAATTCAAAGAATTGTTGCAATGAACATCTTTGTGCATGTATATGAGAGTTTAGCTGTAGAAAAATCCCAGAGGAATGAATGGTAGGCTGGTGAGTCCATACATGTTAAATTATTATGGAAATCAACAACTACCTGTCAAAAATGTTGAACCAGTTAATATTCCCTCCAGCAAAGCGTGAAAGACCTTGTGTTTTCATACCCTCTCCAGATGTATTTTTGGATCACTAACAATCTACTCAGAGAATACTTTGAAATTACATTTATGCTATGAGGGAACTGGGTACCTTTCTACCTTTCAAATCCTTCTCAAAATGATTTTCATTCTCAAAACGGTTTTAGATCATCTACTGACAAGGTTATCTTTAAAATCTGCTGCTGCTGAGCTTAAAATTAATGTCAACTGGGGCTGGGGATTTAGCTCAGCGGCAAAAGCACCTGCCTGGCAAGCGCAAGGTCGTGAGTTCGGTTCCCGGTACCGGAGAAAAAAACAAAAAAAAAAAAAAAAAAAAAAAAATTAATGTCAACTATGAAGAAAAATATATCCATGTCTACATTTTTAAACTGCTATTGTGAGAGCTTGGGGCAAGGAGTAAAAAAGTCCACACACATGTCACACTACATCCAACAAGGCCTGGAAAGATGTTGACTTAATGTTATACGATAGCAAAGAGAAATTTTATGTGCTATACCTTGGTCCAAAACTTGAAAGTGCTTCTGAAATTGGATGAGGAAAGACTGATCAAGGGTACTAAAGTTTAGCCAGATAGGAAAAATAGATTCTGGTGTCTTGTTGTCCAGGAAAATGACTATAGATAGTGATAATACACTGTGTATTTCAGAGATGTTAGGGGAATTTTGAATGTTTAACTACAGAAAAACGATGAATGTTTGCAAAATATACTGGTATTTAATCTGATTTGAGCATTACACAATGTGCGCATGTATTAACACATCACTTGCTACCCGATAAATATGTACAATTGTAAATCATCTTTTTGAAGTACTTCTAAAGTCGGAATAGTGATCTAAGAATTTGAGATTAAAATGTTGAAAATTCCCTGAACAATGCTAAGTTTACAAATACCTTAAATAATTAGTGGAGAACAAAAAAGATCCCTAATTTTTCTTCCATAATAAGATCTTTTGAGATTGATGTAAGCTGGACTCTTGGCCTCAGGAAATGTTTGACTTTCATTGGTCATGTTCCTTGAAAATAATTCTATTGCCCAATTAAAATTTTCAACAGAGGATTTTCCAAACATTAGAAGTCGAAGAACATGAAGCAAACAACCACTGTGTAAATATGAGAGGAATACTTTTTTATTTCATCAGTTAGAATCAATGTCTCCCAATACCAAGAGTAACTCCCTCCTTTCTTTATTACTTCTCCACCAGCTTATATTTACTAAGGTCTGCAAACTATTATTTTACATCTTTCCTAAAATCTACAGGGAAAAGTTCAAAACTGTTTTAATCAGATTTTGGCTCATATATTCTAAGATATATTTCAAAACTCTTGTCAAAGTCGGGTGTCAAAGGAGAGTTTCAAACATTTTGGTTCTGTTGTACCCTCTCCTCCTTTTCCTCACTTCCCAAGCCATCCGAAGAAGCAAATGAAACATATACTTTCCAATGCTGTTATAATATTATTTTTAAATACACTTCTCATCAATATATTTGTCACAATGACTGGTATACGGAAGAGAGCTATTCTTATTTCTTTGCTGCTTCTTTGCCTACCTACTTGTCTGTTTACATACTTGAAACATAAAACATTGGTCCCATTTATAAGGTTACTCACTAATTTCTTTATATAGTTTCTCTTGGACTGTCCTCAATTAGAATCATGGATCTCCTCTTACTAGCCACCCTACTGTATAAAGCAGAACAATTCAGATTAACCATCCTGTTATTTGGTGGTCTCCAACCTTCAGTACCAGGGACCAGTTCTGTGGGAGACAATTTTTCCACAGATGGGAGAGGGCAATAGTTTTAGGATTAGACCCTCATAAGAAGCATGCAACCTAGATCTCTTGTATGCTCAGTTCACGGTGTTTCTGCTCCTAGGAAGCCCAAATGCTGCAGCTGATCTGACAGAAGGCAGAACTCGTGTGAAAATGTGAATGATAGGGAACAGCTATAAATACAGATGAAGCTTCCCTTCCTCACCCTGTGCAATCCAGTTCCTAACAGGCCATGAATCATAGCCCGGAGGCTGGGTCCCCTGCTGTTACTGACATGCGGCAATATACTTTGACCTAAATGTCATTGTAAATAACACCCTTTCATAATAGTTCCATGCTCAAGCTCTGACATGGAGAGTCAAGTTTCAAATTCTACCTCTGTCATTTTCCTACTACATTTGAAGTAAGTCACTAAGCATCTTTTAAGCCTCTCTGCTTCATCATCTACAAAATGGGTATAATATGGTATCCACCTGTGCAAGAAGGCATTACTTCAGCATGCCCAAGAAGGGCCTATTTGCATGACTGGCGGTTGGCCAGTTCCTGAGATCTGAGCTGTTAGAATGTTCTAAGAACTATGTGTGTTTTTGTATGCTTAGAGACTTGAGCCAACTTTACCAGTTTGTGCAAACAATATGATTTATGGTAAACACCTGCTTTCCTTTTGGGGATCTGGGGCATCAGTGGCTGTTACTAGTCACAGACATTCAATAAAAACCGTGAACTCCTAGTGTAAGGTGGGTTTCTCTAGGAAACATCAAGGTGTATGTGTTGTCTCAACTCGTTGCTAGAGGCATTAAGCATAACCTGTGCAATCCCACAGGGAAAAGACTCTTAGAAACTCTAGTTTTGTTTCCTTTAGACTTAGTCGCACATATTTTTCCCATTGTTGATTTTGCTGTATATCCTTTCACTATATCTGTATCCTTTCACTCTAATAAACCAAGTGTTTATTATTTCACTGTAATAAACATAAATCCTGAGAATTGTGAGAATTTACAGTGAACCTCTGAATCTGAGGGTGGTCTTAGGGATGCCCAGCACACTATTTCAAGGATTATTCTGAAGAATAAGCGACAGTGTTAAAGAAAATTATTATACAATTGTATTGTTAAAATAAGGTAGAGAAGATTTGAGTCGGGGTAGTTCTGATAGGTATAGGTACGCCTGCAATGGGATTTGGCGGAAGGGGAGGGTTATTGGGGTCACTCTGAAGAAAGAATGAAGATATGGTAATGTATAGTGAAGAAGTGGGGTGGTGGTAGATAGACAGAAAAACTAGAGCAAACATCAAGGGTGAAGAGTGTTCTAGCCAAACTGACCTAACAGTGATTTTTGCTGAGAAGAGGCCAGCATAACCAGGCATCATCAGCAGGATGATGGAGGACGAGAAACTGGGTGAGAGAGCAAAAGTGATCAGATGCCAACAGTGAGGGGTTTTGCTGAACTGACTTAGTATTTTTTGCTAAAACTGGATTTTATACAGAAGTGGACAGAGAATCTAGAAGTTTCAGGAACCTAACTAGTGTTTGATCAAGCAAAGAATTTGTCACCATGCAGATCAAGCACTTGACACAATGTCTAGCTAAGAGCATTTCATGGGAGTTATTGATATAATTCATATAAAATTCATAAGTATATTAAGTATATATACTTATTATTTATCATATATACTATGTAGTTGTTATTTACATTATTAACAAAAGATGATTGTTCATTTACTTACCTCCTTCCCCCTTTGTTAATTTAGCTACATTTAGGATTTTATCAATCAATGTCGTGAAATAGTTGAATCCCTTTAGCAATCTGCCTGATAGTGTTTGTGCTTCCTGCCTCTCCATCCTGAGACCCTGTAGAAGATGGAACGAGATGACATCCGGAAAGTATTCACTCATGCAGCAGTCACTATAGATTGCCTACCCAAAGCCATTGACCCTTCCATCCACCTACCAGAATCTGAGTTTTGTTCAGCAACACTGTCCCAGTAACAGAGGATGAATCTTGACTGGTCTAAGTCAGTTCTGCCAATCCCATTCTCTTTGCTAGTAATGGACACTGGGGGTCATATGACTCAGTTATGAATGATAAAGCATAAGCAGAATATCTCTGCAAGAACAGGGAAAGATTTTATCATCTAACCCTATAAAGAAACAGACACTAGGAGATTCCCCCTTGATGTTTAACTGTAGTTATGCATAAGTGAACACCAGCTGTTTGGTATGTAGTTGCAATCCCCAGTCCATGATGGGAAACATCAAGTTACTGCAGAAGGAAGAATGGAGGATTGCATGGGTTCATCATAAAATTGTTGAGCTTTTAAACTAACCCTGGGACTGCTTATCTCCAGACCTCCTTTAAATAAGACAAATAACTGTTCATTTGCATTAGTCACTGTTGGCAGTGTCCTCCCTTACTTATGACTAACGGGGTCCTGGTACACTGGTTTCAACATGTCCTTTGTAAACACACATCATGCACAGCTCTTTTCTGGGAATTCTAAAAAGATAACACATGTACAATTATAATTTGATGGTGTGCCTTCAAAGGACTCCGACTCTCATAACAAACTTCAAAGAGGCACAATTATTTCCAAAAAAAGGTAGTTAGAAGGAGAAAATTTGTTGCTCTTTTAAACAGTCTCAGGGTCTCACTGTACGCTAAAAGTCTTCTTGATGAGCATGAAATCCTCCGCAAACAAGCCGGTTCTGAGGATGTGAACTCTGAGAGGTACAAGCATGTTTTATATTTATATTTTGGATATTATAGTTGACGGAAATGAGAAATGAACATTATTTCATATGTCATTCTTTGCCAATTTCTCGGAAGGGCTTCGTGTTTCACAGAGCAGTAAAGTATGCAATTTGGAACTGAGAAGCCATGCTATACAAAATCATTGTTTTTAAGGAATTTTAAGGACATTTAAATTTTAAAATATTTAAAATGTAAAACATATTTATATGCACTATTATAAGACCATTATAGTTTTTACAAGTTTTTTAAAAATCTAATGCCTATTTGGTGTCATATAACACATACTTTCAAAAATGTGAAACTATGAAAATGCCAAAATATACATACATTAATATATGCACACATATATATATAAGTATATATACACATACATACATAATACATAAGTATGGACAAGTAGCAAACATTTATATCTGTTGTTCTATCCAGGGTGACAGGTCCCAAGAAAGAAGTGCCCGCAGATGATAAGAATAGTAAGAGAGGCAGATATGGTGTGTCACTAAAGATGGCAGACCAGTGAGTTAAGCAGATAGGGTTCTCTGCAATACTCTGAGTAATGTCCTACTTTTGATAGGATATTTCTTCTGAAGGTTGAGAAATGCCACATGAGCACCCTTATCTATCAGGCTACTAAATGCAGTATAATTTTCAGGCAGTTGTAATAAAGAGCACCAAGGGAACATCCTGTACTTTGCTGAATATTCACTATAGCCTTTTAGTAAGATTTGTAAGTGCTTTTTGTTTAGTCTATCTGACAACTCACTCTCTTTATTTTCACAATTACCCATCAGGCCTTGTTTTAATGTTGTAGTCTGAATTGTGCTTTCTCTAGATTTTGCCGGCTGCTGCACTCTTCCTGATGTTATTTTCATCTTAAGATCACTGGAACTCAGTTTATTCTTAGGCAAATCTTCAATTACTTTCACTAAAAGAGGAGGAGGCTTATTTATTTCAGGTGTTAAAGCTTGAAATGAATGTATGTTCAGACTTCCATTTTCCATAATAGATGCAATGTACCGTCCATGTGGGCTAATTACTGATGAGCTAATTCCTTCGTTAAGGTTCCCAACTTCAAAAAGAAGTTTACAAGTCTGTATATTGACAATCTCATAATGCCATCTTGACTTAGCAATTTGAACCAGCGTCAAAACTATGATTTGAACCAGCGTCAAAACTATCAGGAAGGAATTCCAGATGTCAAATGGCTCAAACTGCAGTAGGCATCTGGATAATTCTGAAGGGCTGTGTAGCTTCTAAGCACCACAAATGAAGATGGTTTGATTTGCCTCCAGGAGCCAGAACTCAGCCATCTCTGGTCACAGCAAATACTTTGTATAATATACTAGAGCTTTCAGGTGGAGCAGGCAATTGATATTTACAAAAAAGTGTATCACACTCCCAGGCAAAGATGGAATTATCTTTAAAACAGCTGAGAATTGTATTACTTAAAGGTAGTATACCTTCTGTATACCCACAGACTGGCAAATATTGGGTTGTTTTTTCTCTGAAAAGTATCTAAGTCCCATAGTTGTGCCGTATCAGATATATCCTCCCAAGTGGATGATTTTGGAAGCTTTAATTGTTTAAACTCCTCACTGGGAATTGTAACTACTGTCAGCACTGCAGTATTTTAAACATCTTCAACAGTGCCCAGTGGTCATCCTATGTACAAGGAGATGCTCAACTTCTTTCTTCATTCTTCACATTAGTCTATTCCATATTTCTCTTCCTGACCATGTAATCCCATGTAGAAATGTACATATAAATATGTGTATGTATTTAAGTATTATTATTTTAGAAAACAGAGCCTTATAATTTCTATATTTGGCTCTTTTCACACAAAATACCTTGTGGACATCACCACAGGTCAATAGGTTTATCACTAATTCATTATTTTTAATGAGATCTTTGTCACTACAAATACATGACTTTACATACTGATATCTTTCTTCCTATGGAACGGACTCCAAGGACAGGAATTGCTGGGCCAAAAAGGTATACATACTTTTTAGTGTAATAGATGTTGGCAGAGACTTTGCCTAAACCTATAATGGCTCTTTTCTATCAAGCATGAGTGTATTCCTTGCCCTTGATCACCAATAATAGTCATCATATTTTTTCCAACTTTTGTCAGTGTTGCTGGTGAAAAATTAATTTACTCTTATATCAATCTTCCTTACTAATAATAAATTTGACTTTTTAATATATTTGTTGGCCATTTTGATTCAATATTCTATCTTCCAATTTGGTTGTTTCTCTTTCTATTGAATGCTTAGGTATTTTGACAAATTTGTTACAAATGTTTTGTTTTAGATTGTCTATTGTTTAATTTTATCTGTTGTGACATCAGTGTTATTAGCTTTACTAAATTCAAATGTCTTTTATAGTTATGGAAAAAGGCACTCTCAGAAGCTTCTGAGAAGATAGCAGAATGGTGAGCAGGAGAGAAACAGCCTCTCCTATATTTGGAATCCAGACCCTGGAATAGAGCAACATGACAAAGAAAAAGAGGAGGGAAGTGGGTCCCTGAGAGGCAGCAAGGATCTGAAGTGAGAATTAGAGCTTACAGAAAAAGCAAAGAAAGGGACCACAAGGTAGAAGAGGGAGGCAGCAAGCAACCCAGGATCACAGCATGGCAGAGGAGGCTCCAACCTGCAGAGGCAGGGTGACTACTGGCCGCCACTGAGAGGCCGCCACTGAGAGGCCGCCACTGAGAAACACACCGGTGGAACAGAGCATTAGATGCTGGGGACTATATTGGATGGTAAGTTATTCCAGTACAGATGTCCCCTAGGAAAGGGTGATTGTCTGGTAGCCATTTTAGAAATGGGCCAACAGAAGTCAGAACTTAGAGCAGCAGTGGGCTGAGTCTGTCTAGCAGCTCCAAGCGTTAGGTAAGGCAGAGCTGAGCTCAAATCTGCAGGGGGTAAGGGAGTCAAGTTCAAGACAGCAAGGAGCTGAGTTCAAGCTGGCAGGAGGCACTCAGAGTGCTGTGGTCTGAAAAACTTGAGTCCCAGCCTCACAGCCAAAGACTAGCAGCAGCCTGAACCTAGGTGGAAATAAAGGCCCAGGTTTGCTAGATTGTCCTGAACCACCACACTTCTACTGCTGGGATCAATCAACACGGATCTGGGTCTTTATGTGCCCTGCTGTTAAGCAGTGACAGCAAAGACGTGCACAGAAGTGAACATTTTTCTCCTACTTTTTTTTCTTTGTTAGTTTTTAAATTTTTTTATATTTTTCCTATATTTTTTCTCTTCTCTTTGATTGTTCTTTTTATTCAAGTGAGAACATTGTTTCTAGTTTTGTTATTGTTGTTTTCTTCTCTTTTGTTTCTGTTTCTTCCTTCTTTCTTTCCCTCCTGTCTTCTTCACAAGTTCCCAAAGCTTATGTAATCTTCCTTTGTCCTCCACCCTTGCTTCTAATTCATTTTTCTATTTCTCTATTTTTTCTTCTAACGTCTTTTAAATTTTCTCCCCTGGAGGTAAAATCACCATATTGATGGACTATTTACTGTACACAGTTGTCTAAGATTTTAGATTTTATTATAAAACTATAAATCTTGTTCCCATGGCTACAAAGACAACAAATTAATAGTTACTGTAGTTTGTCATTCTCTAGAGTGTAATAGATGTTATTGTTGTTACTACTTTAGCCAAGTTGACATAATTCTTCTTATCACTTGTTCTTTTTTGTACGCCAAGACTGAGATTACCTGAGGGCCATAAATAATACTATATACTAGTGCTAAAGAACCAGGGGGTAAGCCTAATAGGCAGAAATTACTCATCCCCAATAAACTGAAGAGATATAATTTTGCAACAGGCTGAAAACCCAAAGACCTGCTATGCCTGGGAGACATCTCCAAGAAGTAGTCATTTCCTAAGGGTTTTAATACTCGCTATAAAGCTACCTACCATACAGAATTTAAAAACATCAATGCAGGAATTAAACTTTAAAAAATGGAAAATTAGAAGACACAAAGTAAAATGCAACCCCAGACTTCCAGCTCACCAAAGGCAAACCCAGGAGGGCAATGAGTCAGAACAATTCAAAAGCCACCCATCTGAACTCTCACAAATGGTAACAGGGGAAGTAACAAAGCAAATAAATGAGGCTCTAGAAAAAAAAATCAAATGAGAAATAATTTCTCAGATAACTTCAGAGATGACCATAATGAAGGGCATGATTAATGAATCTAGAGGAGATACAGAAAAAAAATTAGAAGAGTTTAGGAAAATGACAGACATCATAAATTCCCAGCATAGGAAAGAAATGAAATCCACAAAACAGACTCAAGCAGATATCTAGGAAATTAAAACTTCTATTAAAAGTATATGCAACAGAATGAACCAATGTGAGTACAGAATTATCAGATCTAGAAGACAGGATTGTAGTTAGTGATCACAAAAAGAAACATTTCTTAGAAATAGCAAGGGATCACAAAAAAAAAAAATCAATCCAACGTAACAAGAAGAATAACATAAGACAACATAAGACTTATCATAGTTACTGAAAAAGAAAGCAATAATACAAATAGCATTTTAAAAACCTATTCACAGAAGTAATGGTACAAATATCCCAAAAACGGAAAAAGAATTTAACATACAGATAAGTGAGACAAGTACAACTCTGATTAGCCATAATCAAAAACAATCTACCCTAACGAATATAGTAGCTAGGATCCCAGAAATTCAACAGAGTACTAAACAGAGTACTAAAACCTGTTAGAGAGAAGAAACAAATCACTTATAAAGGAAAGCCCATTGGAATTGCAACAATCTTCTCAACACAAACCCTCAAGTTAGAGAGAGATTGTAGTGAAGTATTTCAAACCCTAAGACAAACAACCTCCAACCCAGATTGATGTACCCTGCAAAACTATCTTTCAAAACTGATGTAAAAAATGAGATACTTCCATGATGAATACCTGAAGAAATTCATTATCACCAAACCAGTACTCAAAAATTTTCTGAAGGACATTCTAGAAAGAGATAGTGAAGACTTCAACTCCATGAGCCTCAACAGAATGAAACCAACAGGCAAGGCAAGTAGTTAAATGGAGGGAAAAGAAAGGAAAACCACATGATATGTATAAGTCACTACACATCAGTTATAACCATCAATGTAAATGGTCTCAAATCACTAATCAAAAAAAAGAAAAAACAGACTGGTAGAATGGATCAAGAAATAAGATCGAACCATATGCTGCTTGCAGGCAAAATAGAATTCAAGCCAAGCCTGATCAGCAGTGACAAAGAAGGTCACCACATTCTTGTTAAGGGAACAATCCAAGAAGAGAAGATAACAGTCATAAACATATATACGCCACATGCCAGAACAACCAACTATATAAAACACCTATTAATGGACATGAAATCTCAAATAAGCACTAAAAATTGCAATGGGGGACCTCAATATACCCCAATCACAAATAGACACATCAACTAAATTAAAAATCCACAAACAAATATCATAACTGAACCAACATTTTAAATAGAATGAACTTAGTAGATGTCTACAGAGTGTTCCACACTACAACATCAGAATATACATCCTTCTCAGCTGTACATGGGACTTTCTCCAAAATAGACAATATAATAGCTCACAAGTAAGTACAAAAGAATTGAAATTATCTTATACGTATTACCAGACCATAGTGCAACAAAACTGAAAAACAATGCCAAAATAAACCAAAAAAAAAGCCCCCATAAACATAGAAATTAAATAACACCGTCCTGATCAACCAATGGGTAATAAAGAAGATATCAGACAATTTCTACAAGTACTGATAATGCAAATGCAACCTACTAGAACTTATAGGACACAATGAAAGTAGTTCTAGAAGGGAAATTTATAACAATAAATTCCCACATGAAAAAACAGAAATAAATAACCTTATGTTGAACCTCAGACTTCTAGAAAAAGAAGAACAAGTCAAGCCCAAAGCTCATATGAGGGAGGAAATTATAAACATTAGAGCAGAAATTAATGTAACAGAGACTAAGAAAATAATACAAAGAAGCAATAAATCAAAGAGTACATTCTTTAAAAGATTAAATAAAGATGATAAAACATTAACCACCCTTATAAAAAAAGAAAGACTCAAATGCATGCAATTAGAAATGAAAAGAATGAAATCACAATGAATTCTGCAGAAATCCAGAAGATCACTAATACTTACTTTGAGAACTTCTATTAAGACAGAAAACACAGAAGAAATGGCTAGATTCCTAGATACATATGAATTACCAAAGCTGAATCAAAAAGATATAAAGATTCTAAATTACCAAATATCAGTAAATGAAATTGAAGATATAATTAGAAACCTACTAACAAGAAAACCACAGGTCCTGATAAATTCACTGCTGAATTCTCACAAAGTTTAGAGAAGGTCTAATGCCACTGTTCCTCAAACTCTTTAAAGAAACTGAAAGCGAAGCAACACTCCCAAACTCATTCCTGGAAGAAGGTATAACCCTGATACCAAAACCAGAGAAGGTTCCAATCAGAAAAGAAAACTACAGACCAATCTCCCTAATGAACACAGAAGTAGAAATCCTCAATGCAATAGTGGCAAATAGATTGCAGCAAATTATCAAGAAGATTATACACCATGACCAAGTGGGATGCATCCCACGGATGCAGGGATGGTTTGATGTATGTAAATCAATAAATATAAAACATCATGTTAACAGAGCCAAGAGCAAACACCACATAATAATCCCAATAGATGCAGAAAAAACATTTGACAAAGTCCAACACCCATTCATGATAAAAACCCTGTAGAATATTGTAATTGCTGGTCTTTATCTCAATCTGATAAAAGCCATATACTATAAACCAACATCCAACCTCATACTAAGTGGTCAAGAACTGAAAGCTTTCACTCTAAAATCAGGAACAAGATAAGGATGTCCACTATCGGGGCTGGGGATTTAGCTCAGCGGCAAAAAGCGCCTGCCTGGCAAGCGCAAGGTCATGAGTTCAGTTCCCGGTACCGGAGAAAAACCAAAAAACAAAACAAAACAATACATACAAAGGATGTCCACTATCACCATTCCTATTCAATGTAGTTCTGGAAACATTAGTCAGAACAACTAGACAAAGGGAAGAAACAAAAGGAATACAGATAGGAAAGGAAGAAGTTAAATTATCATTATTTGAAGACGACATAATACTCCACATAGAAGACCCTAAAAACTTCATTAAAAGACTTCTAAACTTAATAACCAAATTCAGTAGCATAGAAGGATAAAAAGTCAACACACAAAAATCAATAGCATTCCTGCACACAAATAACAAACTTACTCAGAGAGAAATTAGGGAAACAACACCCTTCACAAAATCATCAAAAAAAAAAAAAAAAGAAAGAAAGAAAGAAATACCTAGGAATCAGTCTAATAAAGAAAATAAAAGACCTTTACATTGAAAACTACAATACCCTGAAAAAGATCAAAGAGGATATCAGAAAATAGAAAGATATCTTTTACTCTTAGGTACAAAGAATTGATACAGTGAAAATGGCCAGATTTCCAAAATTGTTACACAGATTTATTGAAATCCTGATCAAAACTCCAGGAGTATGCCTCATAGAACTAGCGAAGACATTTTAAAAATTCCTTTGAAACCAGAAAAAGGCCTAGAATAGCAAAGCAATTCTGGGCAACAAAGGCAAAGCAAGGGGTCATCACAATCCCTGACTTGAAATTATGCCATAGACCTAATGCGATAAAAAAGAAAAAAAAAAAAAAAAAAAAAAAAAAAAAAACATGAGGATAAATGAAACAGATTAGAAGACGCAAAAACAAATCCAAACACACTAAGCCACCTTATCCTTCACAAAGGAACTGAACACCTTCCCTGGAAGATAGCCTATTTAATAAATGGTGCTGGAAAACCTGTTTTCCCACATGCTAAAGACTTAAAACTCGACCCATGTCTATCACCATGCATTAAACTAACATCAAAATGGATCAAAGATCTAAATATTAAACCAGAAACACTAAATCTGATGGAAGATAAAATGGGTAGAACTCTTGAAAACATATGTGTAGGTAAAGACATCATGAACAGAACCCTGCCTGCATGGGAAATATTACAAAGAATCAAAAACTGGTATTTCATCTTATTAAAAACATTTGCACAGCAAAAAAAATCGCCAAAAGAGTTAAAAGACAACCCACAGAGTGGCAAAAAATTTAGCAAGTTGTTCCTCAGGCAAATGACTAATATTTAGAACATATAAAAACTTGCAAAATTCAGACCCCCTTAAATTCAAAGACCCAATCCAAAAATGGGCATCTGAAATGAATACACATTTCTCAGATGAAGAAATACAAACAGCAAATAAATATATGAAAAAATGTTCAACATCACTGATAATTTGAGAGATGCAAATTAAAACAAACTAAGATTCCCTTTCACTCCAGAAAGAACAGCAATTATCAAGAAATAATTTACACTTTCATTTTCTCACACCAGGGAGACAATGTGATGTTTACACATGTGGCAATTACTCTGTTGGCAATTATCAACAGATGCTAGCTGGGCTATGGGGAAAAAAGGAACCCTTCTCCACTGTTGGTGGTGGTGTAGACTGGTATAACCACTGTGGAAATCAGTGTAGAGACTCTTCCAAAACTAGGATAAGAGGTCCCATTTGACTCAGCTATTCCTTTTCTGTGTATCTTCCCAGGAGAATTAAAAGCAACATGCCACAGGGGTATATGCACACTCATGTTTATAGCAGCTCAGTTTAGCTAAATAGCTAAATCTTGGAAATAAGAGCTAAATCTTGTAAACATAACTAAATCTTGGAAACAACCCAAAGACTTATCAACGGATGAATGGATTAAAAAAAGATGTGTTTTTTTATACAATGTAGTACTACTCTGCCATAAAGAAGGATAAACTTGAGACATTTCTAGGTAAACAGATGAGCCTTGAGACAAAACTTTTAAGTGAAATAAATCAAACATACATGTGTAAACATCACATTGTCTCTCTGGTGTTAGAAACTGAAAATATAAATTGGAACCAAAATGTATAATAGACACTGTGAAATAGAAGAAATCATTCAAAAGGAATGGGGAAAAGAAGGAAAGGGGAAAAAATGAGAAAAAAGGATAAACTGGTAACAAAGCTTTGTAAATAAAGAGGGGGAAGAGAGATTGAAGGTAGTGGAGGGAAACAGGAAAAAAGAGCAATCAAGATATATCACATATGGGTAAAAATTCCCTATGATGAATGTGATGATTATGTATATCTAAATGGTACGAATAAACTTTAATAATAATAACAAAGCCCAAAGTTTTAGAAAAAGATTCTTTCTTTTAAAATGTGAGGTTTCTGGGCGTGATGGCACAACTTGTAATCCCAGCATTCAGGAGGCTGAGGCAGGAGGGTCACCACAAGTTCAAGGAAAGCCTTCACTAGGTAGTGAAACTTTGTCTCAAAAAATAAACAAACAAACAAAAAATAAAAGACTTAAGTTCTCATGTATATTTAGTAAATAGATTTCGTAGATTTTATCATTCTTTCCTGTATTATCCATTTATTTGTTTGTTTTAAACTAGACCTGGCTAATTCTGGAAGTGGAATATTTTGTCTCCCATTATAGCTTTAATTTTTCATATTTTTCCTCTATTCTTATAGCTGTTTGTTCCATGTAGTTACCTGCTATGTTCTTTGGTACAAGCAGATTTATGAATGTAATATACTCTTCATAAACTATTCCTTTTATTATTACATAATGTTCCTTTTCAGGGCATTTAACTTTAACCTTGTCTGTTATTAATATTGCAATTTATCCCATAAAATAAATTGCACTCATGTCAGGAAATAAATGTCCTGGGTCTTACTGTTCTGGGTTTTACTTACAAATGGCCAAAGAATTCCTTCCTTTGGGGAACAGAATCTGTAAGCTAGTCTTTATTTAAGTCTTTATACTGTTCAACTGGCATGCATTTAGATTACAAACCCACAAATGTTCTCAGGATAGTATTCTTAAGTGATCAGCTTTGCATCCAAACCTGACTCCAGTTTGAGTCAGGTGTTTGTGGTTGGTTTTGACTTTTAGACGGTAACAGACCTCTTACTTCCCAGGTCATGTTGACCTAACTGAGGCTATAATCCCACTATAAAGATCTTCTATACTTGTTCTTATCTTTCCATGACTGGACTACAAAACATCTGCAAATTTCACTACATGTTCCTTCCTTGATTTTTATTGCAGTTTGTCTCATATCTCTATTTAACCTTTAACTTTAGCCATTAACATACCTAAATGAGGTCTCATTTTACATTTAAACCCCAGTCTACAGTCTCTGGCAATTACACCCCTAATGACTCTGTTCCCACCAGTATGTCCCACTTCACCCTACTTCATCCCCAACTCAAATAAGATAAATATATTCATTGCTTCCCCTTCCCCTCCCCTCCTTCAGCTCCTACCCCAGTGAGAAGCTTGAATGCTTCAACTTCCAGTCCTGCAATCACCAACTCCAGGTGTTTCTGCGTTAGTGTAGGACACATTAGTTTCCTTACAGCATACCTTCCCTGCCTCAAAAAACTTGCGTAGTAATCATGGATCACATTTTGAAATGTTATAGTCTTACTCTGATAGATGTCCAGTTGGGAGGAGGAATGAAGGAAGAAAGGAAGGGAGACAGGGAGTGAGGAAAAAACAGGAAAAGGAAGGGAGGGAGGAAGAGAAGGACAGGAAATGTATTGTTGATCACCACTATTGCCTTGTTGCCTTGTATCTTTGTTTTCTATATTTTAAGATTTTGATTGTGTTCCATTCACTGCTCCATTAGTGTATTTTCTTAAGGTTTTTTTTGAAAAGGTACATGGTTGGCATATGCCGGAGTCTTACTTATCTTCACATATCTCTTACATTCTGACAGGTCAATGAAATCATATTTAAGAATACATTTGGTTGCAATATTTTGATGGATGTTATTCCTCTGAGAAATTTCAGTAAATTAATTTTAAACCAGCAAAAGATGTGATTGTCCAATGTTTATTGATAATTTTCTTTTATTGGTTACTTTATCTTCCTGCCTAGAACTTTACATGTAGGTATTAACAGTGATTGGTTTTTAATATTTTAGCCTCTGAATTTTGTTACACTGATCTAATTATTTCTATAATTCACATTACCATGACCACTAAAGATGGTATTTCTAGCATACAGAAGCATGTCTTAATTCTTCCTAACATTCACTCAACCCCAGACCTCCAGCCCACCCAGGACAAGCCTAAACCTCAAGAAAATAGATGAAATTGGAAATCAAACACTGGCACTTTCTAAACTGATACCAGCAGAAGTGAAAAAAAGAAGTGGAAAAGGCTATGGAGAAAAGAATCTCACAGGCACAGAAAGAAATAATGCTTTCAAAGATATTAGAGAAAACACAGATAAAAGAATAGATGAGCTTTGAAAACTGATGAAAACAAAAAATGCCCAGCATATGAAAGAGATGGAATGCAGGAAACAGATCCAAACAAAAATCCAAGAGATTTAAGCCTCCATTGAAAGTATATGCAAAACCTAGGTTGAATGAAGGAGAGGATAGGATTTCAGATCTTGAAGACTGAGTTACAGCCAGTGATAATGAAAAGAAAGATATCTTAAAATTAGCGAGACCATAAAAAATCAATCCAACAGCTACAAGAGTAAGCAAAAAAGAATAACATAAGATTAACTGGGGTAAATGAGAGACCTGGAGACAGCACAAATGACATTTAAAAACTCTTTACAGAAATAATGGCAGAAAACTTCCTAAGTAAGGATAAAGAATTTGACATACAAATAAATGGAGCATTTAGAACTCCAAATATTCATGACAAAAATAAAATTACACCAAAACATACAATAATCAAGATTCTAGAAATTAAGCACAGGAACAAAGTATTAAAAGCTGTTAGAGAAAAGGAACAGACCATCTCTACAGGAAAGCCCATCAGAATCATGGCAGACTTCTCAACACAAACCCTCAAGTCAAGACAAGCTTAGAGTGAAGTGTATCAAGTCCTGAAAGAAAACAATTTCCACCACAGATTGATGTACCATGTAGAACTATCTTTCAAAATTAACAGAGAAATAAGATACTTCCAAGACAAAGAACAACTGAAGAGATATATGAACACCACACCAATGCTAAAAAGAATACAGAAAGATATTTTAGACAGAGATAAAAATGACCACGGTTCCAAGAACAACAACAGAAAGGGCAAGCAATTAAACAGAGGGGAAAAATAGAGAACCAACAGCAGGAAAATATCATGATCAAGGCAAGCCAATACATATAACTATTAATGTAAAATGCCTCAGTTCACCAATCAAAAGAAACAGACTGGCAGAGTGAATCAAGAAACATGGTCCAACAATATGCTGTATATAAGGAACACATTTAATGCCAAAAGAAATTCATAGACTAAAAATCAAAGGATGGAAAACAATGTTCCATGCAACAGGAACCCAGAAAGAAAGTAGCAGTAGCTATGCTTTTTGCAGACAATGTGAACTTCAAACCAGGAATGATCAAAAGGGATAAATAAGCCCAGTACATACTTGTTAGGGGAAATCTTCAAAAGAAAGAGATAATAATCATACATATACATGCACCAAATGCAGGACCACACAACTATATAAGACAATTATTAATAGACATGAAAAATCAATCAATAACACAATTGTAATGGGAGACTGCAATACCCCATTGTCACAAAGAGATAGATCAACTAGGCAAAAAATCAGCAAAGAAATAATAGAACTGAAAAAAAAACTGTGAACAAATGGACTTAATAGATGTCTTCAGACTGTTCCACTGAACATCACCAGAATACACATTCTTCTCCATTACACATGGAATGTTCTCTAAAATAAACCATATACTAGCCCACAGAACATGCTTAAGTAAATGAAAAGGAATTGAAATTATACCACGTGTAATGTCTGACCATAGTACAATGAAATTAGATATTAATGGCAAAAGAAACTTCAAAAACTCCATAAACACATGGAAATTAAATAATGGCCTCCTAAACAACCAATGGGTCACAGACAGAATAAAGGAAGAAATTAAACAATATCTACAACTAAATGGGAATGTAAACACAACATACTGGAACCTATGGGACACAATGAAAGCACTCCCAAGTGAGAAATTTATAGTGCTGAATTCTCACATCAGGTAAGCAGAATGAACACAAATAAACAATCTAAGTTTACACCTCAAGCTTCCAGAAAAATAAGAGCAAGAGAAACCAAAAACACATAGAATTATAAAGATCAGAGCAGAAATTAATGCAATGGAAGCCAAAAAAAAAAAAATACAGAGAATTAATGAGTTGAAGAGTTGGTTCTTTGAAAAGAGAAATAACATTGATAAACCCTTAGCCAACATTATCAAAAACAGGAAAGAAAACTCAAATTCATGCACTGAGGAATGATAAGGGTGAAGTCACTACAGACCCTGTGCATATTCAGAAGATCATCAATACTACTTTGAAAATTTTTACTCTTATAGAATGGAAAACACAGAAGAAATGGACAGATTCCTAGGTATGTATGGATTACCAAGGCTGAATCAAGAAGATATAAAAATCTCAATAAGCCAATATCAGTTAATGAGATTTAAAATGTAATTAAAAACATCAACACAGAAAAGCCCAGGTACTTATGGATTCATTGCTGAAATCTACAAGAAATTTAGAGAAAATCTAATGCCAATATTCTTCAAACTAATAAAATTGAAATGGAAGCAATACTCCCTAACTTATTCCTGGAAGCAAGTATTATCCTGATACCAAAACCAAAGAAAGATACAACCAAGAAAGAGAACTACAGGCCAATCTCCCTAATGAACACAGATGCAAAAATTCTTAATAAGATACTAGTAAACAGAATTCAACAAATCATCGAGAAGATTACACTCCATGACCAGAAGGGATTCATCCCAGGAATGCAGGGATGGTTCAACATATGCAAATCAATAAATGTAATACAATATATCAACAGAACTAGAGACAAAAATCACATGATCATCTCAATAGGTGCAGAAAAAAGCTTTTAATAAAGTCCAGCACTCGTTCATGATAAAAACCCTGCAAAAAATTGGAATAGATGGTCTTTATATCAATCTGATGAAAGCCATCTCTGAAAAACCAATGGCCAGTATCATACTACATGGACAAAAACTGAAAGCTTTCACTCTAAAATCAGGAACAACACAAGGATATCCACTATCACCACTCCATTTCAACGTAGTTCTGGAAGCACTAGCCAGAGCAATTAGACAAGAGAGAGAAATAAAAAAGAAAAGGAAAGGAAGAACTTAAATAATTATTATTTGCAGATGAGATGAACTCTACACAGAAGATCACAAAAGCTCCACCAAAAGACTCCTAGAGTTAATAACCAAATTCAGTTGCATGGCTGGATACAAAGTCAATACCAAAACATCAATAGCATTCCTGTACATAAACAACAAACTTATTGAGAGAGAAATTAGAGAAACCACACCCTTCACAATAACATCCCAAAAAATGAAGTACTTAGGTATCAATATAACAAAGGAAGTCAAAGATTTATACAATCAAAATTATAATACTCTGAAAAAGGATATCAAAGAGAATATCAGAAAATGGAAAGATATTCCTTGCTCACGCATAGGAAGAACCATAGTGAATATAGATTTAATGCAATCCCAATCAAAATGCCATTAGCATACCTCACAGAACTAGAGAAAACATTCCTAAAATTCATCTGGAACCAGATGAGACCTAGAATAGCAAAGGCAATCCCAGGCAACAAAGACAAGTCAGGAGGCATCACAATCCCTGACTTGAAATTATACTACAAAGCTACTGTGATTAAAGCAGCATGGTACTGGCATAAAAATGACCTGAGAACCAGTGGAACAGATTAGAAGATGCAGACACAACCACAAAATCACTCAGCCACCTTATCATTGACAAAGGAGCCAGACATGTTCACTGGAAGAAAGATAACCTCTTTAATAAATGGTGCTGGAAAAATTGGCTCTATACATGCCACAGACTAAAATTAGACACATGTCTATCACCATGCACTAAACTAAGGTCAAAATAGATTAAAGATCTAAAGATTAAAACAGAAACACTAAATCTACTAAAAGAGAAAGTAAGTAGAAATCTTGAAGGCATAGGGGCAAGCACAGACTTCATGAACAAAACCAAAACTGCATGGGAAACACTTCAAAGAATCGACAAATGGGACCTCATCCTATTAAAAAGTTTTTGTACATTAACAGAAATCACCAGTAGATTGAAAAGACAACACAGAGAGTGTGAAAACATTTTAACTAATTGTCCCTCAGACAAAAGACTTATATCTAGAACATATAAAGAATTGAAAAAAATAAAACCTCCCAAATTCAAAACCCCAATCCAAAAATGGGCATCTGACATGAATACACACATCTCAAATGAAAAACTACAAATGACAAATAAATACATGAAAAAATGTTCAATGTCATTGGTCATCTGAGAGATGTAAATTAAAACAACACTGAGATTGCATCACACCCCAGTAAGAATGACTATCACCAAGAAATCAACTAACAACAGATGTTAGAGAGGCTGTGGGGAAAAACTTCTCCACTGTTGCTGGCAATGTAGACTGGTGCAGCCACTTGGGAAATCAGTCTGGAGATTCCTCAAAAAATTAGGATTAGAACCCAGTTAACCCAGCTATTCTGGGTATTTTCCCAGAAGAATTAAAAACATTGTACCACAGCGATATATATGTAACCACGTTTATAGCAGCACAATTTGTCATAGCAAAATCTTGTAAATAACGCAAATGTCCATCAATTGAGGAATGGATAAAAAAGATGCGGTATTTTTATACAATGAAGTATAACTCAGCTATAAAGAAAGATAACCCCGAAGCTTTTATATGTAAGTGGATGCACCTGGATACCATACTCATAAGTGAAATAAATGACTCACCTGTGTAAACATTGTATTGTCTCCCTAGTGTAAGAACCTGAAAGAGTAAATAAAATCTGAAAGGTACTATCGATAGTGTGAAAGGGAAACTGCTCAAAAGGAAAGAAAAACTGGGATGAAGGAAAGGAGAAAAGAAGGAAGGCAAAAATTATTTTATATATATATATATGCACACACACACAAGACAACTAAGATAATTGTACTACTAATTTCTACTGGTTTATTGAAATTAACACTTAATGTTTAATTGTTTGATCAGTCTTGCATACCTATATCTGGTAATCTGAGCAACCACTTTGAAGATAACAATATGTAACACAAAAATCATTATTAATTTCCTATCATCTTTTTTAAATTCTGTATCATTTTTATTGTTTTTGTGTTGTTTTGCTTGCATCTCTGTTTTTGTTATTTTGTTTTGTTCTTTTCTTTTAAAATAAAAAATCTTTTTAGAAAATAACCTTCATTCACCCCTTAAAATATAAATCATTCATTTGTCATCTTCATTAGTTGAACAGTGGCAGCTCTATTCCATATGACTTTATGGAGCTATTGTACCTATTTCAAATCATTACTCTTATTAAAGAATCATTTTGGCTAAAAGATTTGGCCCAAGAGGATTAGGGGAGGGACTATCAACTTCAGGGAATCAGTGACTCATTATAGGTTAGTTTTTAATTTTGTTGAAATGCAATGGCACATATCTGAAAATAGTAAGCAAAATAAGGAAATGAATAACTTTTAATAGGTATTATACTTGAATTTCTGCTCACATGAAGACTTAAATCTCAGCCTAACCAAAGTCAATTTTAGCATTCTATTCAACAAAGCAAATAATTTGTTATTACTTTCTATGCAGCTCTCATATTCAGAGACTAAAGAGTTTTTCTCAGATTTAGAACTTTAGGGCTTGGGGGATTTTGTGTCACACAGAAATGGTGTATATTGGAAAAGGAATTTGTATTCAATGATTTAAGTTATGGTTTTGGTCATAGTAGCAAGCAATTACTGACGTTTTTGTAAAAATAAGAATAAAAATCCCCCACTCCTAAAAATAGAGTAAGCTCTGATGAACTGAAGAATTTTTACAAATTTGTCTTTCAAGGAAGACACCTTATAAATGCGTGGTGTTTTCATTTTTGTTGTTGCTTTGGTGCTGTAGATTGAATTCAGAGCCTTGTGCATACTGAGTCCTTACAATGTTATTTCTAAAAGCTGCATTTACAATGACACAGAAAGTGTTGCATTTATATTATTAATTAAATCTCTAAGAATAACTAAGCTGATTACATATTCTAGTGAAGTCAGTTTCTAGTTAGAAATTAGAGATAACAAATTTTTTGTTATAATGCTGATTTGTACATCATAAGCTGCATGGATGCATTTTATTCCAACAACAAAATATTCTAACAAATATCATTTCTTTAACCAACAAACAATAGTGACAAATACAGAGGCTGCATTATGCAATGCTACTTAAAGCTACAATTTCTCAAGGTTAGGATCAGTGACACTTAGAACAATTAAACCAAATTTCTTATGGTTATAGAAAAATTATTTTCAGCTGGGGATATAGCTCAGTGGCCCAAGCTCCTGCCTGGCAAGTGCAAGGTCCTGGGTTTGATTCCTGGTACCAAAAAAGAAAAGAAAAATTATTTTCTATTCATAACAAAGAGATGGGAAAAAAACTCAATTTTATTATAAAAAATTAGATGTATTTAGAAATAATTTAAATTTTATAACAACTAGTTCTTCACTGATGTTCTGTCTGACACTTAGGTGCTACATTCTAATGTCTCATTAGAGCTGAATTAAATATGAGACTTAGAAATTTCTGTTACTGGTCTACCATGTCAATAATTATAATAACAAAATAATAATGTCTAAGTGACACTGTACTGAGTGCTTTCAACATGCCAAGATTTTAACTGTAAATATTTTATTTAGTCTTCAGAACACCTATATGAAATGGGTACTGTTGCAACATTTATTTTATGACTGAGAAAATGGCAGTTTAAAGAAGTTAAGCTCACAGAGCTAGGGAGAGATAGAATCCAACCCAACTTGCATTCTCAAGAATTCAACAAGGTCAAGTGGGGCACATTTCTACCCCCAGTATTCTGCAGGCTGAAACAGGAGGATTGCCACAAAGGTACATCTGGGATACATAGTGTACTTGATACCAGCCTGGACTGTGTAGTGAGACCCTGTCTTAAAAAAATAAAAAGTAACCAAGTCAAAGCGTTTAACATTTCAATCAAATAGGGTAAGTTCTAGAAGTCTATTGTACCTCCCTCAGGAGGAGTGTCTGTTTCCTGTCCTGGACTGTCCTTAACTACGGCAGTAACTGATGCCCTGTGACTTCCAAAGCTAAGTCATACAAGGCAAAGCACCTTCTTCACAGTTTCCTTTAGACACTCTCCCTTGCAACCTCACTACCTTGCTCAAAGGAAGCCAGTGACCACTGGTAAGTCACTGTTATGGTTTGTGTCTGGATTTCCCCCCAAAGCCTCATGCAGTCATGGGGCGGGCTTCTAGAGTTTATGATTGATTCATGGTCCAGTGTTGGGATTATGAGTGTGAGTGCTACACCCGCCCTGGGGCAGGTAGTTTGCATACAATGTAAGGGAGGGAAAGAGGCTTGCTTCTCCCCCTCTTTTTTGCTCTTGTTACTTTTGCTGTCTGCCGCAGCCCTGTACTGTTGCTCTCTGCCATGTGCCACTCTGCCTTAGAACCAGTCATGTATGGACTGAAAACTCCACAAACTGTGAGCTAAATAAACCTTTCCTTTCTTAATTCTAGGTGTCAGGTATTTTGTCTCAGCAATGAAAGAAAAGTAACTAAGACAGTCACACGTGATATTCCAGTCATAGCCCCAGCAAGGATCCCACCTAACAACCGATATCCACAGTCAGGCATGTGAGTATATGACCTTCAAGATGGCTCCAGCCAGCAGTCTTCAAGCTTCCCCAGAACAGAGATGATTCACCATATGAGTCTTGTACAGAACAACTGTCCTTGTTTTATAGTCCTCCACTCTACCATCTGAGTTATCAAAGGGTGCACTGTCCTTGTTTTAGACTGCTAAGTTTTGGTATAGTTTGTCATGCAGCCAATAGATAACTAAAACAAGTTATATTGAGATGAAACAATTATAGGCTCCTTATAATTAACACTACATTACTCAGCTCATGCTGCCATAACAAAACACAGACTGAGTGGCTTAAAAAGAAATGTATTTTCTCATAATTCTAAAGGCTGGGAGTTTAAAACCAAGGTTACGTATGATCAAGTATGTGTCTGACCTGGTCTTCTCTTTAAAGGCTGACATGGCCCTTTCTCCTTGCATCATGTAGGAAGAGAGAGCTTTGTGATGTCTCTTCTTATAAGGACACTTTACTACAGTGGGGACCCATATTTATGACTTTATTTAACCTTAATTACCTTAAAGGTCCCACCTTCAAATACACCCACCCGGGATGATAAGGTTTTAACATATGAATTTTGACAGGATTCAAACATTCAGATGTTAACTTAAAACCATACATGTCTTAACTTCAAAAATACAAAAGTATTAAAAGTCAAATGATGAAAAAATCTAAAACATGGTGAACACTAATTAAACAAAACATAATGTATGGAGTCAACATTTATGTGCCCCCACTCAAATGCTGAAATTTTAACCTTCAATATGATGGTATTAGAAGATGGATCCTTTGGAAGGTAGACACTCATGGATAGGATTAGTGCCCTGTGGAAGACCCCTCATAGAGTTCTCAAGCACTCTTTCTACAGAAAAGGTAATAATAAGAAGACACAATCCATAAAAAGACCCTCAGAAGAAACCCAAACATACCAGCACCCCAAACTCAGACTTTCAGCCAGCAAAACTATAAGAACTGAATTTCTGTCATTTAAAATCCACCCAGACTAGCTAGAATTATGGTGCTTGTGACAGTAACCCAAACTAAGATACCTGGTATAGCTATACTAACATCACATAGAATAGAGTTTCAGAAACTTTACTAAGAAGAAAAGGCACATTTTACACTGGGATGGGCTTGATTTGCCACAAAAACAAAATTATATAAAATTTGGTCACCTGTTATCATAGATTCAAAACCTGTAATGCAAAAGGTGAAAAATATGTAGGGAGAGAATATTAAAAATCATATTGGGAAATATTACACTTCTCTTTGTAACTGATGGACCAAGCAAATGAAGGGATATCAGAAAGAGCATAAAATATTTAAACAGTGTGAGACTAGTTCTTGAGAGTCTAGAACCAAAGCAAAGCAAAATGTATCCCACTAGTGTCCCATAATTATTCTAGAAAATCTCAGCATAAGATGTGGGATAGTGGTGGGAGATGAGAACAAAGTGACATGAAGCACACTATATTACTTACCTGGTTTAGGAGAAATAAGGACATGGAAAAGTATAAGAATTCAATAGAAGAAAATAAATAAGACAATGAGCTAAAGAAGAAAGAATCACTGTAGCTATAGAAATAAAATGTTGGGTTAGTCAGCCTTCTGTCACCACAGCAAGTATCTGAGATAACCAACTTATAAAAAGAAAGAGTTTATACTCACAAGTGAAATAAATGAGATTCACATGTGTAAAAGCCATATTGTTTCCCTGGTGTGAGAAGCTGAAAGAGTAAATAAGGCCTAAAATGTACAACAGATATTGTGAAATGGGAATAAATTGCTTACAAGAAAAAAGGATCTAGGATGGTAAAAGGGGAAAAGAAGGAAGGCAAAGGGGAAAAAATGCAAGTCAGTTATACTGAGTGTCTCTTAGTTCATTGAAAAGGAAGGTTTGTGCTAATATTGATAGGAGAATTTTTTATTCCCATATCTTGTTTGCTGAGTAACTACTTTAAAGACAATAAGCCTTGGAGTCTGATGGCTGGGAGTTTGGTCTCTCCAACTCTCTGCTTTGTGTTGGTGTTTGAGTGTTACTTTCACTTCCGTGGAGGGTCTTGTCTTGGAGAAAAAAAAAATTGGCAAGGTAGATGTCCATACAGAGGTTGTAGAAGATGCCTTATGGTGAAATTGAAGCTAAGTCCTTGGGACCTGGAAAAGAACTAACAAAAGAACCACACTACAAAAAAATTGAAGTCAGCTGCAAAAGCTTATGTTTTCCACATCATAGCAGTGCTGATTTTCTTCAGGACAAAACCCAAACTACAGGTTTGCAGTAACCTTTGCATAATGAGATGCTTTGTAACAGACTAGATGTTATTGAATCCATTGGTTCACAAATTTTACAAGATGGAAAACCCCCATTAGTACCAACAGATGATGAAATATATAGTACAAGTAAAGCATTTATAGGACCTATTTACAAACCCCCTGAGGAAAAAAGATGTAATGAAAGGCAGAATGAAACAGACACTCATAATGGTCCAAATGGCAAAGGAAGACAAGAGAAGAAACAGAAATTTAACAACAAAAAATTAGGGATTGACATGGGATTACCACAGTTTTACAAGGAAATTGAAGAACTTGAAAGTGAAAATGACAATTTAGAAGTCAGTTGTAAGGAATCTGAACCTTCTCAGGAACAACTTATTCCATATTATGAGGACAATAATAATGATGTCTTAAAATCTGATGATGCAAGTAAAGATATTAATGGTGCTCCCAGTCACATTGTGGTTATCAGCAGTACTTGGTGTCTTCATTACTTTTCTCTCATTGCTGAGACAAAATACCTGATGCCCAAAGTGAAGGAAGGAAAGGTTTATTTAGCTCACAGTTTGTGGAGGTTTCGTTCCATACTCTGCTGGCTTCAAGGCAGAGTGGCACATGGCAGAAGACAGCAAAAGCAACAAGGACAAACAGGGGTGGGACAAGCCTCTTTTCCTCCTTTGCATTGTAAACAGGCTACCCCCACCCAGGGGCCATGTAGCTCTCACACCATCTCTGTGTCTTCCTCTTGCACAGTTTCAGGATGAGTACAAAGTAAGCACCCTGGCCCCCTGCTGAGTCACACAGTTAACCTTCTAAACTTCACACGTTGACACAATGAATAACATCCTAGCGCAGGAAGGGCGTGTCCTTTTCACCCCGGGATGTAGAACTGCTGAGTCACTTAGCCAAGCCAGACTCCTTGAGTTGACACCATGTATCAACCATAACACTTGAGCAATGAGCCGAGCAAATATACCTATGATGGACAAGCAATAGGTACATTTTGTGGTACTTCATTTACTTCTTTCAGGCCCAAATTGGAATCACTTCATCCCTTCATAGTACCCTATAGTGCCCCTCTTCCCAGTTTTAATTATTATTTAAATATTCAAAGATTCAGTGCTCCACCAAATCCATCACCAAATATTTTCCATGCTCCAGGTGACTATCAGATGCAAAATAGGTGTGATTAAGTAGTCATCGTGTTAACTGGAATTGTTTGACTTTTGATCAGAGCAACAAATATACTGACTATAGTGAGAATAGCCATAGTGTTTATCCCCCTAGAAATGGCTCTAGTGTGCAAGATGGATATGTGAGTAATGGTTTACGTGATGTCAGGGAAGGAAGCTGGAAACAGCCTCCTATGGACAAGCATAATGGGATGGACAGGTTTATGAACCAGCAGTCTCAAGAAGAAAAGTTAAATAAATTACAGAACTTACTTATTCTTTTAGGAGGTCTGCCTGATTCTGGGAAAACAACATTGTCTAGAATTCTGCTTGGTCAGAGTCACAACGGCATTGTATTCAGCATTGATGACTATTTTCACCATCAAGATGAGTACAGGTATCATGTTAATCAGTGAGCTCCAGTTATTAGAGACACCACTAATACACGAGCTTGGGAAATGAAACTATATGTGGAAATGGAGAAATAAACACAGTGTGTCTCAAAAGAAGATTGCTCAGATGTTAGATCGCTATGAATATCAAATGTTCATCTCTACTGTAAGGAATTCAGTGGAACCAACACAAAAAAGCACACAAAGACTCCCTCCTCCACAGGGAAGCCAGAGGTGGGGAGGCTCTGGATGATCACATAATCAAATCTGTTACAAATAATCATTAAGTTGGTTGTTTTGGGCTAACATTTGTTGCTTGCACTTGAAAAAAATAGTGAGCCTGACTCAAAGTTTAATTTTAAATTAAAAAAGACTAAATTGTCTCACTAAGTATGTTCCCAGCAAGTTGTTTAAATTTTAAAGTACAAATAAATTATATAGTCATATTTTTTAAAAGATAACAATATGCAATGTATTAATTCTTGTTATTGTCTTATTATTTTGTCATGAAATTTTGTTTTACTTTTTTTTATAACCTTTTCTTTACCAAAAAAAAAAAGTTTTGGTTTGGCTCACATTCTCGGAGGTTTTAGTTCATGGTTGTTTCTGTCACTTTTGGGCCTGTGATGAGGAAGCACATTGCAATGAGAGTGTACAGTCACCTCATAAACAGGGAGCAAAAGAGAGAGAGGAGGGAAGTGGGGTCCCACTATCGCCTTCAAAGATATGCCCCCAGTGAGCTACAACTGCCCACCAGGCCTCCTTTCTTAAAGATTCCATCACCTTCCAAAAGTGCATCCCTGGGGTCCAACACATGGGTCTTTGGGGACATTTAAAAACCAAACTAAACAAAACATACAGCTTTCAAACCCAGAAGAAAACTCCATCTATGCAACTAAAATGGGAAATCATAAATAGAAATGAGAGTCCAAAATTTTCTCCTTGGAAAACAAAACAAAATGACATTTAGATCACTTCCCTGGCAAGTTCTGCTAAAGTTTTAAGGAACAATTAACTTCCCATCTCCATCACAGGGGGTGTACACAATGGAGACAGATTCTTTCATCACTGCGAGATTTGATCTCTTCTGCAAAATGAAGTTGCTACTGAAAATAAAGTTCTTAACACAGTGCCTGGAGAAAAAACATTTATTAAACATTATCTACCATTTTTAACATTCTTACTGCTTAGTTATTGCTACTACAATTACTCGTGTATCTTTATAATCTCTGGAGTCCCTAACAGTTCTTGATATGGGGGTGAAGATTAAGTCCATCAGTGTTTTTAATTTGACTTATACAAATAGATACAAGTGGGTCTTGCAGGCATTGAGAGTGTTTCCAAGCAGGACAGAGTGTATCTTTTTGTTTAATTTGGCACTACTAATGCATCAGAATACATTAGTGAATGCCAGTCACACAAAACTGACTTCTCTAAATCCTGGGAAGTCAAGCCCTTGCCCAGTTAGAGTATATTCAGGAGTAACAAATTGGGCAGAGCTTGTTCTTTTCAGGCTGAGGCAGGAGGATCATTGCGAGCTTGAGACCAGCCTGGGCTACAAAGTGAGCTCAAGGCCGGCCTGAACTGCATAGTGAGACCCTGTTTCAAATAGACAAAAAAAAAAAAAAAAAAGACAGCTCACTCTTGTCGTGCTAGTGTCACTGACAGAGTGTCACTGTCTAGATCCCTATCCCGAGCTCCTACATCTTTGCTTTGATTTAAAAGACAGCAGAGGGGCTGGGGATTTAGCTCAGTGGCAAAGCGCCTGCCTGGCAAGCACAAGGTCGTGAGTTCGGTTCCTGGTACCGGAGAAAAACCAAAAACAATAAATAAATAAATAAATAAAAGACAGCAGATCTCAGTTGGAAATTTGGCTCTGCATATAGCCAGTGCTCCAGAAATACTTACTTATCAAATTGTCCATTTGGCTCATTTTCTCAATCTAGCAATTTCAATCATTTGATAAATTGGTAACATCGATTGGATCAACCAGTATTGCATGTCTATATCTGTTTTCATGAGAAGCCACTTTGAAGATATCAATATGTAATACAACCATCATTGTTAATTCCCTACCACTTTGTTTGTAACTCTGTATTGTCTGTA
>NW_004955407.1:28224351-28251488 GCF_000276665.1 Chinchilla lanigera
CCTTTTATCCTTAAAATAAAAAAAAAAAAAAAAAAAAAAAAGATTTCTCACTCTTCTTCAGATACCAAGCATCTCCAAGATGAGTTTGCTTATAAACATCAGATTCTTAGACTATTAAATTTTAAACCAAGATTTTGTGTTTATTACAAAGGAAGAATAAAGAAAAAGTTGCTTTATAATCATATGGTGACCTGTTCTGCCTTTCAAGGAACTTGACTTTAAAATTTAGTAGAGCATTTATTGGGAAGAAGAGAGATGAACACCTGAATAGGTTTGCCAATATATTAAAGATAAATGCCTACTCTGGTAGCAAAATATCTGGCAAGAAAAAGAATGTTAATGTGAAATACACAAAAGATCCAGCTAGCAGTTATACATTTTCTCAATAAAGTTTTACTCCAAAAAAACAAACAGTGCCAGCCTTTCCCTCTGCCGCCATCACAGGAGGGGCCTTGGACTTGGGAGTCCTCAGTGAGCTGCTCGGGGGCCCGGATCCGCTGGCCACACACCCGCTGCCACCACAGGAGGGGCCTTGGACTCCGGAAGCCTGGGTAAGCTGTCTAGGTACCCAGGTCCTCTGGCTCTGCCCCCTGCCACCATCTCAGGAACGAACCTGAATCCCCAGAAATGTAGGGAGATTTGAAAATGACAAAAAGAAGAAGCAAAATGGAATCTCAGTCAAACATCCCACCCAGAACAAGCTCAGGCTGCTTGCCACTGCTCCTCCCTTTTGCTCTTGTTGCTTGGCTGTCTTCCGCTGCCATGAACTGGTGCCCTCTGCCATGTGCCACTCTGCTTCAGAGCCAGCCGAGTATGGACTGAAATCTCCACAAGCTGTAAGCTAAATAAACCTTGCCTTCCTTAATTCTGGATGTCGAGTATTTTGTCTCAGCAATGAGAGAAAAGTAACCAAGACACTGTCTTTAATTGTTTGATCAATCTTACATTCTTATGTCTGGTGGACTGAGAAACTTGGCTGAAGATAACAGTATGTAATGTAGCAACCGTTGTAAATTCCTATCATTTTGTTTTGAGGTCATGTATCGTTTTTGTTGTTTTAGTACTTTTTTTATTTTTGTCTTCATTGTTGTTTTGTCAGTTTTTTAATTTTTAAAATAAAAACAAACAGTGCCGATTAGTAAATGTTCCAGAATTGAAATGAGCATATCATAGGAACTAGTTCCCTTGCTTTATTTTTTCAGTAAATCATTTGACCATGTTATGCACTTCCTTTCCTTGGGGAAATAGTCTCAATCTGATCTGACTTTTAAAAAAAAATTACTTCACTGTGTGCAAAATACTTCTGGTATTTGTGAATTTACACAATGTTCTTAACCTCAGAGAAAAATAAATAAATTAGAGAAAAATTAAAACAAGTCCAAAGCATTAAGTACATTTTTTAAAAATCCCTCAAGCACAGGAAGAATGTAGGTACAACAGAACAACAGCCAGGCCTGGGCAAGAATTTAGAAAAATATCTGAAGATGTCAACAATAATTTTATATGAAGAGTTTTGTGCATGTGATAATCTTTATGACTTCTTCCAGAAAAGTGGAAAAGCTGCCAAAAAATAAAAAGCAGGAAAGAGGGTAGCTTATCAGAATTCAGGATTCAGCAAGGTTACTTCAGTGCAGTTAGCCATGGCCCACCTGTCAGATTCGCCATCCAGTGATAACTCCATGCCAGTCAAGAGAAGGTGGCCATGATAGCGGCTGAGGTCATATAGTGATGGAGACCACTAGAAGCAGACCTGAGCCGGACTTAAATTGATCAATTAGCTTTTCATGTTCACTTGTGAATCTGTCCAAGGCATAGGGTCCTTATCTGGAAATGGTGGACTCATAGTAAGTGAACTTCTGTGAGTCACTAATCCCTACTAAAACCTGTAGTGGTAGATAAAGCCAGAAAGCCTCAAAGGATAAGATAATATCACAGCCAAGGACACCTGGATCAGATCTCAAATGGATAAAGACTATAGCCTCAGGCATCTCATTCTTGAGTGGATTAATTTAATACTTTATTTAGAGAAGTCCTTGAGTGATTCTGCCTTTCTTGAGTACTCCCCTCCCTTCTTCTGATAACCAAATAAATATAGGCAACCCAGAGGTCTTGGTCTTAGCCCTAAGAGAATGTCAAATTCTATGAGAGGGCTCTGATCCTCCTGGAGTCCTGAAATCATTCCATTTGCCTCTTTTTATTTAGCCTTTGCTGTGCACTCATGCAGGAGATTGTGGACCTGATCAACCTGCAACAACTAAGGGATACTCTTAACCTGATAATATAGAAACATGAACATATTCTAAATTCTAAATTCTCACCTGCATAAACAGCTTAAGATGATGAAACTGTGGGAAAGATGAAAAATAATATTCTTTTATACAGCTATAATATAATATTATAAAGAAGATTTTTGAGTGGTCTTGAAGTCAAAGGAAGATGAACTCTACTACTTACCTATTCAAATCCTTCTCCTCAAGGGTAACTTTAGTTCCACCTCTGGTGTAGAATCTACACATGTGATACCATTATGAATACCTATGGAATTTAGTTCTAAAAATACATAAGAACTTTGATTTTTGCACTGAAAAAGGAAGAATAACATTCAGAGGCAAGTGAGCACAGCAGAGAAGAGAATAGATTTCAGAGTCATATACCTTTGATGTAAGTCCCAAGGTCACCACTGACCAACGCTGGAAAAGTTATTTGAATTCTCTAAACTTCAGTTTCTCCATTTGCAAAATAAGAATAGTAATTCCTATTTCACAGAGTCATGAGAAACAAATGAGGCAGCAACTGTACTTAGGATGCCAGGGGTATAAATGATGATACAGGTATATTTATTTGAGATTATGTAGATATTTTCTGAATACTGTTTTGTTCCAGCTACTATTCTAGACACTGGAACCCAACAGTGAATAAGGCAGTGAACAAGACAAAACTCTGTACCCTATAATTATGTACAATTATAGCATGGCAATCAATTTTTTAATTAAAAATTCAAAAAGGACAAAGTTCCAGACTTGATAATTCTATTCTCATTTGAACCAAAAAATAAGCTCCATTAGAAGAAGTCATCAACTATTTCTCATGGTGCTCTACACAAAGTAGATAGCAGGTGTGTGTAAAGGAATGGTAAGTGGAAGAAGAAAGATACGCTTGGAAAATCTTGCATTCCCCGGCAAAGAAAATAATAGTTATGCAAACAAACCAATTATACTGTTATGAAGCTCTTCTGGAATCTAGTCATTTAATAATTCTTTAAAATCAAGTTCTTAGTGTTTAAATGAGGATGGATTACACAGAGTTTCCACCGTACCATGCCATGTTTTGACAGTCAAGGAATGTATGGCATGGAGCACATTTCTGGATTATGATGTTTAGCCCAGTGAGCTGGATTACCTTGCAGTCTGTGGCCATTCAGTCAGTCTGGAGCTTCTGATTGCCAGCTGGAAGCCTTGCTTTTCTCTTTGGCCTCAGAGCTGCAGGAGGTAACTCCATGCCCAGAGTGCTGCAGAATGCTGGGCAACCTGGACTCTCATCTAAGAGTTTCACACCTTTAAGACTGGGGTTACTACCTGAATACATGTTCCTCCAGGACAGTTAGCAATTTAGGCTATTAAAAAATTTATTCTCTCTTAATAATAGATAAAAATAAGAAATTTTCTTTAAAAACCGTCTCCAGTAGCTTTCAGTCTAATTATAAAAATGTGTTTTGTTCATTGTAAGCAACTGGAAAATATACTTTTACAGGGTTTGGGGAGGCTTTCTCATGAGCATATTTTGAGAACTGTGGAGAGACTTAGAAGAAGTTTACAAAAACACTGACCTAGGAGGTCAGGGAAACTAAATCCTAGTTTTTATTGCAATGAAGTATCTGGTTGAACAAAGGAAATACTTTCTCTGAGTCCCAATTTACATATCTGTGGGGCTGGGGATTTAGCTCAGTGGCACAGTGCCTGCCTGGCAAGCCTGAAGTCATGAGTTCAATTCCCAGTACCAGAAAAAAACAAAAACAAAAAAAAGGACCAATTTACATATCTGTAAAGTGAGAATGTTTGGATAGCTCTAAATCTGTTCAATAAATAATCACCCACAATATTCCCACCTTCATCATATAGTATTTAAAGTAAGACTCTAAGCCAGGAGCCAGGCATATTCATGCACACCTATAACCGCAGGTACTTGAGAAGCTGACACAGGAGGATTGTAAATTCAGGACCAGCCTTGGAACTGAGTGATATCTAATCTCAAAATTAAAAATGTTCTAAAAGACAGGATATAGCTCAGTGGCAGAGTGTTTCTTAGCATGCAGAAGGCCTTGGATTCAATCCTTATTATGAAATAAAATAAAACATAAAATAACCTATGAACATAGGGTCTTAATCTATTAAGTGTTACTACAACAAAATACTTAAAATTTGATAATTTGTAAAGAACTGAAACTTATTTCCTCATCGTTCCAGGGGCTAAGAAGTTCATGATCAAAGCACCTGCATTTGGAGTCCAGTGAGGGCTTTCTCTGTAAGTCCTCCAGAAGGGAGAAATACTCCATCAGCATTCAGAAAATTAAGAGGGACAAACTCCTTCCACCAAGTCCTTTTACAACTGCATGAATCTATTTATAAGGATCGATCCCTTAGGACACATACACTTCCCAAAAGACACCCTTCCTCACTTTATGTCTCTGGGTATTAAGTTTCCAACAGATGAATTTTAGAGGGACACATTCAGACCAGACCAGATGGTTACACTTGACAATGAGGAAATTAAGGTACAGAGAACCTCATTCAGTTACACAAGGATATGAGGCAAAAGTATAATTTAAGGGTGTCTTCTGACTCTCAGCCACATCTTCCTATCAAAGTACAACTGCCTTCATAATATACTAGGATATGAACTGGCTCTGGGTTTGAGAAAAAAGAATGACTCTGTCAAAAAAAATCTCAGGGAGGGGCTGGGGATTTAGCTCAGCGGCAAAGCGCCTGCCTGGCAAGCACAAGGTTGTGAGTTCAGTTCCCGGTACCGGAGAAAAACCAAAAAAAAAAAAAAAAAAAAAAAAAAAAAAAAAAAAACTCACTGCCTACTTCATCCTTTTGTATGAGATTGTCCCTGCTTTGTCACTTACCTATTGGCTAATCCATCTTACATTTTTAAGTTAAAAAATTAAGTCTTTTAAAAAGTTAAGTCTTATCTGGAGAAGTTATATGAATTTCATTCAATGGATATTGAGATTTATTATCAAATAGGGAATTTGTCTTCTCTCCACCTGTACCCCGATGAGTGTGGAGAAATGTGATCAGAAGGTGAGATGTCTAACAGATCTAACCCAACCTTACAGAACTCTCATACTGTTGGATAATCAGCCATCATACTTTGAACCACATCAACAGGAAACTGTCCACCCACTTCCTTGCTTAAAAGCAGTCCTCTTAAATGTCCACTCCTAAATGGGTTAGGGATAAAGACCAATCCATAGACTGGTCATTAGACAAAGATATAATCTAGCCAATAAATTTACTAAAAAGTCCAAAACTCCTGTTTCAGGAAACTGAATTGCAAAATACAAGAAAAGTACATCGTTTGGTAGCTAGAAGAATAGAGAAGACACTGGATGCATAATCTCCTCAAATTAAAGATATCTGAGAGTGAAATTAATCAATTTCTCCTTTTGAGGATCCCAGGCTTGTCATGGATTCCAAATCATTTCCTACTTCCCATCCTATCTTCCACAGGAATTGTTCCACTACAAAATCTGCTCTTGGATTTCTGACAGATGATCTTCCTAATGAATATATATATGCTGATGCCTTAAATTTTAGTATAAGGACCATTGTTGAATTCCTACCATCTTGTATGGTGAAACTCTGCATCATTTCCAATGTTTTTTTATTACTTGTTACTGTTTTAGATTGTTTGATCAGTCTGACATTCTTACATCTGGTGGACTGAGCAACTTCATTGAGGGTAATAGTATGCAATGTAGCAACCATTGTTAATTCCTATCAGTTTGTTTTGAGGTCATGTATCATTTTTGTTGTTTTGGTGTTGCTTTGATTTTGTCTTCATTGTTGTTATTTTGTTAGTTTTTGTATCTTTAAAATTTAAATAATAAATAAATTAATTAATTAAATTATTGAAATAGGTGACTCTTCTTTATAGCCAAGAGTTAAATAAAACTCCAACAACTATTTCATCATACGCTACACTGGAATTCTGCTCAATGTAATGCTGAAATTAATAATGACTTGGCACCTGGTCTGCTGATTCTGAGGCCTCACTTATTATTGCTGTATTATAGTTCTTGTTATTCTATTGGCCACTTCAACTGGTGCAGTGACTATCATTTGTAATCATGAATATGTAGTAGGCTTACTAAGAACAGACATTTAGTACCATGACTTACCTCTCATTCCAAAGTTTATGATCTTCTAAGACCAATTCCATAATCTCTGTGGGTGACTTTAACCCATCTCTAATTTATATACCATGAAGAAGCTGAATTTTTTTAAAATATAGTAAAACTGTGTGTAGAAATATGTGGTATTATTTATGAAAGTAATAAATATTCTCTTGTACAGCAGGCAACTTTCTCTTTAGAGGGACTCCCTTGCTCACCTAATGAAGATTGGCCAGGAAAGTTGAGCCAGAAGCCTTCTAACTTCTGACTTACTCCAGGCACTTAGTTCTGTTGATTTTTTTTTTTTTCTATCAATACCGAGTTCTGCATGCCTTAGGAAAGAACGAAGCCCTTGGTTCTTTCCCTGATTCTGACTCTCTGGGTTCCTACCTTGGCTAGCTCATCTAATGCTTTGAGAAATCCTTTGCCACATATTTAAATTTAATGCTAGCATTTCCTTCATTGGCTCATTAACTGTCCTCTGGTACAGGTTAACCAATGACCCCAAAAGAGGTCTCCAATTGCTCTGCAAGGGTGATGAGCAATTCGCACCCTGCACTTTAGCCAACAAAAATGTTGTGCCATTTTACAAGCAGGCAAAGTCCCAGAAGCCTACACGGTTTCATGGCATGATCTACACAGAAGAATAATAAAAAATTTTATGGCCCTGGGGAGCCAACCAGTCCCAGAAGTGCCCCAAGGCAGGTAAAACTGGCATGTCCTCTATCATGCCTTGATAGCTTTAACCAAGAGCACTTAGATGTGAAGTACCAAATCTGCATACATTGTTTAAAAGTCCTGGATTTGGGACAACCACATACAGGTTCTGCCTGTGTACATTTTGTCTAATTGCAACTTGTCTAAGAAATTAAGGGAATTTTTTTTTCAAGCATGAAAGCTGTTAGTTTAATGGATGGGATGTTTTTATACCTCTGAAAAGCCAAGAAATATACATTCCACTGCCTGTTGAGAACAAAATAGTTGCCAATAAATATTCTGCTAGGACATTAGTCTCTGCTAGCTTTCATTTAAGGCAAGTGTTCCTTGAAAAAGTTTCCCTATTTCCTCATATACGTACCACAATGATTAAGGCACACAGGGATACGGTCAGAAATAGGGCATCTTTTCAGAAGTTACCATTTCATTATACATCCCGCTGGGTGACTAATGCTTACATTGGATGCTGAGTAATTAAGAACTGGAGAATTGGGGAGGGAAAATACTCTCATTAAGAATTATTGATAATACTTACTTATTGCAAATATAAATTTAGTATTAATTTTCTTACTATAAATTTGCTCATTCTGGGTTTGAAACCCTGTTATGGTTTGTGTCTGTGTGTCCCCCCAAAGCCTCATGCAGTCATGGGGCAGGCTTTTAGAGTTTGATTGATTATGGGTGTGAGAGCTCCACCCACCCTGGGGTGGATAGTTTGCATATGTAAGAGAGAGAAAGAGGGTGCTTCTGGCCATTTCCTCCCTTGTGTGTATGCTTGTTGCTTTGCTGTGTTCTGCTGCCATGAGCTGTAGCCCTCTGCCATGTGCCAGTCTGCCTTGTAACCTGCCAAGTATGGACTAAAACCTCCACATACTGTAAGCGAAATAAACCTTTCCTTCCTTAATTTTGGGAGTCAGGTATTTTGTCCCAGCAAAGAGAGAAAAGTAACCAAGACAAACCATAAGTCTCTATCTTCGGTGCTATTTAGCATTCCAAAATGTCATAGAGTTGCTCAGAAGGAAAAATGTTTGCCTTTTACTAAACAGTGCATATATCTATATATATGTACATATACATGCAGGCATTCCTAAACGCACATGTATGCTTTTTCCATACCAAACTCTAAGATTGTTATCACCCAAAATATAATTGCTTTCACATCCTCTTTAGTTTCTTAAGATATCTGGATTCTATAAAGAGTAATCTTGTACAGAAAATAACACTAGCTGTATGTTTTCATAAAACACTAATGTCTTCTTGGATACTCTTTTCTCATTGCTGAGACAAAATACCTGACATCTCGAATTAAGGAAGGAAAGGTATATTTAGCTCACAGTCTGTGGACTTTCAGTACATACTCAGCTGGCTCCAAGGCAGGCTGGCACATGGCAGAGGGCGACAGTTCATGGTGGCAGAAGATAGCAAAAGCAACAACAGCACAAGGTAGCAGCAGCGGCAAGCAGCATCTTTCGCTCCCTTACATTGTATGCAAACTACCCCAAGGCAGGTGCAGCACTCACATCCATAATTCCAACACTGTACCAGGAATGAATCACAAACTCCAGAAGCCCACCCCATGACTGCACGAGGCTTTGGGGAGACATGCAGACACAAACCATAACAACTAACCAGGTTTCAAAAAAAATACATTTCTTCAGGATGTAAAGATGCAATGTCCATGAAAGCTTTTGGAAGAAATAAAAAAAATATAATGTCTATTATAACCTTTGTTATAAGAAATACATATAAATGATTCAAAACTTCCCTTACAATCTTCAAAAAAAAAAGGTATGTGCATTCTATGTGTCAAAGCCACCACCCTGGGTCTACTCACTTTCCTGAGTGATATAGAAATTCACCAGTGGTCCAGGCAACTTTGATCAAATCATTTGTTTGATGGCACATTTATTCTGTTCCCACTCAGACACATTTGAGCTAATGAACCCAGAAGTCTTAGATTTTCCCTAATGGTTTTCACTGGGTGATTTTACCCAGGAATGCTTTTCTATCCAGGCAAGCTTCCCCCTCTTTTGAATTCTGCACCTTCCCTGTGAGTACTCTTATGCCAGAAGGACAATATGTTTTGATTTTACAAAGAAACATTACCTAAGTTAATGTTTTTATAGTAACAGTGTCTTCATAGTTAGAGACCACCTTTCCTTCCTTGGAAGAAAAAGCAACAAAACCTGTGCAACGATCGCTTTCATCTGTCACCAAAATCCCTACCTTCTCCCATCCAAAAATGCCATCTGTTCACTGTCAATAATATTCTTCACAATCCCTTAGGCTTTCCCTCCAGATCTTTTTTCAAAGAATGACTTAATTCACCACAATTTATCTTGAGATCTTTGGAGCTCACGCTCTAAAATAGATATAACTATTAAAAAAGAAGGTATTACCTTTAAAATGCATAACATATATGAAAATAAACCCCTGAACTCTCCCAATATTACTTATATAACCACTAACCAATAACACAAAAGAGAATTCATCTGCTTACAGCAGCATAGACACATAACGACTCACATGTGTTATTCTAATATGCTCATAACCATTTTGAAAAAGTAAAATGTAATTGAAATCTAATTTGTTGTATTAAAGCCAATATTTCCAAGCTAGCTTTTCAGTATACAATCAATATATTTAAATTACCAGTGAGATATTTTGCTTTCTTGTTAATTCCTATCATTTTGTTTTGAGGTCATGTATTGTTTTTGTTGTTTTTGTGTTGTTTTGTTTTTGTTTTTATTATTGTTGCTTTGTTAGCTTTTTTCTCTTTAAAATAAAAAATATTTTTAAAAATCTATGATTTGCCTTATCCTGGCATCACATCGGTTTATGTCCTAGCAGCATTCCCAGTGCTACACTGGGCCACGTGGAAAGGACAGCTCAGATCAAGGGTCACTCCAAGCTCTCCCAGCTTTCAATGAACCCATACCTATTAGGAGTTTAAACAGTCAGTCTTTCACAACTGCCATGCTTGTTGTTTTAGAGATTTAAAAATGTGTTTAAAACTTAAGCTGTTTTTAAGTTGCTATTACTGGTACCATGTCAAGAAATAGAACCAATTTAAGTTATGTAACCTTTCCCTTTGCTACTATTACAAACTGCCAAAAACTGAATGCTTTAAAAAATAAAACATTATTTGTAGTATTACTTCAGAAGGTCAGAAGCCTAAAATGGGTTAATAGGGTTGCCATCCTTAGCCCTAGAGGCAACCTACATCTCTTGATTTGTGGCTCCTTCCTTCAATTTCAAAGAAAACTCAGCAGCATAGCACCTTTACATCTCTGTCTTTGTCTCTGTGTCTGTCTCTGTCTCTCTCTGTCACACACACACACACACACACACACACACACACACTCATCTCTGCTTCTATTACCATAAATCTTACTCTTATTCTGATCCTCCTGTCTCCCTCTTAGGAGTCTTCTGATTGCATTGAGTGCACCTGAATGCTCTTCCTCTGTCAAAGTTCTTAATCATATGTAGGAAGGCTTGTAACCATGTCAGCTATCTATAGATTTGGAAAATTTAGATATGGATGGCTGTAGAGAACCATTATTCTGTTTACCACAAATATGCCCAGCTCAGGTCTAGAAGTAAGATTCTATCACAAAACATATCTAATTATAATACAGATCTATAATTGACAGATACTAACGATGCCATGGATTAATCCTTACTTTTTCAAGCAATATTTTATAAAAATGAAAATGCAAGCCAAGTTCAATGGCATGAGTGGTCCAAACTACTCAAGAGACTGAGGCAAGAGGATTACTTGAGTCCAGGAGGTCAAAGCCAGCCCAGACAACATGGAAAGACACCCCCCTTGAAGAAAAAACATAGAACAATAGATATTAGAAGCATCATTAGAATTTTCTTTCGATGAGGGAGTTCTAGAAATAAACTCAATATATCAATGATAACTTAGTCAAGATATGATAGGTACATAATTTGAGGCTACAAATAAATATTCATCAGGTATCCATTGTTTATTTTGCTCTTCTAAATGTTCCAAAGCAAATTTTCACCCTCTTTCCCAAGTAACTAGTGCCACATCTAGCATAGAATATACTTATTATAAGGATGCAATACAATCTTTAACAGAAATTCTATTCTTTTCTAAGTATGTGCCATGAAGTAGAAAATATTTTATTTTAACAAATATTTAACATTATGAGGAAGACATGGTGACCAACTCAGAAAATTCAATAAATTAAATATAAATTCAAATTTCAAAATCAACTATTTTTTCTATTGAGACATATTAGTACATATATATGGTGTGTGTTATGGTAGTTCAATACATGTACACAATGTATAAGATCAAATCACATGATGAGCATTTACTTCTTCCATCTCTATAATCACTAAACATTTATGTGTGTTCAGAATCTCAGATTCTGCCTTTCTACTCATTTTTAGACAGTTTATTTTAAGCCAGATGTGGTGGCACACACCTGCAATTCTAGCACTCAGGAAGCTGAGGCAGGAAGATCACAGCAGGTCTGAGGCCAGCCAGCCTACATAGTGAATTTAAGGATAGCCTGAACTATATAGTGAGATCCTGTCTCAAAAATAAATAAATAAATAAATAAGCATTGTTTTAATCAGTAATTACCCTTAGGTGCTAATGAAGAGCCAAAAGTAATCTCCCTCCTATATCCCTCCTGAACTTCTTTCTGTTTTCTCTCCCAGTCTATAGCAGGCATTATTCCATTCCATTCCATTCCATCCCATCCCATTCCATTCCATTCCTCTACAAGATTGACTTTCTTCTTTCCACAAATACATGATGATAGCAAGCAGTAGTTGTCTTTTTGGGTCTCATCTATTTCACTTAGCAAGATGACCTGAAGTTGATTCTATGTGGCTACAAATGACAGGATTTAATTCTCCTTTGTGGAAGAATAGTATTAGGTTATATAAATATATATTTTCTTTACCACTCATCCTCTGAAGTGCAATTTGATTAATTTCATATTTTGGCCATTGTAAATAGTGCTGCAGTCAATATAGGAGTACAAGTATCTTTTTGATAGGACTCTATTTCCTTTGGATATATGTAACCATTAGTGGAACTGCTGGATCAGATAGTAGTTCTGCTTTTAGTTTTGTGAGGAATCTCCACATTAATTCAACAACCACTTCTAAGACTTACCTTCAAAAGGTCAGTACAGGAAAACTAGTAATTTAATGTACAAAATTTCAATGGATTTCTCTGGAATTCTGCTCTTTTAAGGCTATCCCTTTGATCTAGCCTTATACAGAGGTTCTAGTTCTACTTAAAGAGAGTATGGGAGCAATACTTCAAACTTTAAAACATGTATTCCTAAGCTGCTTGTACCAACAACTGAAATCCTCACTGCACATTTCATACGTGATTAGGCTCTCACTCTCTTAACTTTGAAGGATGGTAAATTCATGCTGCCATAACAAAATACCTTAGACCAGCTGGATAAAGCAACACTTATTACTTAAATTTCTGGTATCTAGAAGTCCAAGACCAGGTTGTTAACATGTCTCTGCTTCTTGGCTTGCAGATGGCCACTTTCTCACCATGTCCTCCCATGGTGGGGAAGGGAACAAGCTCTCTGATGTCTCTCTTCTTAGAAGCCTATCAATTCTCCAGTGAGGGTGTAATGGTTGATACATTGTGTCAACGTGAGAAGTTTAGAAGTTTAACTAAGTGTCCCAGGAAGGGGCCATGGTCCTCAGTCTGTAAACATCCTGAGCCTGTGCGAGAGGAAGGCACAAAGATGGTGTGAGGGCTACACCTACCCTAGCGCAGGTAGCCTGCATACAAGGGAGGAAAAGGGGCTTGCTTACCCTTTTTGCTCTTGTTGTTTTTGCTGTCTCCTGCCACCTTGAAGGGTTGCCCCTCTGCCATGCCATCCTGCTTTGGAGCCAGCTGATTATGGACTGAAACCTTTACCAACTGTGAGCTACATAAGCCTTTCCTCTTTAACTTTGGGTGTTGGGTATTTTGTCCCAGCAACAAAAGTAACTAAGACAGGATTATATCTTCATGATGTCACTGTCTCTCAAGTACTCCATCTCCAAATACCATGACAGTGAGGTTAAGGCTTCAATACGTGCCATTCCCTTCAATGAACAAAATGACATTAGTAGTTAAATTGTGTGATCAATCTTGCATGCCTATATCTTGTAATGTGAGCAACTACTTTGAAGATAACAATATGCAATACATTAACCATTGTTACTTTCCTATTATCTTGCTTTGAAATTCTGTATTATTGTTTTTATGTTTTTTCTCTTTAAAATGAACAAAAAAAGCTTCAACACATGAACTGTGCAGACACAACTCAGTCCATAGCAAGGGGTATGCAGAAGCCTGGATGAGAAAAGCCTCAGGATAATGTATACACCCTGGAAGACTACACCAAATTTATCTACCTCTACTGGTGGTTTCTCTCAGATGCCACTAGACTGAAGACAAATAGTAAATATGATTGCCACTTCTCAGATTTTATAAATGTGGCCTCAGTGTGCAACTCCTAGATATTTTCTACCCAAAACTGTAGCTTTGGAAATAAATAATTACATCCTTAAAATGTTGTCTAGATTGAGTTTTCTTGAATTACAACTTTACTGTCTGACCATATTTTTAAAATATTTTTAGCACATGCCTGTAATCCCAGCACTTGGGAGGCTGAGACAGGAGGATTGCCGTGAGTTTAAAGCCAGCCTAGGCTACAACAGTGAGTTCAAGGTCCGCCTGCATTACAAAATGAGACCCTGTCTCAAAAAAAATATTTATTTTCCTGAAATAGAACTAATAAAGTTTTATAAGCCAGGAGAGTCACTTAATGATTCCTGAACTAAAATATAACTGTAGTGAAATGAGAAGTGATTGATGATTTTCTATAATAATCATTTTTATATAAAACTTCAGAAATTCATTAACTGTCATTCATCATTTGCCTAAAGAGAAAATGTAATCATTAACCATAGTGATTAACTGGAAAAGTTATCAAAAAATAATTCTAACAGTGCCTTAAGCTGAATAAATGCAACGTAATTATGACTCATGAATTTCAGTAATGCATGATTTAATAATATGGCAATGGTGCTACTAAAATGTGGGTATTAACTTTCCAATAATTTCTAGAAATTGAAATGGAATCAGGCTGGCAATAACATGACATTTTGACACCAATGAAAATATTTTTTATAATTACATAAGTGATAAAAATAAATGTTTTATAAAAGAATTTGTCCAGAAGGACTTATAACCAGGAAAAACAATCATAATTAATAAGATTTCATGAACTGTGCAGAAGCCAAAGATAACTTTTCAGACCAGCTGAGGGTGACGATGTCATTTCTGGTCTTAAGTTCATAAGATCTGACCACCTGTAGAGATTTTTTTGAACACTTTAAAAAATTAATTTTCCAAATATAGATGGGTTGAGTTTCCCTTTGTTTACATGACTTCTATTGTGCCAAACTAATGGAATCCAGTCCACACGTCAGCTTTCTTAGAAGCTGTTCCTATGGTGCAGGAGTAAATGTGTAACTGCCATTAACTAGTTGGAAAAAGGGACATGGATCTACTATTTCTGACTAAATTATGGAATCTAGATTGTGTCTCCAGGAGAGAATGTGTCCAAAGCAACCAAATTTAAGAGGGAGCTGTAAAATTATTCAGTAGATGAGGAACCACCTTAACAATCTGACTAGGAGATAAAAGCTGGGTGCAGGTAACCATGACAATTGCTGCCTTATCTGACACAAGGCATCATAACATCAAAGTTACTCTTTTCACTATTTCTGTTTGAGGTCACTGTAGTATAAGAATATTAACTACAACAACATCAGAAGAACAAAAAGCAGTTTTGCCGAGTATAGGATTATGTGTGTGGTGTTCAATATAAACATCACTGATCTCTGAAAGTTTATAAGGTTTACTGTGAATTTTTAAGTCAAATAATAATTATAATAACAACAAAAGAAGACACTTCATTAACGACAGCATGTTGATTTTTATTCTACTTTAAATATTTTGTTAAATTACATTTTAAGCATGACCAAATAATATAACAAAGAATTTTTTTTAGTGTCACTAAAGTTTTTTTTTAATAAAGTTTATTTCTTAAAGCAGTCTTAGGTTCACAGTGCAACTTAACAGAAAGTAGTTGCCATATATGCCCTGCCCCTACACACTGCACGTGCACATGCACACACACACACACACACACACACACACAGTCCACACACCAGAATGCTTCATTTGTTAAAATCAACTACAGTGACACATCTCTATCACTCAAAATCCATAGTTTACATTAAAGAATAACTCTGGGTAGCACACTCTGGGTTTAAAGAAATGTATAATAACATGTATCCATCATTATAGTGTCATAAAGAATAGTTTCACTGTTCTAAAAAACTTCTGTGCTCTACTTCTTCATGCTTTCCTCCACCTTTACCTCTGGTAACCCCTTCTTACTGCCTATAATTTTTGCCTCTTCCAGAATGTCCTAGACTTACAAGTTACCATGTGTAGATTTTTCAGATTGGTTTTTTGTATTTACTAACATGCATTGTCTTTTCATGGTTTGATAACCCATTTCTTTTTAGTGTTGAGTAGTATTCCACTCTCCATACATCCATTTACCTAGGGAAGGACATCTTGGTTGCTTGCATGTTTTGATATTACAAACAAAACTGCCATAATTTCAAATTTCGGGGATAAATACCAAGAAACATTATTGCTGCATCATATGATAAAATTGTTTAATTTTGTAAGAAACAGCTAAAATGTCTTCCCAGTGGCTATCCGTTTTATATTCCCGATAGCAATGAATGATAGTTTCTGCTGCTCTGCATTCTCATTAGCATTCGTTATTATCAGTGTATACTGGTATAATAAGTCTAAAATGGTTTCTTGTTGCATTAATTTATAATTTCAATGATTTATAAATTTGAACATCTTTCATATCCTGACATCATCTTTATATCTTCTTTGGTGAGATGTTTCTTCAGATCTTTTGCCCATTTTTAATCAGACTGTTTCTTGTTGAGTTTTAGGAGGTTTTTTTGTATATTTTGGCTAGCAATCCTTTATCATATATGTCTTCTATAAATCCTTTTGTCGCGGTTTGAGGTTTGTTGCAAGAGGAACAATATAATACAAGACACATATTTTATAAGATTATTTATAACAGTCACCCAAAGAATCATATACAAGAGAGTGCAGGAAATCTGTCCACACACTAAAAACCAAAGAATCCAGCTGAGGGCCTGGATCCCACAATAATGTCCTGCATGAGTTCAGCTGCAGACCTACAGCTCATAACAGTGCCTCCCATATGTCAAAAATGGAGGCCTAGAGCCCATAAAAATATCTCATGCAGGCCTGTTTCACAGATCTTGCTAGAAGGTGAAAGTTCAGTGGTGGAATCTAGAAAGTCTGCGCCAGTAGGATGAAGGATCTGTGCTAGCAGGCCGACAGATCTACACTGCAGCCCGGAAGCGATGCTCAAAATAAGAACCGGAGCTCCCCCGAATAGTACCACAGCCATCAGCAATAGTGAGGTTCCGAGCTCCTCGGATGATCAGGACAGCTAAGTTCCCATCAGGAAAGCCAACACAACAAGCTTCTCCAGCTTCTTTCAGCTTGCAACAGGCTCCCAACAGCTTCTACCCATTCGCAAAAGCCTTTCTTTTTCTTCTCCAGTGCTGCTTCTTACGCTGCTGGCAGCAATCCTCAGATGGGCCGCCCACATCCGCACCATGCTTACTCAATTCAGCTGGGTGTTATAAGTTGAACACCAATTGTCAATCCACCACACTTTTCTTCTAGTCCTTATCATAATTTCTAAGTATAATGATCAACCTTGAGGAGGTGAGGCTTAATGGAAACAAAAATATTTTGAAAGAATTCTATGATGGAAAATGTAAATAATCATCCTTGACGATACATTGAAATGCTATAATTTAGATTCAGATATTATTTCATTAACTAAATGATGGTAGTTAGTGAAATTAACTGGAATCCCCATGGAATCCTCTCATATCAAGAGGAGACAAAATTTTGTTAGGATTATTGCCACTCAGAGATGTCATGAGAGGAGCCGTCTACAACTTGTAGTTTTTATTAAAATACAGGCCAACCTCGGTAGGACAAGAACCATGAAGTGTTTCTTCTCAGAAAAAGGGAGAGATATTATCTCATGCTGAAAGAGGCTTGGACCAAAGCCTTCTTAAAAGTACAAATAAACTTTATTATAGTATGTTATTAGATTCTGTTGCCTCTGAGAAAATTTAATTCTCACTAGGAAAAGAAAATACAAATGACTAACCATAGTTAATGGCTGACTGAACATAATACCACTATCCCAAAAAAACCACTAGCAGTGATGGAATCAAACAGCCTCACAATGATCAATTTAAATCCTTTCTAAAATAAAGGATTGTAATTGCAACACACCAGAAAATTCAAAGTTAACATGTATCCCTGTGAGTTCCATTGCACACAATATCCACTGTAATTTGATTAAGCTAAAAGGAATTCATTACAAGATGTCAAAGAGGTGTCATACTTATTGAAAGGTCTGAAGATCAGTTTTGGGGCTAAGATTCTAAGAAACCCCCCTAAAGCCATGTTGCAGAATTGAGCTTCTGGCCCTGCTGTAGTCATGAAACTGTGAAAGCAATAATCTGTGCTACAGCTGCTGGCTCCAAACTCAGACCCTCTGTGCCATCATCCACAAGCCAAAGAATGAAGGAGCTGTGCCATCTCTTAATAGCAAGAGACCTAGTGTGGAAGATCCCACCACAGCCCTTGCAGGAAAACCAACTCTACCTGGCAACAAAAACAGCAGTGTCAACAGAAGTTACCCCCTACTCAGCATGTTCCACTTCCACCTTTCAAAACTTATGTAGTTATAAATGGTTTGTGGAATCTAAATCACATCTAAAACCTAGGCCTTAAGGGGATCTTAAAAATGTAGTTCTAGGGGCTACAGCCTCAGTAATTCCAGAAGCCATGACAGAAAGAAGGTAGAAAAGGTAACTGAGTATGTGTTTACAGTATCCTTATCCACCCTGAAAAAAGAGTAGAGAGAATGACTTTCAGAGGAAAGTTGGATATGATTCCAGGAGAACTCCAAGTATAGAAACATTGGACACAAAGTGTGGAAGGAGTTTTGGAGTAACCATCACAGTGAATGATCCCAGCAACATCAGAGCAATAGGAAGTCTGCTTTAAGTTCCCCATTTGAATGGAGAATAGAGACCTATTGGGGCATGTTGTATGAATGTTGGACCAAAGGCCAAGCTCAGGATGAATAGGAAACTCCACTTCTCTGAGAAACTACTAGTATGCCCTGCCAGGTAGCACAATCTCTCCTCTTCTAAAGTCACTGGAAGCCAGGTGGGAGTACATCAGTGGTAGAGCACTTGCTTTGCATGCACAAGGCCCTGGCTTCAATTCTCAGCACTACAGATCAAATCAGTGGATCCTGAGTATGGTATGCATGCTGTTGTCACATATAAGACAACAGAGCCACGGGGCCGGGGATTTAGCTCAGTGGCAAAGCGCCTGCCTGGCAAGTGCAAGGTTGTGAGTTTGGTTCCCGGTACCGGAGAAAAACCAAAAAAAAAAAAAAAAAAGACAACAGAGCCTCAATGATAAAGATTAACATGTGGCTAGGAATTAAACACCTGAAGAAAAACACCATGAAAGAAAGACTTACAACCTAATGAACAAAGGAAATCCACATAACCATTAGAATTTATATCCTGCCACCACCTGAGGGGCCTTGGACATAGGAAGACTCAGTGAGCTGCCTGGGGTCCTGGATCCTCTGGACCCGCCCCCCACTGCCCCATCCTGAGAGGACTTGGACACGAGAAGCCTCGGTGAGCTGCCTGGGGTCCAAGATCCTCCAGCCCCACACCTTGCCACCACAGGCCTTGGACTCAGGAAGCCAAAGTGAGCTGTCTGGGTGCTTGGGTCTTCTGGTTCCACCCCCAACTGCCACCTCAGGAACAAACCTGATTCCCCAAAACCTAGGGAGATTTGAACATGACAAAAAGAAGAAGCAAAATGCAATCTCAGCCAAACACCCCACCCAGAACAAGTCCAGGAAACATCAACATGGAAGAACATGGAAGTCACACACCTGAAATTTCTCAACTGAAGTAAAGAACCAACTACATCAGACTATAAAGGAAATCAGGTCAGAAATAACTGCTCAGGTAAAAAAAAGAAATGACAACCATAGTGAAAGAATCGCTGGGCATATCAAAAGGAGACATAGATAAAAAAAAATAGAGGAGCACAGAAAAATGATGGAAACCTTGAATGAACAGTACAAGGAAAGAATTATAAAGCATGAAACAGATTCAAAGAGACATTCAGGAAATTAAAAATTTCATTGAAAGCTGGAAGAATTGACTGAATGAAACAGAAGACAGACTCTCAGACCTTGAAGACAGTATTGCAGCTAGTGATTGTGAAAGAAAATATCTTAAAAATAAAGGAACAGCAAATAACAATTCAATAGCTGCAAGATGAAGCAAAGAAAAACAACATAAGGCTGTTAGGTGTCAACTAAAGAGCAGGAGACAACATGAATGACATAAAAAGACTATTTGCATCAGTAACAGCAGAAAATTTCTCAAGCATGGGACAAGAACCTTATATACACTTAGGTGAGGCGTATAGAACCTAAATCAGCCATAACCAAAATAACTCTACACCCAGACACATAACAATCAAGATCCCAGAAACTGAGCAAAATAGCAGGATATTAAAAGCTGTTAGAGAAAAGAAACAGATCACCTATGACGGAAAGCCCATCAGAATCATGACAAACTTCTCAACACAGACCATCAAGTCAAGAAGACTTTGGAGTGAAGTATTTCAAGTCCTAAAAGAAAACAACTTCCAACCCAGATTGCTGTACCCTGCAAACTATCTTTCAAAATTGATGGAGAAATAAGATACTTCCATGACAAAGATCAACTGAAGAAATTCATGAGTGCCAAGCCAACCCTACAAAGAGTGCTGAAAGATATTCTACAAAGAGATAAAAATGACCACAATCTCAAGACCAACACTAGAAAAGAACTACCAAGCAAGGTGACCAGTTAAACAGAGGCAGAAAGTACAGAACCAACAGTGGGAAAATAACATGACAAGGATAAGTCAATACATGTCATTAATAACCATCAATGTAAATGGCCTCAATTCACCAATCAAAAGAAACAGACTGGAAGAGTTGATCAAGAAACAAAATCCAGCAACATGCTGCATGCAAGAAATGCATTTAATTCAAAAGGAAATCCATAGACTGAAAGTCAAAGGATGGAAAACAATACTCCATGTGACAGGAACCCAGAAAAAAGCAGGAGTAGCTATTCTGTTTGCAGACAAGGTGAACTTCAAACTAACAAAGATCAAAAGAGATAAAGAAGGTCATTATATACTTGTTAAGGGAAAACTGCAAGAGGAAGAGATAACAATCATAAATATACATGCACCAAATGTAGAAGCACTCAATTATATTAGGCAAATTTTAACAGACATGAGAAATCAAATAAGTAATAACAAAATTATAACAGGGGATTTTAACACCCCATTGTCACAAAGAGATAGATCAACTAGACAAAAAATCAGCTAAGAAATAACAGAACTAAACCAAATGTGTGGATAGATGGACTTAGTAGACCTTTACAGAGTATTCCACCCAACAACATAAGATTACACTTCTTCTCAGCTGTACATAGGACATTCTCTAAAATAGACCACATGCTAGCACATAGAAATTGCTTAAGTAAATGCAAAGGAATTGAAATTATTCTACACATATTATCAGACCATAGTGCAATGAAACTGGAAATAAATGATAAAAGAAATCACAAAAGCTCCATAAACATATGGAAATTAAATAACACCCTCCTGAACAGCTAATAGTTCACAGAAGAAATTAAAGTAGAAATTAAACACTAGCTACAATCAGATGAAAATGCAGATACAAACTACTGGAACCTGTGGGATGCAATGAAAGCAGCCCTTAAAGGGAAATTTATTGCAGTGGATTCCCACATCAGGAAAACAGAACAAACACAAATAAACAATCTTATGTTACACCTCAAACTTCTAGAAAAAGAAGAGCAAATTAATCCCAAAGCCCAAAGAAGGGAGGAAATTATAAAGATCAGAGCAGAAATTAATGCAATTGAAACTAAGAAAATAATACAAAGAATTAATGAATCAGAGTTGGTTCTTTGAAAAAAATAAATAAAATTGATAAACCCCTAGCCAACCTTATGAAAAAATGCAAAGAAAAAACTCAAATCCATGCGATAAGGAATGAAAGGGGTGACATCACTACAGATCCTGTAGAAATTCAGAAGATCATATATATTTACTTTGAAAATCTTTACTCTCAACAGATGGAAAATGCAGAAGAAATGGACAGATTCCTAGATACATGTGGATTACCAAAGCTGAATGAAGACGATATAAAAATCTTGAATAACCCAATATCAGCCAATGAAATTGAAAATGTAAAAAAAAAACTTGCCAATGAAGAAAAGCCCAGGTCCTGATGGATTCATAGCTGAATTCCACAAGGAATTTAGAGATTTAATACCAATTCTTCTCAAACTCTTTAAAGAATTAGAAAAGGAAGGAAGTCTTCCCAACTCATTCCTGGAGGCAAGTATTATCCTGGTAACAAAACCAGAAAAAGAACTAACCAAAAAAGAGAACTATGCAAAAATTCTCAATAAAATACTAGCTAAAAGAATGCAGCAAATCATCAAGAAGATAACACACCATAACCAGGTGGGATTCATCCCAGGAATGCAGAGATGGTTCAATATATGCAAATCGATCAATATAATATACCATGTCAACAGAGCTAAAGACAAGAATCACACGATCATCTTAATAGATGCAGAAAAAGCTTTTGATAAGGTCCAACACTTATTCATGATAAAAACCTTACAGAAAGTTCGCATAGATGGAATTTACCTCAACCTGATAAAAGCCATCTATGATAAACAAAAGTCAACATCACACTAAATGGACAAAAACTGAACACTTTCACTTTAAAATCAGCAACAAGACAAGGTTTCCACTGTTACCACTCCTATTCAACATAGTTCTGGAGACACTAGCAGGAACAATGAGACAAGAGAAAGAAATAAAAGGAATAAAAATAAGAAAGGAAGAAGTGAAATTATCTTTATTCACAGAAGACATGATTCTCTATATAGAAGACCCCAAAAACTCCACCAAAACACTCATAGAACTAATCATTAAATTCAGTAGCATAGCTGGATACAAAGTCAACAATCAAAAATCAATAGCATTTCTACACACAAACAAACAAACTGAGAGAGAAATAAGTGAAACCATACCTTTCACAATAGCATCAAAAAAACTGAAATACTTAGGAATTAATGTAACAAAAGAAGTAAAAGACCTATACAGTGAAAATTACACTACTCTGAAAAAAGAGATTGAAGAGGATTTCAAAAAGTGGAAAGATATTCCTTGCTTATGGATAGGAAGAACCAACATTGTGAAAATGGCTATACTCCCAAAATTATTATACAGATTCAGTGTAATCCCAATAAAAACTCCATTGGTATACCTCACAGACCTAGCAAAAACATTCTTAAAATTTATCTGGAACCACGAGAGACTTCGAATAGCAAAAGCAATCCTGGGCAACAAAAGCAGGCAGGAGACATCACAATCCCTGATTTGAAATTATACTACAAAGCTATTGTGATAAGATCAGCATGGTATTGGCAAAACAACAGACCTGAAGATCAATGGAACAGACTGGAAGATGTAGACACAACCACAAAGACACTCAGCCACCTTATCTTTGACAAAGGGGCCAAACATGTTCAATGGAAGAAAGATAGCTTCTTTAATAAATGGTGCTGGAAAAACTAGCTTTCCACATGTCAAAGACTAAAACTAGACCCAAGCCTATCACCATGCACTACAATAAAGTCAAAATGGCTAAAAGATCTAAATATTAAAACAGAAATACTAGATCTAATGGAAGAGAAAGTAGGGGGAAGTCTTAAAGACACAGGGGTAGGCAGAGAGTTCATGAACAAAAACCAAACAGCATGGGAAATATTTCAAAGAATCAACAACTGGTATCTCACCTTATGGAAAAGTTTCTGCACATCAAAAGAAATCACCAGCAGGATGAAAAGAAAACCCACGAATTGGGAAAAACTTCTAGCCAACTGTCCCTCAGACAAAGGACTACTGTCTAGAACATATAAATAATTTTTTAAAAATTAGGTCCCCAAAATTCAAAGATCAAATACAAAAATGGGCATCTGAAATGAATACACACTACTCATATGAGGAAATACAAATGGCAAATAAATACATGAAAAAATGTTCAACATCATTAGTCATTCAAGAAATGCAAATTAAAAGAACACTGAGATTCCATCTTACCTCAGAAAGAATGGCTATCATCAAGAAATCAAACCATGGGCTGGGGATTTAGCTCAGTGGCACAGCGCCTGCCTGGCAAGCGCAAGGTCATGAGTTCGATTCCCAGTACCGGAAAAAAACCAAAAAAAAAAAAAAAGAAAGAAATCAAACCGTAACAAATGCTGGAAGTGCTGTGGGGAAAAAAGGAACTCTTCTCCACTGCTGATGGGGGTGTAGACTGGTATAGCCACTGTGGAAATCAGTCTGGAGATTCCTCGGTAAACTAGGATTAGAGGTCCCATTCAATCCAGCTGTTCTCCTCCTGAGTATTTTTCCAGAAGAACTGAAAGCATCATACCACAGTGATATATGTGCACCTACATTTAGTAATTTGTAATTTGTAATAGCTAAATCTTGTAAACAACCCAAATGTCCATCAACTAAGTAATGAATAAAAAAGATGTGATATTTTTATACAATGGAGTATTACTCAGCTATAAAGAAAGATAAACTACAGGTTTTTATAGGTAAATGGATGCAAATAGAGACCATACTCATTAGTAAAATAAATCAGGTTCACATGTGCAAACATCGTATTTCCTCCCTACTATAAGAACCTGAAAGAGTAAATAAAATCTGAAAGGCACAATAGATACTGTGAAAGGGAAAAGAAACTGCTCAAATAGGAAGGAGCAACTGGGATGAAGGAGGGAGAGGAAAAAGAAAGAAGGAAGAGGAAAACTATATATATATATACACACACACACAGGATAGCTAGGATCATTGTACTACTAATATGTTGTTTATTGAAAGGAACTGTTATTGTGTAATTGTTTGATCAATCTTGCATGCCTATATCTGGTTATATGTGCAACCATTTGAAGATGACATTGTGTAGTATAACAACCATTGTTAATATCCTATCACCATGTTTTGAAATTCTGTATCATTTTTATTGCTCTCTACGCTGTTTTGTTTATGTATTTGTTTTTGTTACGTTTTTTAAAATAAAAAACAAATTTACATGTATATATAAGGAGAGCAGGAATAGGTCTATTGATGATGTCCGTAATTTATTGAAAGAAACAGCCAATGCTTAAAATTTTCCTTTTTCTTGACCAATTTACACACTTGAATTTGGTAATTAGAATGACTGATCTGAAAACAATATGCAGTATAAGAACCATTATTGAACTCCTACCATTTTGTATGGTGAAGCTCTGCATCATTTCCAATGTTTTTTTAAATTATTTTTATTGTCTTTTGCTTGTTACTGTCTTTGTTTGATCAATCTTACATTCTTATGTCTAATGGGCTGAGCAACTTCATTAAAGATAACAGTATGTAGTTTAGTAATCATTGTAAATTTCTATCATTTTGTCTTGAGGTCATGTATCATTTTTGTTGTTTTTGTATTGTTTTGATTTTGTCTTCACCGTTGTTTTGTCAGTTTAAATTTTTAAAATAAAAAAAGAATTTATAAAGTGAACAAATAGATCTCTGAAAAATAGGATAATTTTTTAGGGATGAGAGTAAGTTGAAGTGGTAAATAATACCTCTGTATGAATGAAGCCAAGATGACATCAAGGGAAGTGGGAAACCGTAACTAACTAAACAGACCCTCATATCAACAAGAGACTCTTCACTTTATTTGACCTCAATACTAAACACCAAAGAGAAAGAGAGATGAGAAAACAAGACAATAAAATGTCCCTAAAGACTTAAAACTCTCTCAAGGCAAACCCAAGGGGCACTGATGAAGAAGAAAGTAAACACCAGAGGGCCGAGCTTTACAAAACGATTAAGGAGGAAATAAAGAAATTCAGTGAGTTCAAAGAGAACATAAGCCAAAGACAGTGGAATTACCATACAAAATGTGAAATGCTGTTATGAGAAAATAACAAATGGAGTAGCTGATCAAATGGCTCAAAATACAAATGGAAAATTTAACAGACTCCGTGAAAAGATTCCAAACATAAATCCTAAAAATAAAGAAGTCTACAGAATTCACAAACACCAGAAGAGAACAATATGAAGATACAGTTTCAGAAATTGAACACAAAATGGAAATACATGATAAATTACTGAGAGAAACCTTAAAATAATAAGACAGCAAGAAAAATTCATCCAAAAGCTACTATATGATAATAAAAAAGACTAACTTCAGGCTAACTAGAGTTAGAGAAAAAATGAAAAGACAGCATACAGGGAATTTTAAAAATCTGTTTACAGAAATAATAGCAGAAAACTTCCCAACTGTGAGGAACAAACTCAGGTGCAAATAAGCAAAATATATAAAATGCCAGATAACTATGAAGAAGAAAAAGCCTCCCCATGACACATCATAGTGAAAATATAAGATGATCTACAAAAAGACAGAATCTGTAAAGCTACCAAAGATAACTAAAAAATCACTTATAAAGATAAACCCATTAGGATTACAACAGACTTCTCAACACAAACTTTAAAGGCCAAGAGAGCTTGGAGTGAGGCCAGGAGAACTCGGAGTGAAGTCTTCCAAACTCTAAAAGAGAACAACTTTCAATGAAGACTAATACATCTTGCAAAACTTTCCTTTAAAAATTGATGTAGAAATAAGTACAGTTCATGACAAAAAGAAAAACAGCATAAGAGACACACGAACACAAAACCAAGATTCCAAAAAATACTCAAGAATAATCTAGACAGAGACAATGAGGCCAGTAAAACCAAAAACATCAGATCCAATAATACATCAAGTAAAGTGAGTGATTAAACAAAAAAGGAAAAATAAAGATGTCAACAACAGATAAAGAACACATGACAGGATTAAGTCAATACCTTTCAGTGACAACACTCATTGTAAATGGCCACAACTCCCCAATTAAAAGACACAGACTAGAAGACTGGATCAAAAACAAAACTGAACAGCCTATTGCATTTAAAGAATTCATTTACTCCAAAAATAAAGTCACACATTAATAATCAAAGGATGGAAAAAACATTCCATGCACTACAATCCCAAAAGCAAGCAAGAGCACTAATTTCATTCTCAGATAAAGTAAACTTCAAGTTAATACATCAGAAAAGGCAAAGAAGGCCACTACATATTAGTTAAGAGAAGATTTCAACAGAAAGAGATAATAATTACAATTACATACACACCAAATATCAGGGAAACAAATCTCATAATACAAACACTGCTGGACATAAGATACAATAAATGACAATGCAATCATAATGTGTCACTTCAATACCACACCTTAACAAATAGATCAACCAAACAAAAAATCAACAAAGAAGGTATGAGTCAACAAATGTAAATCAATAAATGTAATATACCACATTAACAGAACCAAGGATAATTCATCTGAAACCAGAAGAGACCTAGCATGGCAAAAGCAATTCTGGGCAACAAAGGCAAGGCAAGGGGCATCACAATACCTGATTTGAAATGACAAAGCTACTGTGATAAAAACAGCATAGTACTGGCAAAAAAAAAAAAAAAAAAAAAAAGCAGACCCAAGTGATCCATGGACTAGAACAGAAAATGCAGACACAACTACAAACACACCCAACTAGCTTATC
>NW_004955407.1:28252238-28259660 GCF_000276665.1 Chinchilla lanigera
CCACTGTTGGTGGGAGTGTAGACTAGTGCAACCACTGTAGAAATCAGTGTGGAGATACCTCAAGAAACTAAAACTAGAGATTCCATTTGACCCAGCTATTCCCTTTCTTGTTATCCTCCCAAAAGAGTCAAAAGAATCATACCACAGCAATGTATGCACACCCATGTTATTAGCAGCACAGTTTGCAATATCTAAATCTTGCAAACGGCCTAAGTGCCCATCAACAGATAAATGGATAAAGAAAATGTGGTTTTTGTATACATGGAGTACTACTCTGCCGTGAAGAAGGATAAACTTGAGACATTTTTAGGTAAATGGATGCATGTTGAGATCATAATTTTAAGTGAAATTAATCAGAGTCATATATTTAAATACTGCATTATTTCTCATGTGTGAGAAAACAGAAGGGTAAACAAGGACAAAAATGATGACAGATATCAGGAAATGGGAAGAAAATGTCCAAATGGGAAAGGGAACAAGGCAGGAGGGAGGGAGAAGAGAAAAGGAAAAAGAAGTGTTTAAAAAACTGGAAAAAAAAAAAAAGCTTTGAAGGGGAAGAAGAGTTGAAAGAAGGTGAAGGGAGGAAAATGGGGAAGAAAAGAAGAATCAAGATATATTATGCACAGGTACAAATTTCCTATGATGAATGTGATCATCATGTATACCAAAAGTGTCCAATAAAATTAATCTTAAAAATACCCGTATCAGGCTGGGGATATAGCTCAGTGGCATAAGCGACTGCTTGGCAAGCACAAGGTCCTGAGTTCAATTGCCAGTACCAAAAAAAATTTTAAAATTAAAAAATAAAAATACCAATGTCATTATTCACAACACTAGAAAAAAAAATCCTAAAATTCACAGGAAGCACAATAGGCTTAGAAAGCCAAAGCAATCCTGAGCAAAGAGAGCAAGAAGGCATCACAATATCCAATTTCAAAGTATATAGAAAGCCACTGTAACAAAAACAGCAAGATACTGACATAGAAATAGACACATAGAGCAATGATACAGAATAGAGGACCCAGAAAGAACTCCACACAGCTAGAGTCATTTGATTCTTAACAAAGGTGCCAAACACATACAGTGGAGAAAAGATAGTCACTTTAACAAATGCTGCTGGGAAAACTTGTTACCCACATGTGGAAGATTAACACTAGATCGCTGTCTCTCAGCCTATACAAAAATTAACTCAAGATGAACCCCTTAATGTAAAACTAGAAACCTTGAAACTACTAGAGAAAAAACTTTGGGAAACACTTCAAGATATAGGTATAGACAACAACTTCCTGAATAGGACTCCAATAGCTAAGGAAATAATAACAAGGATGGACGAATGGGATGGTACCAAATTAAAGAGATCTACACAGCAAAGAGAACAGTGAAGAGACAGGCTATAGAATGGGAGAAAATTTTTGTCAGTGCTTGTTCTGAAGAGCATTAATATCCAGAATATATGAATAACCAAAAAAATTTAACACCAAAAGTAGCCCAATCTATGAATGCACAAATGTTTTGGAATTCTGTATCATTTTTATTGTTTTTGTGTTGTTTGTTTTTTGTCTTTGTTTCTGTTATTTTTGTTTCTGTTCTTTTCGCTTTCAAATAAATAAATAAACGAGCAAATGAACCAAACAGACCCTTTAAAGAGAAGTACATGTGGTCAGTAAGTACATGAAAAATAATTCGACATCTTATTCATCAGAGAAATGCAAATGAAAAGTACATTAAAATTCCATCTCCCTTCAGTAAGAATGGCTATCATCAAGAATACAACAACCAATAAACATTGATGAAAATGGTAGGGGGGGAAGGAAACTGCTCCACACTATTAGTAGAAAGGTAAGGTATTACAGCCATATGGAAGTCAGTATGGAGATTCCTCAAAAAGCTAAAAAAAAAAAGAGTTATCATTTCATCCACTTTTATCACTCCTCAATACATTCCCCCCAAAACTTAACTCAGCACGCTGCATAGGCACCTGTGTATCCATGCTTATCACAGCACTACTCCCAAGAGCCAAATTATACAATCAGCTTCGATGTCCCTCAACTGAAGAATGGATAAGAAAATGTGGAATGCAGACACAATGGAGGGTTATTCAGCCATAAAGAACTAAATCACGTCATTTTCAGAAAAATGGATAGACTTAGAGATTAGCATGTTAAGAGAAAGCCAGACAGAAAGACAAGTATCACATGTTTTCTCTCACATGTGGACTCTGGGTGGGGGCAGGAATCACAGGAAAATAGAAGAGGAACTATTGGAGCAGAGGAAGCAGATGAAAGGGGAGGGTATGCAAGGCCAATAGGGGTGGAGAATATGGTGAAACATGTTATCTACTTGTATGAAAAAGTCATGATGAAGCCCATTATTATGTATAAATAATATGTACTGGTAAAAAGACAATATGTTGTATAATAAAACATTATCTGGCAGTTAAAGGTGTAAAGTAACTTTAAATTTATCAAAACATAAATGTCATATGTTGAGTGGGAAATTTTAAAAACAGTGTGGGCAACTTATCAGTTAAAAAAGTTAATACACACAGATTATATACATATTTTTTTGAGACCGGGTCTCTGTATGAAGCCCAGGCTGGCCTTGAACTCATAGCAATCCTCCTGCCTCAGCTTCCCAAGTGCTGGGATTACAGGCATGTGCCACCATGCCCAGCCAGACTATATATTATTTAAGAATATATGAAAACAAGAACATAAAAAATAGGTTTCAGAAATTAACTAAAAATGCAAATAACGGGGCTGGGGATTTAGCTCAGTGGCAAAAGCGCCTGCCTGGCAAGCGCAAGGTCGTGAGTTCGGTTCCCGGTACCGGAGAAAAACCAAAAAAAAAAAAAAAAAAAAAAAAAAATGCAAATAACTTGAATTGTCTAATACCTTATAGAAAATGTCCCAAAATATCAGCGATCCATCTGCAAGAAAAAACACCTAACTATTCCAATTTAAGAATATTCTACATCCTCCTAGAACAGCATAATCCTGAAATAAAACAGCTGGATCATTGGAATTTCACGTTCAGCAGTATAATAAAACAACATTTTTTTAAAAACCTGCATTTCTATAACAGTCACATCAATTTAGAACACTAATAATTCAGGAGGGTTCCTTTCTCCCTTGTATCCTGCCAGCTTTGCTACGATTTGATTCCTTGATGAAAGCCACTGTTCCTGAAGTGAGAAGGAATCTCAGTGTTGTTTTAATTTGCATCTCATACAATGGAGTACTACTATGCCATCAATAAGGACAAACCAGTCATTTGTAGGAAAATAGATACACCTTGAGATCATAAGGGTCAATGAAATAAGTCAAACACACAAGCTTAAATGCCACAAGGTGGTTTCTCTTATATGAGAAACCCAAAATATAAATAAAGAGCAAAATAAAAGACAATAGGAAGTAGGAAGATAGATTTTGTTTAAATGGGAAGGGGATTAAGGGACGGAGGGAAGGGCTAGACAGGGGAGGGTAAAAGGATGAAAAAAGAATTAAGATGTGTTATGTCCACATATCAACTCCCGACAAGGAATGTAATTATTATGTAATGCAAATGTGTACTGATAAAATAAAAACTGAAAAAAATTTTAAAGGGCATTATCTTGCTTACTGTTTATAAAGAGAAATTCAATATCAGAAAGGCAATTTTTGTAAAATACTACAGCAAAAAACAAATAATTTTAAAAATCTTAATGCTCCAAGTATAAAGTTCAGCTGATGTTTAAAAGCTGGTAACACTTAGTAATCATTGTTTTAGAAAATTCTTGAGACATAATAGAAGAAAATGTCCAGTTATTAGAATGAAGAAATATTTACCTCAAAAACAGTTGAAAATGCCCTATCGGAGAAATTTTGTATGTATGTATTTATAGGATAGTTAACATAGTTGATCTACTGTCTTCTGTTTCTTTGCTGAAACTGTTAATGAGTCCTTGATTGATTAATATTGCATGTCTCTATTTGTTTTCATGAGAAACCACTTTGAAGATATCAGTATGTAATTACAAGCATTGTTAATTTCCTACCACTTTGTCTGTAACTGTGTATTGTCTGTACTGTTCTTTTGCTTTTTTGTAAAAGGTTGTCTGTTAATGTTTTCCTCCTTTTAGTTGTAAAATAAAAAGAAGAAAATGCCCTATAGGTTAATCCATAAAACGAAACTAATTTAAATGTTTAGAAGAGAAAAGCAAATGTCAACAACTGCATATTATATAACCGTCTACTCAGCAATCCCAGGAACATCCCACGGACTGAGGGACGGACTGAGAGACAGACTGAGGGTTAGACTTAATTAAAATGCTACAAGGCGCCCCGCCCCGAGCCTCCGTCCCGCCCCGAGCCTCCGACCCGCCCCCTAGCGCGTGCGCATGCGCGTGCTTGGCGCATGCGCGTAGGATGGCAAAGAGAAAGATGGCGGCCCCCAGCTTTCCGACGCCGCTGCACGGGCACGTGGGTCGTGGTGATTTCAGCGCTGTGTACGAGCCCGCGGAGGACACGTTCCTGCTGTTGGACGCCCTGGAGGCGGCGGCGGCCGAGCTGGCGGGGTGCGAGGAGGGCGAGGGCCCCTGCGGGAGAGGACTTGGGTGTCTTGCACAGACCGCGGCAGAGGGCCCGCGAAAGGGCGAGCGCGGCCGGAGGAGGCGGGGTCGGCGCGCTTGCCGGTGATTGACAGCACAGCGCCGGGAAGGAGGGTTTTCCCGTCCCTACTCCGACCCGGGTGCTAGGGACTGGGGTGCTAGGGACCGCGGTGGGAGAGATCCAGCTCCTTGCCAGTGTGACCGTGAGCCCCGTGCCTGCTTACCTCGCTGTGGTGTAGGAAACGAAATATTCCGGAAACATTGCTTCTTTTTACCATTAAACCTGTAATGGCTATTAAAAACCACGTGGCATTATTCGGCTTAGCCCGCACTGGACAAACATCCTCTAGCACGGGGAGGGCATTGACGTGAAAGGTGGTGAGGGAATAGAGCGCGGGAGTATTTTAAAACCCACTCGGAATACTGTGTACAACAGTATTAGCCGCACGCGGCTCTTGAGCCCTGGAAATGTGGCTGGTGCCACTAAGAAACAAATACTGTAATTAACTGCAGTTAGCCTCTACAGTCCGCTCTAGCCCTTGATTTAAAGCGTTTGCCGTAAATTTCGTATTATTAAAAAATTACCTGCATTGTAATTTCTCAACGAATTTTTGGGTCGTTAGACTTATAAGACTTGAACTGGTTTTCCTTAGGATGAAACAACTCTCAGGTTTCAGAGATCTGTATTGCATTTATTTATCCTTCATACTTAGTTATATTTTTCCACGTATGAAATTCTGCAACTCTTAAAACTAATTTTAATTATAAAAGATGTGACTTTTGGATTTACTGGATTATAGTGTGGAACAGTTTTGTCTTATAATTGGTCTTTATTTTCAAGGTATTCCAGAAAGATTTACAAGCACAAACTGCACATTGCATCCAAGAGAAAAGGCATTATCATGTCTATACTGGTCAGCATGATCAGTGTGGTACAGTTTTTTAAAAAATAAACTATTATGCCCTTTAAAACAAAATTGCATTGCAATGTAAAAGGAACTGATTTTTTTTATTAAGTTGTAGATACTTCCATTCTTAAAATTCATATTAATTATGAGATCATGATATTTTCAAAGAAAAGCCACTTAGATTCACAGACCTTACTATACAGCCTTAAAGGTTTGTGAGATGTGTGGCTTGTTTCCAACCTCAGAAAACCTTAGTTCTTTTGGGATAATTGTTTGAAGAGTTAAGTGCTGGAAAGTACCCTCAGTGCTGTCGAAGCTAACCTTTGGAATAATAACTGGTGCTTTTAATGCATGTGTCAGATTGTAGGCACGGAAATACATTTAATTGAAAAATAAAACACTGTAAAGAAGATTTTATTCAGTAGCATTTCAGATTTTCGGCATTGTAAGATCAGGTACTCAATTGCTCAGTCCAGCATACAGCTGTACAAAAAGGAATTTTTTTGCTTCTCTAATTATTAGAGAGTATTTTTCTCTTAAGACATATCATTAGATTTATCAAGGATGGGCCAGGGATATAGCTCAGGGGCATAAGCACCTGCCTGGCAAGTATGAGGTCCTGAGTTCAATTCCCAGTACCTAAAATAAAGTACGATAAAATAAAAATTAAAAAGATTTATCAAGGTTAAGTATTTAAAAATGATAAACTTCTTTCATAAATAAATTTTGCAATAATACAGTATCATTTTAGGAAATACTGAAAAGCTCTGTGAGAAAGGATGGTGTCCTTCATATTAATAGTTCCAACCCAAAATGAAATAGTTTCATACATTTTATGTAGTTTTGTTGAAATTAAGACATCCCCCTATTGTGATATATAACGATTTCTCATAAATTGGACATCTCAAATATTAGCAATTTCTAGTTACGCAGTATTAAGCACAAAGTCATTGTCTAAAGTTAACAAATCTCTCAAAAAATTTCTAATTTCTTTTGTTTTGTTTTGTTTTTTTTTGGTTTTTTCTCCGGTACCGAGAACCGAACTCACGACCTTGCGCTTGCCAGGCAGGCGCTTTTGCCGCTGAGCTAAATCCCCAGCCCAAAATTTCTAATTTCTTTTGTTTTGTTTTGTTTTTTTTTGGTTTTTTCTCCGGTACCGAGAACCGAACTCACGACCTTGCGCTTGCCAGGCAGGCGCTTTTGCCGCTGAGCTAAATCCCCAGCCCAAAATTTCTAATTTCTTTTGTAATTTCCTATACGTGTAATCATGCTGGGGAAATGCATTCTAACTATCATGACAGTTATTTTCTGTAAAGTATACTTTAATGTTAATATGGTAATAATTTATTTTGATGGGTTTTTTTCAGAGTGGAAATATGCCTTGAAGTGGGATCGGGGTCTGGTGTGGTGTCTGCGTTTCTAGCTTCTATGATAGGTCCTCAGGCTCTGTACATGTAAGTATGTAAAAGGAACACCTTGGTGCTAGGCTGCTTTGAAACTCGTTTGGTACTCAATGTATTCTGACTTGAAAGTTTTGTCCCAGTGTCGACATTTCTTTGGGACTTGATGTGAAGGCTAGAACTTTAAGTAGGTGAAATGTATCTGAAATTGTAAATGTAGACCCACACTGCAAATTATGCATTCTTAAAATTATTTCATTGTCAAAACTGTTCGCGCATACTGTATAGTGGTAGAAGCAACATATTTTTGGCTCATTTCCAGATTTGAATCTTTTTTAGGTACATAATTTGGCTATTAAAAAATGGAAAATTACTTAAATTTATTCATAGAAAACCACACATAATCCATGTATGTGTCCTTCGTGTTTTGTATCTCATGTCTTGTGCTTTTCATTTTTTGTTTTTTTTTTATTTTAAAGATAAAAGGAGGGAAACATTAACAGACATACAACATTTTACAACATAT
>NW_004955407.1:28265537-28286053 GCF_000276665.1 Chinchilla lanigera
GCTTTTCGGCTGGGAATCGTGGTGGTATGAGTCCGGCCCACACTCGGACCCAGGAGCCCTGCCGCTCCCGGAGAACTCGCTGCCTGGGCGCAAGGTGTTTTTCATTTATGAGCATTTCATATCAAAATTTTTTAAATGTCGTTCTTGGGGCTTCACAGTATCATAGTTAAATTCTTTCAGATGTATGCACGTATATATATGTTCTCTTACCCAGTGTAACCATCTTTTGTCACTCTAGTAAAGGTTCTTTTTTTCTTTTCCATTATTAAAACATTCTTCTTAGGGGCCAGGGATGTAGCTCAGTGGCACACGGGCCTGCCAGGCAAGTGCAAGGTCCTGAGTTCGAGTGCCGGTACCAAAAAAAAATAAATAAAACATTCTTCTTTCTGCATCTGGTCTGTGTAGAAATAATGCTCCATGAATCATTCCATAACAGGTTTTCCTCATGGGCATAGGGTATAGTTTTCTTCTTCTGTTTATAGGTGCACTGATGTCAACCCAGAGGCCGCAGCTTGTACCCTGGAGACAGCACGCTGTAATCAAGTCCACATCCAGCCGGTCATTACAGATTTGGTGAGCTGTTAATCTTTGTCCTGTAGTACTGCATTCCATGTTCAAATAAATTAAGAACCCAGGTGTTTTAGGTCAAAGAAACTTTAATAATTAACTTTTGATTTGCAGACGGTGTACCTTATACACAAATAAGTTTGTAGCTGATACGGTATCCAACAAAATCAACGTGATGTAATCAACGGAAAGGGGAAATGGGTCCTGGGCAGGTACAAGCAACAAACTGACACCTGTGGAACCATCGTTTTATTTTAAGAAGTTAATATCATGCTTTTTTTTTTTTTTTGAGACAGGGTCTTGCTTTGTAGTCCAGGCCGGTCTTGAACTCAAATGGGTAGCCCAGACTGACCTCAAACGTGCAGCGATCCTCCTGCCTCAGCCTCCTGAATGCTGGGCTTACCGGTGTATGCCACCACGCCCAGCTAACATCATGCATTTTTAAGTTGCAGTTGTTAAAGTATTTTAACAGTGCTAATAAGACTTGGAAAATGTGTTTTTGTGGGTTTTTTTTTTTTTTTAACTTATAAACATGAAAAGCCTTTTTATAAGCAAAAGTAATAGTAGCATGAACCAGCAGGCTGTAAGAAATCTGTTCTTCTTAATCGGTGTGGTTTTTCCTGCGTTAATAAGGATAGGTCACTTTCCTATTTTAAATTACAAATAATTTTGTAGCTTAGAAGGGAATTAAACCAAAGATACAAAAAGTTATTTTCATAATACTAGAAGTTGTTATTGCTAATAAAAACTAGAGTATTGGATTATGTGAATTGCATGACATGATGTGGTGATTTTAAAATTTTTAACTCATTTTCTTAGTATATAGACATTAGTATTAAGTACACGTTTTTCATAGAACAGTAAAACTTTAGCCAATAAATTCAGAATAGATGTGTTCAGAATAAATGTCTATTTTTAAAACAGATATAGAAACTGAGATGAAGTATATTTTTGAAAGCCACATAGTTAATAAAATGATAAAGCCTAGATCTTCTGAATCCAAATCTAGAAATCCCACAGAACATGACTGGTGATTGCCCGTGCCAGGATCGTTAAAGTTGACCATGATTATAGTCAATTTACAAACTCTTGGAACCGGACATGATGACTCACACCTGTAGTTCTTAACATTCAGGAGGCTGAGGCAGGAGGATCACCACAAGTTCAAGGCCACCTTGTACTACATAGAAAACTCAAGGCCAGCCTGGACTACATAGTGAGACCCTGTCCCAAAAACAATCAAAAAAAAATTTTTTTAACAAACTCTACATTTACCAGTATTCACAACATGGGCATTGATTTTTTTTTTTTTTCACAACTATTATATTTGCAAAAATTCACGGTTTTGGACAGCTGAGTTTACCTGTTTAAACAGTAACATTTTCACTATATTATATTTCTAGTTTTCGAAGAGCATCTTTGAAAGTATATATTATCGTCCCTGAGGATGTAGCTCAGTGGTAAATGCTAGCATAGCAGGCATGAGACTCTGGGTTTGAAATGACAGCATACTATGCATTTCTTTACATAATATATACTGAACTTAAATTTACCTTTTGGGGCCTTGGGGCACTTTGGTTTATTTTTGTTTTGTGGTACTAGAGAGTGATCTCAGAGCCTTTCAACTGAGCTGTCTCCTCAGCTTCTTTTTATTTTTATTTTTTATTTGTAAAGACAGGGACTCTCTTTAAGTCATCAGGTGCCCAGGCGGGGCTCAAACGTGGGTTCCTCCTGCCTCAGCCACCTAGAGTGGTAGATTTACTGGAGTGAACCACTGTGCCCAGCTGTGATTTTACCTCTTATTGATTCATCAATAGCAATTATCATTCTGTTCTATAGTAATGATTAACACCTATTAAAGTGTATCTGCTTTTACACTAAACGACTGAAGTCTGCAGTGATTTTGAGGTTTTTTTCTCTCCTTTCTTTTGCTTTGTTTTATCGTATTTCACTGCTACCATTTAGAACTTCCTTTTCATGCGCTTTGTGGAAGAAAGCTGAATAACCAACTTAGTTTGTGTTGTATTTAAATTAAGATCCAAATAAAGACTGTGTTCTGCTGTTGGATTTTAAATGTCTTTCAAGAGGCCTTTTTTCCTTATTTTCCAATTCTTGGAAATGATCCAAGGCTGTGAAAATATCCAAAAGCTAAATATGGATAGGTGAGAATGTCAGTAATTCTGAATTTATGTCTATTCCATAGTGACTTTCTTATTTAAGCCCAGTTTTTAACTCCAAGATTGTTTGCTTTTTAATATTAATTTCTCCCTTTACTTAAAATACAGTGGTACAATGATTCTCAGGGGCCATTATAAACAGTTTCAGAACAAATTCTGATTTCCTTACCCAATATTTCTGGAAAAATCATACTTTGGAATTCCTTTCTACAGTATGAGAAATTTAAGTTTTTTTTATGGAATTTGTAGACACAGTTCTTGGTTATTTCAAATGCATTCCCTCACTGCCATGCTACTACTGAGGAGAAGAATAGAGTAGTCATCTTTTGACTGAAAGACATCTAAATTACTTTCAAAAATGGTTATCTTTTCTCTTTGTAAATAAGGAAAGAAAAAACATTACTTATGTAAGTATCTCAAATATCTGACTAAAGGGTTCTTTTTGAACTCCAAATTTAACAGGCTTATTAGGATGATTAAAATGCAATTGCTTACAGAAACTTGGCTAAAATGGAAATTGTAAGATACTGATTCGTAATAATTTTTGTAAATAGCCATGTTGATGAGTCCAATACTTAGTATGGCTGTTACTAAGTGACTTTGTTTTTTTGTTGTTGTTGTTTGTTTTTTTGGTTTTTCTCCGGTACCGGGAACCGAACTCACGACCTTGCGCTTGCCAGGCAGGCGCTTTTGCCGCTGAGCTAAATCCCCAGCCCTACTAAGTGACTTTGAATCACAAAATGTAAATGCTAGAATAGTGCTCAATTTGATGTGCTTCCCTACCACACACACACTGTGGTACTAGGAGTTGAACACAGGGCCTTTACAGTGAGCTACTTTCTGTCCCACCCCTTCATATTTTTCTTTTGAGACAGGATCCCACTAAGTTGCTCCGTTGCCTAGGTTGGCCTTGAATTGGCAGTACTCCTGCCTCAGCCTTCTGGAACACTGGAATTACAGGCCTGTTCCAGCACCCATACTTTTTCTTTAAAATTTACAAATGGTCCTTTAACTGAAAGGAGATGCCTGGTTATCCCAAAACTGGCAAGAATAACTATAACATAATAGCATTTTTGTCTGTATTGATTTATTCTTAGAGTCATTTTTATTTCCAGAAAGTAATACTGGGGCTGGGGATTTAGCTCAGTGGCACAACACCTGCCTAGCAAGCACAAGGTCGCGAGTTTGATCCCCGGTACCGGAAAAAAAAACAGAATGTAATACTGACTTTCTCTTTACAGAAGTACATGGGAAAGTCTCCCTTTACATTGATTTAACAAAAAGATACATTTAAAGAACAATTCTCAGTAAACAACAGTAGGGAACTGTGGGAAAGATTTTGACAATGTTAGTAAAATAATATTTTGCCTATTGCCTTATAGTCCCTTAATATTCTACCTCAAGAAACAGCACAGAAGTAAGTCATGGATAGGAGTGAGTCCAGGGGAAAATTGAAGGACGTGGTCTGGGGGATAATGAAGGAAAACCACTTTTTACTTGGCGCTTCCTATGAAGGCACAGAATGACAAAATCAAACATGATTTTTTAGGTAGTTATTTAATTGAATCAGGAATACTTTAATGGCACACTGCTTTAAATGTACTTTTTTTAAAAAAAATGTTTCCTGTTGTTCCATAGAAAATTGTACCCAAAGTTTTTCAGAATGCATAGCATGTTTTCATTGTCTCTAAACCAGTACATTCAGCGATTTCTTTCTGTAATATTTCATTGTTTACAAGTAATTGAAGAAGTAGGAGCCAAAAGTTCCATCTCCTCATATGCCCTGTCCTTCAGATTTGTTTGTGTCATCTCATAGACCATTTGTTTTGGTTAGAAATAAATATTTAAGTTAGCAGATCAGCTATATGATTTTGTCCACATCTCTGCTGAGTACGTGCTGCAGAGTGAAAGCTCACTTCCTATTTCATCTTCCAGAAATGGCAGTCAGGTGTACACGTGTGCGGTTGAAGAGCAGAATCTGTGCTGAGCACTTGCTTATTCTAATAAGTATTTACCTTGGTTTTAGTTAAATGCATATGACCTGCATCTGAATGAAACTCGAAGGATACCATACGTCTATTTCTGTACATAGGTACAGCCCTCTTAACACTTTCGTTTCTGAAAACATGTTTTTTTTTCAAGGGCTGGGATCAAACTCAACCCTCATGCATGCTAAGCAAGCACTCTACCACTGAGCTAGATCCCCAGTGTAGTAGAGTATGTGTAAAGATTTATGTATAATTACTTAAATCTCTGTCCAGCTTAAAACTTTCTGTTGTTTATTGTTGGGTTTGGGGGGGTTTTGTTTGTTTGTTTGTTTGTTTGGGTACCAGGAATTGAACCCAGGGCCTCAGACTTGCCAGGCAGGCGCTGTACCACTGGCGACATCCCCAGCTCTATTGTTTGTTGTTTAATAAATGTAGGTCAAAGGCTTGCTACCAAGACTGAAGGAAAAAGTCGATCTTCTGGTGTTTAACCCTCCCTATGTCGTGACGCCGCCTGAAGAGGTAAGGCATGTCTGCTATTTTGTTTCTGAAATAAAATTAACTTCATCATATGCCATCAGTCAGTTGCTGCTAATACAAACTGCTCTGGTTTTGTCCTGACTGTCAGTATTCAGATACTGTTGCTACACATAGGAAAGGAGCCTAAAGCTAACAGAAATACAAACTGTGATTCATATTGGTCCTTAAAGTTCTCACCCAAATCAGATGTTTAAATTCATATGTTCATCTGTCTGCACGTTATCTCTCTCTGGATTTATCTAACCTTCATCAGGAATAACAAATTTATAAAACAAAATACTCCTTTTTATTTTTTTAATCAGCTACAAGTTCACATAGAAGTTTTTTCTAGAAGTGTCAGGTTGCCTACTTTCACAGGTATTACCAGAAAGTAGAAGATGAGATCAATTCTCACTTCAGTTAGGGAAAATAAATTACAGAAATGTGTGCTTTTTTAAAACTTAATGTAAACCATATTAACCTTTTCCCAAGAAGGTCAGGGCAGGCAAAGTTTGATAACAAAGACCAGCTTTCCTCTAATTATTGTGCTGCTTTTGTTCTCTGATGATTATTTTCTGGTGGTAACCCTTACACTCACCTCTGTGCCAAGATGGGACACATCCATTTGGCAATTATTATTACTGGTGCAATTAGGCAACCAAAAAGCCACGGCTGTATTGGCATATGAACTTGAATGAGAAGGAAGGTACTGAACAAGGTGAATAACAAAGTGCTGCCATAAGAGAATACCACTGACAGGGTAATTTATAAAGAAATGTATTCCTCATAGTTCTGCAGACAAGGAAGTCCAGTGTCAAAGTGCCAGCATCTGGTGAGGGCCTTCTTGCTACATTATAATGTGGTGGAGAGCATCACATACCAACAGTGAGCGAGCATCCATAGATTCATCATGGCGCTCCACCCCATGACCTCACCTAACCCTCTTTTCCTCCCAAGTGCCCACCTCAAAATAACATGAATATGTGGGTTTCGGGAGTGAGTTTCTCATATAAGAACTTCAGGGAGACAGAGATTTCAACCATAGCATGAAGAAAGTGCAACTTAAAACTCCTTAGGAAAGCATTATGAGAATATCAGGAGTGACAAAAATATTGTAAGCTGATAATCTCAGTCATTGAGACCTAACTTAAAGATCAACAGTGGAATAAAAGTTGAAATATACAAAAATGTTAATCACATCTTCTGATGGCAAATAATGTGAACCTGTATATATAAGAGAAGAGAGATGTGTTAAATGAATCATGGTCAATGGAGAAAAGAATCAAGTTACATCATGTACAGGTACAAATTCCCTATGACAAATGTGATCATTATGCGAACTTAAAGTGTACCAATAAACTTAATGAATAAAAGTAAGTAAATCATGGTCTATCAGATTTTCAAATCTGAATGAAGAGGCATTTCAAGGAACATGGCGGTCTGCATGAGCACTGTCTTCTCCTGTGTTCTTAGCACCAAGCTGTATGCAGCTCCCGGGCCACACACACAGGTTGGACACACAGGTGACCAAGCGTGGGCAGTGCCTTTGGGTTTTCAGTCCCAGTAGAGAGAACTGTTACCAGGATTATCTTGAGCTGAGCAACTAGCTAATGAGTAGGATTAAAATACAGCACAAGAATGATATCCTGGGGCTTAAAAACATTTCATAGAGTAAAACTTTAGGAACTAAATTAGAACAGCATGTGGTCACTGTCAAGACTCAAGTCAGTGATTTGGAAATGACTGATAAAAGAAGTGTTTAAGTATTATAGAGCATGAAGGTAAACCAGAGGAAATTGTGCAAGTAAAAGGTAAGAGATTAGATCTAAGAGGCACAGTACACAAATAACAGGAATTTGTATTTACAAAAAGTTGTGGCACGGGCTGGGAATATAGTACAGCGGCACAGCGCCAGCGCAAGGTCCTGAGTTCAGTTCCCAGTACCAAAAAGAAAAGCTGTGGCTGTATTTGCTGTGCAGCTGGAAACGTGACATGAGGTGCTGTTGCTTTACGCCTGTGTAAAGAATCAGGAGTGGACGCAATAGTTGCCCTAGTAGTCAGCAAACAGAAGGCCACCAAACAGGCCTGCACCTTGCTGAAGATGGAAACCCCCTTTTAATAGCCTGTAAGAGTTTGGTTGGTGCCACGTGACTTTCCCCGGAGGAAGCTCATAACCATGCCTGAGCGCCTTTGGGGAGGCCAGTGCCAGGTGATGTTCTCGAGGGCCGTCTCTTGGTCAGATAAACGTGACCAAGCATCCGGGAGAATCAAATCACGGAGGAGTCCTCATCCATGTGCGGCAAGAGTGACAAGACAAGCCTGGCAAAGGCAAGCCGCAGACAGTCTTATGTGGTGAATCGTCCAGAGATTGGCTTTCCCCCAGAGTAAGGGGAGAAACAAAGGGAAAGGAAGACAGGTGTCCCAGAAGAGGGAGTTCAACCCAGGACAAAAACAAAGGGGGAACCAAGAAAAGGAAGTCCCAGGACCAAGGTTTTCGTTAAAAAAAAAAAAAATGGGGAGGGTACTGATAAGTTTCTCCATATGACTAACACTGTAGAAAAGTGGGCCAGGGATATAGCTCAGCGGCACAGCGCCTGCCTGGCAAGCGCAAGGTCCTGAGTTTGATTCCCAGTACCAAAAAGAAAAAGGAAGTTATAGTGAATGGAGTATATGATAGATGTACGAATAGAATTAGACTCAAAGAAAATTAATCAGACACAGTGAATGCCAACAGCAGTTAAATAAAATATGGTACTTTCCGCTATAAAATCTTATACAACCGTTAAAAGAATGAATTAGACTTATACTAGATTTCCATAAGATACCAGTTAGTGATACCAGTTTCTATAAGATAACAGTTGCATGAGATGCAGGTAAGAATATGGACTCTATCTTTGTAAAATACGGTTATAAAAGAAAACTGGTGCATGTAGAAGATGACAGACACATAATCAAAACGTGCAGCTTTTTAAAAAAGCAGCTGTAGAAACATTTTGCTTTGTAAAATTATATGTGCATATGATTATAGATATAAAAGAAAATGGGGAATTTTTGCCCTACTAAGTGAATAAAAGAAGGCATGATTATATATAAATAATAAACTAAAATATGGACAAAAGGCATAGAAGAAAATAGAAAATAGTCATGTCAAAGTTGAAGTAATTTTGACTGATTACTTCAAAGTATTCTTTAATTTTGAATATAATATATAATGATATTTATATATTTTATTTCTGTATAGATTCCAATACAAGCTTCTTTCTAATTCTTCTATAGTAAGTATAGAATTACTCATGTCTCTCAATGTAAGCATTTTATTAATAGTAACAACTATTAAGTCCTCAGTGTGTGCAGTGTTTTCAAAGCTTTATATTTCCTAACAGTTGACTAAAAATGTTTTCATAATTTTTTCCAATTATAGAGATTGAACTATTACTTTTCTAATTATACAGATAAAGGAAGAAAGTAATTCACAAAGGCAGTTATGACTTTGCCCAAGATCGCAGAAACTAGGAAACTGTGGGACTTCAGTTCCACCTTACTCCCAGCAGTAGAACACTAGATACATGCGTGTTTGGTGCTGAGCTGTGATCTAAGTGCGACTTGAGTCAGAGAGAAACTGTCTTTGCAATTGGTCACAGGTAGGAAGTCGTGGAATAGAAGCCGCTTGGGCTGGTGGCAGAAACGGTCGAGAAGTCATGGACAGGTTCTTTCCGCTAGCCTCAGATCTACTTTCCCCGAGAGGACTGTTCTATTTAGTTACCATAAAAGAAAATAACCCAGGTAATACAGACCACCTTATTGTTTAACCGTTTACTTCACTGAAAACAAACGTTAATAATGTAGAAGACTGTAATTGATAAAGTGATGTGGGATATTAATGAACTTAGTAACTGGCAAGACAGAAATGCATGTTGAAAACGGAGACAGATTTTTAAGAGGTAAACTTTTTAGGTTTTAAAAATATTGTCATCTTCAGCCAGGCGTGATGGCACATGCCTATAATCCCAGTACTCAGGAGGCTGAGGCAGGAGGATCTCTGTGGGTTCAAGGCCAGCCTGGGCTACCTAGTGAGTTCAGGGTCAGCCCGAACTATGTAATGAGACCCTGTCTCAAAAAACCAAAAATTTAAAAATAAAAATAAAAGTGTTATCTTCATTTTTGGAGTGAGTACACTTTTTCCACTCATAAACTAATATTCAAATACAAACTCTGAGTTCTTCTAACACTTCACCCTCAGTATTGTAAATTTTTTCTCTGCACTCATGCCCTTGGCAACTCTGCCACATGCTCTTTCGCTCACCTGGAATTCTATCACGTAAGTGCTGTTGCTATATAGGTGTTTGTATCTTCGCTTTCACATTACTTTATAACTTGACAATGTAGTCTCTCTTTTTCTGTATACTTCAAATTTGATTTTTTTTCCTGTCCTCAGCCTCCCAGATCATACGATCATTGTGATTACTACTTTTCTTCTTTTTTTTTTCTTTCCTTCTTTCTTTTTAACTGCATTTTCTTGGTTCAGTCTTTTTTGTTTTATTTATGTGTAAAAGGTTTTGCTTTTGTAAGACACCCAAAGAAGTAAGCTGCCTCTTTTTCATTGACCTTCAGTGGACAGTGTTGGCATTCATTTGCACCTTCCTTGACCTTTTTCATCCAGAGGGAAGGGTGCAGAGCAAAGCTTAGGCCAGACAACTAACAAATGTATCACTGGCAGGAATAACAGTTGTAGTTAATGTTTCTGTTTGCCCCAAGGTAGGCTACCGATGAAACCCAGCCCCTCGGTCTGTTACAGCCCTCAGGCCTCAGAAACAGCTGAAAAGTAGTGTTCTCATCTGTCTGAAGTTCATGTTTGCTTTAATAGACATTTACTTGAGTTACATTATTTGTCAGACTACTGTAGATTGTGTCTATCTTATTAAAATATTTAGTGATCTTACACGTCACCAAATGATATAGTTAATTTAACCTTTTTTAAAATTCTCATTTAGAAGAAATTTTGAAAACATTGAAGACAAAAGGTCTGCATGGGACCACTGCACTTTCTAGACAAGCAGGTCAAGAAACCCTGTCCGTCCTCAGGTTCACCAGGTGCGAGTGTACGGAGGGCTAGCGCACGTGTGCCAAGAGCTCTGGGAACTGAGTGCCCTCGGCATATTTTGAAACTGACGTCATTCCTCAGTGAAGGAATTTTATCAGAAATTCGCTGTCAAGAAAGAAGTGAGAAGATGGTGCTCCTTCTCACCAGGAAATCAGGCTTACAGAAACATTTGTACATGTACAAGTAAGTACGTGTAGTATATTTATAATTTTAATATTATATATAAATTAGATAAGAAAAGAGTCTCATTTCAGCGTTAATTCTAATAGCAAAACCAGGGAATCAGCCTAAACATATCAGGAAGCAAATTGGTTAAGATAAATTACACTGTGTCTGTTTGACTAACGACATAGCCGTTAAACGCGAGTCAGGTCTGTCCTGAAGCAGAGGTGATCTCTGATACACCACTGGTGGAAAAGAGCGAGTTGCAGAAGTTTTATGCCGGGGGGTATAGCTCAATAGTAGAGCACTTGACTGCAGAAGTTTTATACTGTGTATGTATTTTTTAAAAAACAATAGAGACCATGTGTTTGTGTGTGTATATAAACAATAAACTCTCAAAAGATAACAGGAATGAAAGAACTTTTACTCTTTTATGGTAGCGTTTATATGTGTTCAGTGACAGAGAATGACTGTCGTTGGATGATGAAGCTTAACCAAATGGTTCCAGCTGCGGCTGGTGTAACAGATGTGGTTTCACGGAGCAAATTAGCACAGCTCCTGGTGCCGGTTACTGTCTGGCAAATGGCTTTTTCTCCATACCTGTGCATAAAGGCCCGGCAGTACACCTGCACTGTTGTACCTCAGGTATTATCTACTCTCCAGCCCTGGGTCATAATATAGTTGCAGGGATCCTAGTCACTTTCTCAACTTACTGTTCAGATATTTTTCTGTAACAGGGTAGGAAACCTGATTAAATTTGGGGGCCTTCTACAATAAATTAGGGGAGCATATTGAGACATCCCTTCTAAGGTAGAGATAAGTACTGTACCTGAAAAAGTTTTAAAAGTACTAACTGTGCCTGCAATAAAGAAGTAGACTCTCTGGGGTTTTAGAGGCAACAAATGCATATTTGGTGTGTTACTCTAGCCCGTTCACCAAGTGTCCCAAAAAGTTGCTAATTTTTTGAGTTGGGCCCAGAAAAGAGTGGTGTTTGAACTGCTGGAGACTGCTGTACGGCTGCTCATCCACTTACCTGGGAGATCCAGCAGATCCAGGGCTTGAGAGTCAGTGGCAGATAGGGTGCTGAGAGCCTTCGGCAGCCTCTACAGGGGGGTTGCAATTGCGGGCCTCTGCGATTTTGGAGCAAGACCACGCTAACGCCACAGATAGCTACTCTCCTTTGAGGAGATCTCTTAGCCTTCTGCTAGGCATTAGTTCATTCTCAGTACTTAGCCATGAGTCACCCATCATGAACTGGATATGATCTGACCCACCAGACATACAGTTGGTGTGCACAGAAATTCTCCGTCAGAACAGCAGAAAGAAACTCTGATCCCATGGAAATCATATGGTTGGGCCTCAGCAAGGTGCGAAGAGAAGTGACCCCTCTAAGAAGGGAGGGGAAAGAAGAGTAAAAAGGATTAAGATGCAATATGTATCTGTACCAGCTGCCCTAGATAAATGTATTCATTATGTGTCACAAATGTACTAATAAAAAATTTGAAATCATGAAAAAAATGTCTTACACTGAAATTTTCAAAGACAGATACTACATTTTCCACCTTTTTTAATCCCCTAAGAGCAATGCATGGCATATGGCAAATAATTATAAAACATTTCTTGAGGTTTTTTTGTCTTTTTGAGAGGGTCTCCCTATGCATTTCAGGCTGGTCTTGAATTCACTTTGTAGCCCAGGCTGGCCTCAAACTCGTGGCAGTCCTCCTGCCTCAGCCTCCCAAGTGCTAGGATTACAGGTGTGTACCACCACGCCCGGCTCTGGAGTTACTGTTATTACTACTCCTTTCTTTCTGTTCTCCAAGGTCCCCTTCTGTCCCCAGTCATTTTGCCACATTCCCTAACTGACCTGCAGTGGTTCAGAAGACCACTATAAGAGGGCCTCTTTGCAGGCTCCCTGAACAGTCCCGCTTGGCGTGAAAAGTCAGACCCCAGAGGCCTTGAGGACCTTGGTCCAGTGTTTTCCTGCTTCTTCCGCTTGTACCCGGTCATCCAGACTGTCCAGCCTCAGAGTTCCTTTCTGTGTCTCTGGTGAGGCATTGCTTTGCTACTGCACAGCCAGAGTGAAATCCCATCCGGAATGGTGACCAGAACAGAACTCAGCAAAGCCACTGCCTCCCACTCACCAGAACATCCTCTGCGCTCTAAGCCATTTTGTCAACCTCAAGAGATTTGTAGTCAGAACTAACAGGAACCAAAGGACAATAAAGCTCTTTTAACCATTGACCATTTATCAACACAGTTGCCAGATCCCTTAGTACCTGTTCCTCAGGGCAGAGCCTGGGAAAACTATAGTTGTATTAAATCAATTTTTTTAAAAATCTGACTTCTCTTTTTAAAAAAAAAAGCAGCCCCTACCTCTGCTACACTGCCTTCTGCTTCCCGGCCTGCACCTATGACCTCATGGGGAGTTCCCATGCTCCGCTGACAGCATACTGGAGTCTTGTTTTCAGATGATGCTGTGGCCCGTACCCCCTCTCTGGGATACCACTGAAGGACACTGGTGAAGAGGAATCTTTTCCAGCAGAACTTGCACCTAGTTTTTCACTTTATTTGGAGGGGAAATGGTCAGATACACGATTATACCAGTCGTGACTGGTCATTAGTTTGACTGCATGGTCAGGGACTTGCAAGAAATATGACTGCAAATTTGGTGACAGACATTTGAAAAAGAGGTACGTGCATAAACCTGTCTAAATGGGCAAAGGAAATATGAATGGGTGACTTCAGCAGAGGAGGACTTTAATCAAGTAGATAGGATGACCCATTCTGTGAATAGTGGCCAACATCTTTCCAAACCAATCCGGGCATCCCACTGGATTCATGAAAAAAAGTGGCCATGGTGCTGGAGATTGAAGTTAGGCATAAGCTCAGCAATACGGATTTCTGTTTGCCAGGGCTGATATGGCTAAAGCTACCTCTGAGTACACAGTGTGACAGCAGCAGAAATCAACACAGAGCCTCTGATACAGCACCATTCCCTGGAGTGGTTAGATAATTACTCTGATGTGTGTCGGCCTTCCCTACATGCAGCGCTTCTGCCAAAACTACCATCCATGGGCTTAAGTGCTTCGCCACCCACTGTGGTATTCTGCACAGCATTGCTTCTCAGCATGGAGCTCACTTCACAGCAAAAGTGGCAGTGGGCTCGTGCTAATGCTATTCACCGCTCTTTCCATGTTCCCCACCATGCTGAAGTGGCTGGCTAACTACAACGGAATGGCCTTTTGAAGACAGTTACAGCATTAGCTAGGTGTTAATGCCTTAAAAAGCTAGGCCAATGTTACGTGGCTTAAGTCACGTTTAAGTACATGGAATATGTCATCCTTATTTTGCTATGAATGTTACTTTGTGTATATACATATGTTGTTCTTTTAGTCTGAGACAGGGTTTTGGTATGCACTTCAGGCTGGACTTGAACTCACTTTGTAGCGGAGGCTGGCCTCAAACTCACTGTGATCCTCCTGCCTCAGCCTCCTGAGTGCTGGGATTACAGGCATGAGCCACCACGCCTGGATGTGTTGTTCTTTTTTATTCCCTTATCATGTTAGATATATTTTATTCATAGCACAGCATGTAAGTATCATTAATTCTACAACATAATATTTAAAATTTTAGGATATCAAGGGAAAGAATGAACACTCAAGGACTTTACCTCTTCTGGAAGAGGACTTACTATTTTCTCAGTTCTAGAGATGATAACTCTTGTCATGTTAGATGGAATTATAATCTTGTTATTGCCCTTGTTGGAGACGAAGTATGGTTTGTTGGTCATTAAGCATAGTTTAGTGATCTGTGTATTGATGACAAATTGGCCTGGGGTGGACCTGTGATGGTTAATTTTGTATGTCAGTTTCAGTAGGACACAGGGTGCCAGACAGCTGTTCAAATATTGTGTCTGGTTATGTGAGGATGTTTCCAGGTGAATTAGATATAGAATACCTAGTAGAACATCCTCATGGTTTGGATCTGAAATATCCCTCCCAAAGCCTAGCGTTGAGGGTCACCAACTGATGGTGCTATTGGAAGGCGGTAGAAATTTTAGGAGGTGGGGCCTAGCTGGAGAACGTAGGTCATTGCAGTCCTGCCTTTCCAGGGGACACTGGGACCCTGCCCTCCCCCAACTAGCTACTATGAAATAAGCGGGTTTCTCTACCACGTGCATCCCACTGTAATGTTCTGCCTCACCACAGGCCTAAAAGCAACGGCACCCACCAAGTATGGACTGAAACCTCAGAAACTATGAGCCGGAATAAATCCTTCCTCCTTTAAAGTTGTTATCTCAGGCGTTTTGTCATAGCAATGCAAAGCTGACACATACATAATTGATAAAAAAAAAGTTTTAATTTATGAGTAATTCTAAAACAAAACATTTAAAATCTTACTGAAACTCCAAGCATTGAGACTTATTTTTAGCACTTTTTGCATGTTATTTTGTTCATATTTTAAAACTAGAATGAGATAGCAGTTGACAAATTCTATTCGTATTTTTCCTTATATGAAATCACTGCAAAAAAAAAAAAAGAAATCACGGGAAATTTTTCATGTAAACAAGTAGATGAAAGAAGAGTTCCACAGTGACTCAGTTTGTTCCCTCATGTCACTATATTCCTAAAATTCTTCTGAGTAATAACGGCAAGAGTAAAATAAATTTTAATGATTTATTGGCTGACAGACTGATTAGACTTTGACTGCAAGCAAAGGACTGAGAACCAGTGAGTTGCCCAAAAAAAACAAAAAGGACTTGTTAGACATTACTGGATTCTCTTTCTCAATATAAGTGTGATCAAAATTGGATCAATTTTTAAAAATGTATTAAAGTAAAGGAAACATTACTATTATCTCCCTCAATATGCACTTGTTTCATTTATTTTTGCCACTTTCTGAAGCAATTCTAGGAGACCTTTTTTGTGTCTCTAGTTGTGCGATTGTGACTGCTTTGATGTCCTAAATGGGTTCAAAATATTTACCTTTTATGGTCCATTCTGACTCTGGGGAAGAGCCAGAAGTCACATGGTGCCAGATCCAGTGAGTAATGTTTTTTACAAGCCTGCCTTTCTGTTGGATGGTACTCGGCGGTACATTTTTATCATACACAAGAACTTGAAGAACTCCTTCAGAAAGTAACAAGAACAATAGGATAAATGTTTAAAGCGGGGGGAGCATTTTGAGAATTAATGGCAATGTCTTTTACTGTAATAAAATGTTAAAAATTTAAACAGTTGTATATTTTTGATCACACCACAGACACTCTTTCAAATTACCTTTCTAAAATTAAGGGTTTTGCTTTTCCCGCCTTCAACGTTGTAAAATTGAGTGGGTAAGTTGCATCTTTCTTTTGAAAGACAAGGACATATGTGTAAAATCAGGTGAGAAAAGTGAACCAGCTAAAGAAAAGTATATAAATGGGAAGACATGTTTTGGAAAATACTGAAAACGTAAAGGAAACAAAAATGTATTCAGTTTTCTGAAATGTCTTAAACTGGGTGCAGAGGTTCATGCTTATAATCCCAGCACCCAGCAGGCTGAGGCAGGAGAACCATGAGTTCAAGGCCAGCCTAGACAACACAGTGAGACCCCATCTGAAAACAAACTAAAACAAAAAATGAAAACAAAACCTAAAACAAACAAAACAAAACAAAACAAAAAAAAACCCTGAAAAGTCTTGGTGTGTACCACTGTGTTAAACTCTATTTTTAAGAGAAGGGTTTGATAAATATTAGGTCTAGGATTTAAGAGTATCACTGCTAATGAATTAATAAGCAACCACTGTGCATACTGGTCAAAGTTAAATAAATTTCTTCAAGGGAGAATAGAGAGGCTAGACAGTCAGAGGTACCCACCACTTAAGAAGCCCTTTTTTTGGAGAAGGGGGAGCTTCCAGTACCGGGAATCGAACTCACGACCTTGCGCTTACCAGGCAGGCACTGTGCCACTGAGCTAAACCCCCAGCCCCCAAGAAGCCCTTTTTTGTAGGGCCCTGGTCTTACCAATAAAAAAAAAAAAATGGTGAGGACCTAACCAAAAACAGCTTTAGTCCCAGTACTAGCTTGTGTTTTTGCTTTCTTACCCTGCAGCAAATTGAATATCATAAAGTTTCTACAGGTATCTTTTGTGAACTAAAATTGTTTCAAAGTCTACAAAGCATCCAAAGTAAAAGGCCTAAGTTAAATTCAAAGTAAAATCTACAACGAAATTCCTAAACCAAGACAGATGATATCCTACTTTGAAGTGATCAAAAAGGAAGTTGGATCAGGTTTTCTCACCCAGCTGCTTGTCATTTCAAGTATGGGTTGATAAATATATATAAAAGTCCTACACAGATTGAGATTCCTGGCAAGCACAAGGTCCTGAGTTCGATTTCCGACACACACACACAAAAAAAACAGATTGAGATACAAGGTAAAAATTTCCAAAAAGTGCTCAACCAGAAATACTGAAAGATTTTTATGTTCATATAGTATTGCTGTAAAGGTTTTAAAAGCTCAAGAAAAAAAAAGAAAAATGGAATTGGGCATCACAGAGTAATCTATGTAACTGATTTCCTCCAATGGAAGCAAACTGTGGGGTTTCTGATTTTGACTAGAAGACTTTTATCAGGCTAACTACTCTAGCCAAAAATTTGATTTAGTTATAGACACAGAAACAAATCAGGCATGGTGACACATGCCTGTAATCCCAGCAGCTGGTAGGCTGAAGCAGGATGATCACCACAAATTTGAGGCCTGCCTAGGCTACATAGTTTGTTCAAGGCCAGCATGGACTACATAGTAAAACCCTGTCTCAAAAAAAAAAAAAAAAAAAAAAAAAGATGGAGGTAAATCAGGGAGTTGCCAAAGTAGTAAGAGCTTGAAGACCCAAGACAGTGCTCAAAAGGTAAGTGCAGATGTGAGACAGATATTTAGCAATTGATTTCCGTTTGAGGCAACTACTAATTCATTAGCAGTAGCCTAGAGCTGAAAGCTATAAAGTAGGGGAACATGACCAGAAAATGATGACCTAGGGACTGAAAAATAAGAATTTTAGACAGCTTTACAGGTCTAGGGATACAAAACCTGGAGTTGGAATTGGCCAAGAAAAAACACTGAATGAAAGAATGCTCAAAAAGACTGAAGTTCAGTTTTTTTAATTAGTTTATGCCCACACTCATCCACACTGCTAGCACAGAGCAAAGTATGCCTAGGAGAACATTAACACAGCAAGTTTCTCTCAGTTCATTAAAAAGAAAACTCTGGCAAGTGTAAGGTCCTGAGTTTGATTCCCAGTACCAAAAAAAGAAAGTTTTGTGCTAACATTGTATGGACAGGATATCTTGCCTATATCTTCTGCTCTGAAGTACTACTAGGAAGAAAATACACAGTGTATCAACTATTGAAGGTGTCCTAATAGCCTGTTTTGAAACTCGATTTTGTTATATCTATCTTTTTTTAAAAGGAAGGAATAGCTGGAATGGGATAGATATAGATATAGGTAGTAGCTAGGACAATTGTACTACTGCTTCCTATTGGTTTGTTGAAAGGAAGAGTTAATGTTTGTTTTATCAGTCTTACATGCCTAAGTCTGGTGATCAGAGCAACTACTCTGAAGATAACAGTATGTAGTATAACAACTATTGTTGATTTCCCATCACCTTGTTTTAAAATTCTTTGTTTTTATTGTTTTGTTTTTGACTTTATGTTTGTTTTATTGGTTTTTTTCTCTTTAAAATAAAAAAATTAGACTAATCTTTGTCTGAATGCCTGAAATTGTGATTGAAAAATTACTAACTAGACATATACTTGCGAGCTTCTCTTGCAGACACATGTGGACATGGGTATAAATTCTTCCCAGTGGAATATAAGAAAATATCTGTGTGACTTCTGAGGAGTGTCCTTACAGCAAGGCAGCACTTTTCCTCTTTTCCTTCTTCCTTTATGCTGATTGTAAAATACAAAAAAAATGCCTGGAGCTCGAGCACTCATTTTGGACTATGAGGCAGAAGTCACAGTTGGGAATACTATACAGCCATGAGTCAAAAGAAACCGAGGTACCTGATGATGACACAGCAGGCCTGAACTGATTATGTTCAGATCTCATGAGCAAAAGAGAGGACTGAGTTTGTTTAAACCATATTTTGTTTTTATTTCATCCAGACCCAAACCGAATATTAATACTGAGTTCCCAAGAGTATTTCCCAAAGCTAAAGAATATATTTTTATGCATCCCAAGGATAAATGTCTTATTATTTTTAGTTGCACTTTTTTCTTTTATTTAAGTTTATGGGTACATTAAAACCCTAATTGCACAAGAACTATCACAAAGAATCAACAACTGGGATCTGATCTTATTAAAAAGCTTTGGCACAGCAAAAGAAATCACCAACAGAGTGAAAAGACAACCCACAGAGTGGGAAAGAATTTATGCCAGCTGCTCTTCAGAAAACAGACTAATATCTAGTAGATATAATGAACTGGAAAAAAAGCAGAACCTCCAAATTCAAACACCCAATCCAAAAATAGGCATCTCAGAAATACAAACAACAAATAAATATATGAAAACTAAAGAATGTTAACATCCTTCCAAAAGTAGATTTCAGCACAGTATTCACAATATACAAAAAGACTTCTTATGACACAGTGGGACTTAAAAATGGACAAACAACTTTACAAATATTTCTCGAAAGAAAATATATAAATAAAAGAGGGTTTAACATACTAGCTATTAAGGAAATTCAAATCAACGAGATACCATTTCATACTCACTAGGGTGACTATAATTTTTTAAATGCACGATAACAAGTATCATTGGGTATGGAGAAATGGGACCCCTCATACACTGCGGAGTGGAAATACATACTGTAGATGCCATGGGAAAGTGTTTGGTATCTTCAAAATGTTGATCACAAAATTACCAGCAATTCCACTCCTAGGTATAGGTATTTTGTTGTTGTTGTTGTTGTTTCTGGTACTAGGAATTGAACTCAGGACCTTGCGCTTGCCAGGCAAGCGCTGTGCCACTGAGCTAAATCCCCAGAACTGAAAACAGGTAATAATACAAATACTTGTACATGAATATACAAATTTATGGTAGTGGGGAGGTGAAAACAATCCAGATGTCTAATCACAGATGAATAAATAAACAAAATTGTGGCGTATACCTGCAATGGAGTTCAAGAACAAGATACTGACACTACTTGGATGAACCTCAGAAACATCCTGTTAAATGAAAGAAGTCACACACAAAAGCCCACTTGTTATATGATTCCAATTATATGAAGTATCCAGAATGGATACATCTGTAGAGATAGCAGAATGGTGGCCACAGTGACTGTTTAATGTACTAAACACCATTAAGTTACCATTTTAAAATGGTTAATTTTGTTGTGTGAATTTTAGTTGTTTTTTGTTTTTTTGTTTGTTTTTTGGGTTTTTTTTTTTTTTTTGGTCTTTTTGAGACAGGGTCTCACTGTGCAGTTCAGGCTGGGCTTGAGCTCATTGTGTAGCCCAGGCTGGCCTCAAACTTGCACCGATCCTGCCTCAGCCTCCTGAGCACTGGGATTACAGGCATGTGCTGCCATGCCCGGCTTAGTTCATTTTTTTTTTTTTAATGTGGATGTAAAACCAAAAAAAAATCATCATTACATAACCAACAAAACCTATTAAAAATAAATTAATCTTCTGCTCCACAGTCCTAATTTAGAAAAAAAAAACAAGAAAAAGCCATGCAGCGACAGAACCAGTTTAAACTTATTTTATCAACAATAACCTACCCTAGTTTAATCTTAGTTATCAATGAAAATTTGCTTTAATAACCTTTCCTTTGGAAGTCAATTCAGTGACAACCTGTTTGGAAGATCAACCAATTAATGAACCTACCATAAACTGATTTTTTTTTTAAATTTTAAAGAGAGTAGTAGGGGGCTGGGGATTTAGCTCAGCGGCACAGTGCCTGCCTGGCAAGTGCAAGGTCATGAGTTCAATTCCCAGTACCAGAAAAAAAAACAAAAACAAA
>NW_004955407.1:28286153-28377306 GCF_000276665.1 Chinchilla lanigera
GGCACAAAAAAAAAAAAAAAAAAAAGAACAATAGAAGGAAACAAAACAAAGCAAACACATTAAAAATGATGCAGAGTTTCAAAACAAAATAATAGGAATTAACAGTGGTTGTTATATTACACATTGTTACTTTCAACTACGTTACTCAGATTACCAGATATAAGAATGGAAGACTGTTCAAACCATTAAAGAGAATAAAAAAATAATTATTAGATTAAAAAAAGGATAATACAGTTCCCTTGACAAGATGATAGGAATTCACCAATGGTTTTTCATAAACCGATTTCTGAAAGCCAGCTGGACAACATGTCTTGGCAGAAGAACCATGTTTGTAACCCTGACATCAACTCACCTTTGTAACCAACACGTCACAAAATAAGCCAACTCAGCTCCATGCATTTAGCAGTTGGATTTACTCAGAATGACTGGACCCAGGTAGCATCTCTCTCCTTTCCTCAAGTAATAATTTTTTTTCCTTAAGTAATAAAATTTTTGTTTGAGATAGCAAGCAATAGTCTTGGTCTACTCCTCAGACAATTTTCACGTGGAAATTACTCAGAAGTTCTCTTGACAGTATCCAGTGGACCTTTGGACCAACAGAAAAGATCACCGACCTTCTGAGCCCCAAACTCCAACACTCCTCAGATCTGCTGCCAGGAGAGTTTCTAAAAATCGTCTAAGCTTTTGCTTTCCTTAAGCTCTTACCGCTGAGTTTCTCTTACACTTCTAAACAAACAGATCTTAGCATAAGGTTGCTCATTATAAGTAGACCCAATTAGGTCTATAAGAGAAATCAGACCTTCTCACTTAGAAACTTGTCTTCCTTCACTTTTTTGTTGATCTATTTGTACAAATTTGTATGAGTCCCTGTTTTGTCCCTTATTGTCCCATGTCTGTTGAATGTGTAAGACAGCTTCCTAGGAAAGAGATGGAGGCAGAAGATGCTAGGTCTCCAAATCAATATAGGTCATCCCTAAAGAACAATGGTCTGTTAGACTGATGTCCATTGGCTGCTAAAATATTTGGTCAAACACAGCTTTGTGTCTCCTCTTGAAAGCCTCATGAAAGTTCTCCTCAAGTCCTGTCAGTTGATGAAGTTTACTTTGTTTAGCCCATGTTTCAATGTCATCACTTGTTGGAATCGTTGATCACATGGCTCTTTCCTATCCTCTGCTTGGCTGGGAAACCTCAACTATCATTAACACACACACACACACACACACACACACTAATATAGTAGTCTTTTCCTTGTTTGTCACATTTGTTTTACGTCAAAGCCACATTTGCCTGGTGCAATTTTCATTATAATCCTAACTACTATGCTGACCTTGATAAATTAAGCAAAATTTCGCTGAAAATGACTCAGAATTACAATAAATTCTGATATAGCGAAGTTAATCTTTCAAAGGCACTCAAGGAAAATTAGGAGTACCTCCAAAGTAATCCCTTCCTCAAGGCTTTTCTTAGGAAAGAACAGTCATACCATATATCCCTAGTATAGGTCGCTGCTACAGATCTGCATTCTATAGACTAGATGATTTTTAATCTATAGAAGCTCACTCTGAACCTTAATTTAGAGGCAAATTGAAGGCTATCACCAAAGATTTTCTTAATCTTGAAACCAAATTTGCTGCACAACTCAAAATTTTGGTATGTACTTATGGACCATGGCCATGTCTGCACTGATTAGTTTAGTATTAGCTCCTTTACAAAATGGTTAAAGGGGAAAAAAAAACCTACGAGATGGTTTAAATAATCTAGATCTTCATAATTCAAGAATGGTCTTTTATGCAAAGAGAAAATGTGCTACATTGAAGTTCCCTAAGGGACAGACTGAACAAAACATCAAAATTGTAAACAAAATTAAAACAATGAATAAATAGCACTCTCCAAAAATAGACCAAGGGAAAATTCCAAACAGTGTTTCTGGGATATCCTAAGGTCTATTGCAAAAGTAGTTCCTTTTTCAAATGTATTCATATTTTAATTTTTCTTTTTAATTAAATCAAGACAGAGGCTTCAACTTTAAATCCTTCCACTTTCAAAGTTTGTAACTCAATTCAAAGTGAATTAGTCTTAAAGGACTGGGTCACATGGTCCCATTAAAGAAGGCCAACAATGGTCATCTTTGATTCCCAAATGTGAAAGATAAAGACTTTATGGTAAGAAAAGAATATACAAAAATGCCAGGACCTGTTGAACAGTAAGGATTCTTTCTAGGGCAACCTCTCCTTATTCCTGCTCCCCACCCAGTGGCTTCAATCCCCAGAACAGTTATTGCAGAACCGTTCCCACGAGCTTACTGCAGACTGCCTCCCAGCCCTGCACACGGAAGAGTCAGGACAAACGTTCTCTAGCGTCAACACAGCACGGTAATTCTGCTGCTGACTGTTGTTGAGACTTGGCTCTCTCCGGGCCAGCTCCTTGGTCAGCCTGGCCAGAATGTCTGCAGTGGAGGCCTAAGTGATATAAAGTCACCCCCCTTTAAGTCGTTATTAAAGAGGGGTGAAAATGAAGAAAGTTCCACAGCCCAAAAAAACACCCACAGGGAACACTGGTTCTGCCACGCGGGAGGGGAGAATCTCTTCACAGTGCATAGTTTGAAATCAAAGTGCAACATGGGCAAAAAGGGAAGGCGGTGCTCTTGATACACACAAATTTAGTTTTGGGGTTTTTTGCTATTAATGTTTGCTAAGGAATTTAAGCTAAAAATGCAGTCATTTACATCAAGAGGTACAGGGCACCTTGGGATTCCAAAATATCTTTGTGATTGGGAAGAATAAAGTGGAGAGGAGTCTCACATGTCACTTCCTTATTTTTAAACTATTCTTCTTTTAAATCTAATATTTGAATAAGATATTTTTTCTTTCTTCAATAGAAAAATGAATTTTTTAAGATCAGCACAGTGACCTTGTCTGTTTTACACTAAAGCCAACACAACAGTAAGTTGGAAAACTTAGAATATTCTTATACTGGCATGATTTGTATTTTAACTTGGAAAAAATTTTTAAATTGTCTAATTATCTAAATTAACAAGAATGTTCAGCATCCAATCAGAATAACATAGAATACACTACCTGGATTCTCACTGTGTTTTGTACTTCAAAGCCACAAGGATAACATCCATGTGATAATTTAAAGCATACTCTACATTTTAGATTTCATAATCCAAACATATAGAGTAGGACAGATCACTTTATTGCTGGCAACATTCTTTGAAGGGCCAGTTTCTCGTGAAGAAGTTAAATTTTGGAGTTGAGGGGTGTCCTACTCACGTATCAGCAGAATTAGTCAATCAATCTTTTTTTTCCCTTTTAAAGTAACAAAGGAACAACAAAAGACTGGCTGACTGGTGAGTGGCCCCAATTAGAGTGTGTAGCTCATCACGATCAAGGCTGGCATCTGTGGACAGTTCACAGGAGCACACAGTGGGCATGACATTATCTGCACTACAGATTTCGCCTTGAGTATTCAAAAATACTTCAGATGTACTCAGAATCACTTTAGAAGTCCAACATGCCACTGAACATTTCAAACTTCTGACGTTCATGAAAAAATAACTTATTCAAAATAAAAATAGGACCCAAACTTCTCTGTACAATAACAGTGGGAAGCTATGATTAATGACACCTATATGAAGATGAGGTGGAAGAACTAATGCCCTATTTTGTTTAAAAAACATGATAACTAGGCCAGGTGTGGTGGCGCATGCCTGTAATCCCAGCACTCAGGAGGCTGAGGCAGGTGGATCATTGCAAGTTTGAGACCAGCCTGGGCTACAAAGTGAGCTCAAGGCCAGCCTGAACTGCATAGCGAGACCCTGTCTCAAGAAGACAAAATAAATAAATAAACAAACAAACATGATAACTATCCAAAATCTCTCCAGTAATGCTACTTCGGAAGACATTATGAATTAACAAAGCCCTGACATTTTAAACTCCTACACAGAATCCTCTACAAATACAGATGGTCAACAAACTATAGGTGTCAGTTTATTTAATTCCACTCTCATAGAACTAAAACTACAAAAATAACAGACATTCCTAAGTATCTATAACTGTTATTTTGAGTAAATGATCAGGATTAGTTTTTAAAGCACTGGAAAATTGTACATAGGTCCAAAGTACAGTACAGCTAATCTAGATAAAGCTACACTATGTGAGATTCAAAAGATAACCAAAGAATGAGTTATGACCCCAAATTCTTATGAACGAGACTCTGTCCAGTCATAGCTAAAAGTATTTGGAACTGGGCTCAAAAATGCCAACTGACTCTCCCTAGATTATCACAAATCTTCCTTTTTGTATGTGCATACTCGTATATAAGGTTAGCTCTGTGCTAGCCAGTACACTACAGCCACTGGCCACATGTGCTTATGGAGACTTGAACTGTGGAAGTGTAACTGATTAATTATACTTAAAATTTGTATTTAATTTATATTACCTAAATGTTAAAATGGACATGATCTAGCTATTGGAAATTTTAAGTGTTTTTTAGACTTGGGTGTATGAGTTCACTTTTTCAACTGTACATTTTCTGAAATCTAAATACAGATCAAATAACTAATGAAAATTTCACATTCAAATTGAACTGTGCTATAAATTCAAAATACACACTTAATATAAAACTTAAGTGCATGTTATAATTTAATATAAAACAAGTGATTCCAAAAACTTAATATAAAAAACATGTAAAATATGTAGTTAATAATTTTTATATTGATTACATGTTAAAATAATATTTTGGATATACTGAGTTAAATACAATGTGTTAAAATGAATCTCACCTATTTCTTTTTATATATTTAATATGCCTACCAGGGAAATTTAAAAATAACACATGTGGCTCACATATTTCTATTTAAGGTGCTTATTTAGTTCATGTTCTAAGGCAACAGTTCTCAACCAGAGCCAATTCTACACAAATGCCGCTTGGCAATGCCTGGACTTCATATGTAGTTGTCACAACTGAGGCGCAAACTGGAACTTAGTGAATAGAAATAAGAGATTTTGGGAACTCTCCTACAGTGCACATAACAGATCCCAGAACTTCATCATCAGCTGAAAATGCCAAGTGCTGAGAGTAAGGAATTCTGCTCTAACAATTTCTCAATAACATGGTCCACATCAAAATCCCACTGTCTCTTAGAGCCCATCCTTTGACCCAATAGTTTATCTTCCCTTTCATAAGAGAAACTGAGCCTACCTGACTTAGTTGAAGCATCTTCAGGTCTTGGACTAAGTTCACCTTTAAATCTTACTGTATGTTCTACAGCTAACATCACAGTGGTGAAAGGCTGAAAGCTTTCCCCACCAAGACCAGGAAAAAGACAAATATAACCACTCTTAGTACCTCTGCTCAACACTGGAGGTTTTGGCAAGCGTTGTTAAACAAGACAAAGAAAAAAAGGCACCTAGATTGAAAAGTGAAACTAAGCCAGGAGTGGTGGCACATGGCTATAATCTCAGCACTGGGGAGGCTGAAGTAGGAAGATTGCTTCAAAATCGAGGCCAGCCTGGACTACAGAGCAAGAGCCTATCTCAAAGATTAAAAAAAAAAAAAGAAAGAAAGAAAGAAAGAAAGAAAAGAAAAAGAAAAAATATAGCAACAAACCCTTATATATAGAAAATCCTGAGGAATGCATTAAGAAAATCAGTAGAAGAAAGGTATTCAGCAAAATTGCAAGATATAAGATCAACAGACAAAAACAAATCTAATGGTACCACATAAAACATCACTTCCTCCTCTCCCCAATATAGCTTCCCATTTCCTACGGGTATAACCCTCTGAAATCCAAACTCTTAATTACCTTTACGTGGTAAAAGAGAAACCCATGGCTATGGATCTGCAGTCAGACAAGGGTTCAAACCCAGTAGAGATTTTTAATACTATTCTCCTAATGCTCACAGATATTGCTTGTTAGTGGATCTGAGAGTGAAAAGAAACAATGCCAGCTATACCAGACTCTACAACACCTGCTTCTTAGAATCTGATATTTTACCAGAAGCTAAATATTCTACAGTGGGCAAACTCATATTCATCTTTTGGACATGTACAATTGAGAATAACTGATGTTGTTTTTAAAATGGCAAATGAATTTAGAAGCCATGGAAATAGACTGGGGCTGAAAGAGCAAGAGCTCAGTGTTTTGCTGAGAACACTGAAAGCAAAACATTCTCAGTGCTATCTGTGCTATCGTTAACAGGGAAGAACACCAAGGCCATACAACTCCTGGACTGGCCTTGCTCTAATCCCAACAACTTATTTACATGGCTCACCTCTGGCTCAGTTACAGCTCCACCACTCCCCACAACAAGCAACAACAGCCCCTTTCACACCCTTAATCCTAGCATGGCACCAAAAATCAATCCCAACATCACATCCTTGATCCCCATATCACACACACTAGATCCAGCCACCTCTAAAAAGTCCCATCTATGACCACATGAGGCTTTGGGAGGACATCTAGCTATAAGCCATAACAATTAGCTCCTGGCCACTCAAAGACTCATGCACATCCCTTTATGCAAAAGGCATCTCTTCCATATCTAAGAGTTGCCAAAGTCCTAGCAGTTTCAGCACTGCTGAAAAACTTAAATCCAAAGTGTCCTCTGAGTTTTAAGGCATACGCTTAGCTGTGAGCCCCTAGGTACAAATAGGAGGAGACAAGGGAACGGGACCAACACAAGTGCAAAATCTAGCAGGGCAAACATTAAGTCCCAGGTCCAGCATCCAAGGCAATCTGTGGCAAGATGTGAACTCTAAAGTTTTTCGGTGGCTCCACCCCTATGGCACTTCTAGTGGTTGTAGCCCCCAAGGCTTCTCTCCTGGGCCTGGTCTGCTACCTTCCTGCAGTTTTCTTCAGAAAATCCATGTTCCTGGCTTCTCCAACTTTCTGGACTTTCCACAGCACCTTCAGCTTCACAGTCACACCTTCACACACTGCTCTCTCAGGGCCTTTTTCTGAAATCTGGGAAGAAGCCTTCCTGATCCCACAACTCTTGAAACCAGCACCATGTGTATGACACCAAGGTCTGCTGCCAGCTGAAGCAGTAGCTAGGCTTCTCTTTTGATTGTAGGGTCAACTGCCTTTGAACCAAATCCTGAGGAACAGCTTCCCTACACCACTGGCATTCTTGAACATGGTGCTCTGGGGCTCCATTTTCAAAGCAAAGTCTTTCAGTTTTGTAATCTTGAGACTCCAGTGGTTGGAGTCTTGCTGGTTCTTGTAATGTCCTTAGGCCATAGGCCATCTTTTCTATTGTCCTGTTCTGAAATACTTAGCTTTTTCTTGCTAGTTTTTTCATCAACCAATTTCTCCTCTGTTCCATCTTTGCATGCTGCAACTTTATTAGACCTTCCTTTCTGGGGAAACTCATGTTTTAAAGCATTCTGCTTTTGATTCTCAACATAGATCTGGTTAAAAGTCTCCAACAGTAGCATGCCATTGCCTCAACCTTAGACTGTCTTGAAATTTCTTCTGCAAGATTAATTAGTCCACTACCCTTAATCTCAGTCTCAGGCAGTCTTGGATATGAGTTAAATGCAGACAAACTTTCTGCTAAGGCATAACACACATCATCTGCAGTCCAACAAGCAATGCCACCTGTCTTGGTTACTTTTCTCTTTGCTGACACAAAATGCCCCATTCCCAAAATTAAGGAAGGAAAGGTTTACTTAGCTCAGTTTGTGGAGGTTTCAGTCCATATTCAGCTGGCTCCAAGGCAGGGTGGCATGGCACAAGGACAGCACTTCAAGGCAGCAGAAGACAGCAAAAGCAACAAGAGCAAAAAGTAGGGGAGAACAAGCCTCTTTTCCACCCTTATATAGTAAGGAGGCTATCCCACCCCCCAGGGCAGTTGTAGCACTCACATAATCTCCATGCCCCCCTCTTGCACAGGATGAGGATGTTTACAAAGGAAGGGCCCAGGTTTCCTGCTAAGTTGCTTAATTAAACTTCTAAACTTCTCAAGTTGACACAATGAATAAACCTATACACAGCTCTTCCCAGTAGAAACCTGAGTCTGGTGTTCACCAGCAGCATTTCTATCAGCATTCTGGTCTTCTGAGCTCTGGCCAGAATCTCTGAGCAAGTACAGCTTAAGGCATTACAGGGCTGCTTCTTCAGCCAGCATCTCCAAACCTTTGCAAACTCTTCCCACAAGCCAATTCCAAAGGCTCCTGAGCCACATGGTCAGGTACAGTCACAGCAAGTAACCCACTTCTTTGGTATCAAATTCTGTCTTAGTTATGTTCTTGTTGCAGAGACGAATTATCCAACACCTAAAGTTAAAGGAGGAAAGCTTTATTATAGGGCATTTTTTGTAGAGGTTTCAGTTCACAGTTCACCTGCTCCAAGGCAGGGTGGCATGGCAGAGGGAAAACACGGAGGAGAAACAGTTCACAGCAGGCAGAAGACAGCAAAAGCAATAAGCAGCAAGCAATATGCAGCAACCAACAATGGCCTTCTTTTGGTCTCTAATATTTTATCCAGGCTACCCACTCTTAAGGCAGGTATCACTCACATCCTTAATCCTAGCATTCCACCACAAATCAATCCCAACCTGATACCCTTGATCCCAGTATCACATACCCTAGCATCCAGCCACCTCTGAAAGTCCCGTCTATGACTACATGAGGCTGTGGAGGGACACCTAGATCACACAATAATAATCCATTTTTAAGAACCAATTGAGTATTATATTAAACAAATGGGAAGAGAGATTCTTGACTCAGAAAATATGGCTATCCTAGAAAGTCAAGTCTTAAAGAATAGGGTTAAAAGACTACACGTGGTTAATTATAAAGCTACCTTTCAAAGAAAAAAAATTAGAATTAGAACAGATAGACAAATATATCAGTGGAAGAGAACAGAGCCCAGAAACCAATCCACATATACATGAGGGTTCAATAAAATCAGATCGGAAACACTAAAAATTGAGAAATGAGTATACTGCTTAATAAATGGTGCTGAGAAAATTGGCTATTAATACAGAATGAGAATTCTACTTTACAACTGTCACAAAGATTAACTCCCAGTGAGTTACGCACATTTTGAAATTTAAAACTCCTAGGACAAAATATGATCAAGTTTATTTTTACATCCCAGAGGAATAACCATTTCTAAAATCTGACATAAGACTCAAAGAAAAGTGATGATCAATGTGATTAAACTTAACTAAAAACTGCTGTAACATAAAAACAGCCATAACCCATCAAAGACAATCCACGTACTCTATAGTGGTCTGTTATGGTTTGTGTCTGGATGTCCCCCAAAACCTCATGCAGCCATGGGGGAAGGCTTTTTAGGTGACTGAATCTAGAGTTTTTGATTGATTCATGGTCCAATGCTGGGATTCTGGGTGTGAGTGTTACACCTGCCCCAGGGCAGATAACCTGCATACAATTTACGGGAGCGAAAGAGGCTTGCTCTTTTTGCTCCTCCCCCTTTTGCTCTTGTTGCTTTTGTTGTTTTCTATTGCTATGAACTGTTGACCTCTGCCATGTGCCACTCTGCCTTGGAGCCAGCCTGAAACTTCCACAAACTGTGAGCTAAATAAACCTTTCCTGTCCTAATTTTGAGTGTTGGGCATTGTAGTGGATTGATAACTGGTGGTCAACTTATAACCCCCAGCTGACTGGTGCTCGGTATGGGAGGCCCACCTGGGGATTATTGCCAGCAGTATAAGAGGCAGAACTGGAGAAAGAGAAAGAGGCTGTTGGGAGCTGGTAGAAGCTGTAAGGAGTTGTTGGTTGTTTTGGAGGAGCTTGTCATGATGGCTTTTCTGATGAACTTGGCTGTTTTCATCCTCCAAGGAGCTCAGGACCTCATTGGCACTGAGGATGGCTTTGGTTCACTTTGAGGGAGCTCTGGTTCTCACTCTGAGCATGGTTTCCTGGCTCCAGAGGGGAAGAAGGTGCACAGCTCAGTCTCCTGGAGAAGCTTGCTGCATTGGCTTTCCTGATGGGAACTCGGCCATCTTGATCATCACAGGAGCTCGGGACCTCTCACTGTTGCTGGGGATGGCTTGGTACCTTTCAGGGGAACTCTGGTTCTACTGAGCATCGCTTCCTGGCTCCAGTGCAGATCCCTCAGCCTGCTAGCACAGATCCTTCATCCTGCTGGCACAGACTTCCTAGATTCCACCGCTGACCTTTGGGCCTTCCCAACACAGATCTATGAAACAGGCCTGCATGAGATATTGTTATGGGCTCTGGGCCTCCAGATGGACTCGTGGGTGGCACTGTTTTGAGCTCCAGGTCTTCAGCTGGACTCATGCAGGACATTTTCATGGGATCCAGGCCCTCAGCTGGATTTCTTGGTCTTGGTGTGTGGACAGATTTCCTGCACTCTTTTGTATAGCATTCTTTGGGTTACTATTATAAATAATTTATAAAATATGTGTTCTCTATTATATCATTCTTCTTGCAAAAATATCCCCCAAACCAACACAGGCATTTTGTCCCAGCAATGAGAAAAAAGTAACTAAGACAAGGACCTATGTCAGGAGTTGTGGAAACTGGAAAGTAATTACACGTGCAGGACCTAGCCAGCCAGAGAACACAGGAGCGCCTCGAAATGTAAACAAGCCATTATACCTTGTTAACCGACTGCTGGACAACGAGGTGAAAATTAACCAACCTCTCAAGGGTATAAAGAAATGCTCTACTGTTCTTGGGTAGTTCCCCTTCTCTGCTGAGCGAGAGGACCTCCACCTAATCCTAGCTTTTTTCTCTTGTCTATTTTTTCCTGATTCTTGCTGCCATTCTTTCCCGGGGTACAGCAAGAACCCAATGGACCCCTACAATTGGCGACCATGAAGCAACCCCGGTAGGACTAAGAGGGTGGTGAGAACACTTCCCAAGAGCACGCAACAGAAGGGGGGAAGCGCATGTGCGAGAGCTAGTATTCAGCACTGGAGTGCGTGGTACTGGCACATCAGGTGTAAAGCATGGGAATACTGTATTTTAGAGAATGGCCCTAAAAAACCTACAAAGAAGCCAAAAGAGAAAGGGATATTGAAGTGCAGGTAGAGTCTCAAGACTCCTGGGGGGTGTGTCTGTAGAAGTGTTCGTTGCATGTTTGACTCCTGTATTTGATTTTCTGGATGTTGGTTTGGAGGGGTTTTGTAACCGTAAGGGATTTGGCTCAGAACATTACGTTAAAGTCAAGTTCCGCGCCTAAGCGGGATATGGAGAGCAGAGCAGTGCCTCCACCTGTAAAGCCTCAGCCCTCTCGCCTGGTCCAAGTTAAGGAGTGGTGGGGGACAAGAGAGACTTTCCCCACTGGAGTGGCTTGTCCTTGCAGATACCGTTTCACAACCTCCAGTTAACTTGACTGAGCCATAGGCGGCTATCCCTGCCTCTTCAGCTAGGGGAAATATGGCCGCAACACAGGTGCCTTCCACCTCTCAGGGACTACAGTTATTTTCCCTGTCTCCCTTGCAGTTAGTATTAAAAGACCCTAGAGGGGCTGGGGAGACTATGGAGGGTTTTCAGCATATCTACCCTGTAACTGAAGTTCAAGTTCCTGAAAATCCTGCACAAGTTATACGTTGTTATAAAGCCATACATTTTAAAACACTGAAAGAGTTAAAACAAGCTGTTGCTATGTATGGCCCCACTGCTCCCTTTACTTTGAGCTTAATGGAAATTCTAGGACAACAGATTATGGCCTCAAATGATTGGAAGGCCATAGCCAAGGCGTGTTTGAATCCAGGTGATTACTTACTATGAAAAGGAAACTTCTTTGAATATTGCACAGACCAGGCAAGTCATAATGCTGTTCATAATATACCCATTACAAAGGATATGCTAGTTGGGGAAGGTGCCTCTGCCATCACCAGTAATCAACTGACCTTTGAACTGCCAGCATATGAGCAAACCAAGATGGCTGCCATGAGGGCTTGGAGAGAACTTCCTTCCAAGGGTGAGACAGCCCTTAATTTGGCCTCTATTTATCAAGGCCTGGATGAGCCTTTTCAAGATTTTGCCACATGCTTAATGCAAGCTAGTGAGAGGATCATAGGTAACAGAAAAGCTAGCAAATTGATAGTTCAACAACTCACCTTTGAAAATACGAGAGCTGGAGATATAGCTCAGCAGTACAAGCACCTTCCTGGCAAGCGCAACGTCCTGAGTTTGATTCCTGGTGCCAAAAAAATGTTTGGGGCCAGGAGTATAGCTCAGTGGCTTAAGTGCTTGCCTCACAAGCCTGAGGTCATGAGTTCGATTCCTGGTAAAAAAAAAAAAAAAAAAGAAAAAGAAAGTGCAAATAGATGGTGTTTAAGAGCCCACAAAAGATGAGCTATGTTGCCAAAGATGATTCGGATTTGTGCAGATATTGGCCCCTCATATGGACAGAGGGCTGCCTTGGCAGCAGGTATTACTCAAATTATTCATCCACAGGCTGGGGGAAGGGGAGAAAACAAGGCTGTTTGTTTTTGTTGTGGCAATAAGGGACATTTCGCCGTAATTGCTGTGCTATACCTATAAGGGCAGCACAGCCATTATCTGTCCCTTCAGCTAAACCTGACAGTCCTTCTATTAAGTGTCGACGAGAGTATGACTGGAATAATTAGTGTAGATCTACAACAGTTGGGAAAGGTCAGCCCTTCCTGGAGAACTCCTACTGGAGCCTGCCTCAGCCCCACCGAACAATAGGGGCTGCCCAGATGGATGTAATGGGGGACCAAGTGCTGAGTCCATTCAGGTATCCCGCACGCACCCCCTGCTCCTATCCCTTTTCCTACCCACTGGATGCCAAGGCTGCCGATGCCTGGCAGCTCTGCCACAGGGGCCACCCTCCTGCCTCATTCTCCTCCGCCACACTCCTGTCATATCTGAGCCCAGGCTTTGATCCGTGCCCACAAAGGCCCAGCTGCTGTGATGTGGGTGTGCAAGTGAAACCGCAGTGTGACGCTTCAGTTCAGTGTACACTCGGGTGGCAGGTGCTGCTGTGCAGGGCCCAGGACTGCGGAACCCCAGCCGGCCCCGCTCACTTCCCACGCGCTCTCTGCCTCACCGACTGCCTGGAGGAGGCCCCAGCGGGCACGCAGGGTCCTGTGGCACCAGAGGAGTACAGGGGGGCAGCAAGGAAGGCATCCCCACTGCCAAGGGCCAAGCAGGAGCAGCAGGAGACTCAAACTAGTGAAGCGGTTCCACAGCCCATGCTGCAGAGGCCAAAGTGGCCCCTGGCAGCAGGGAAGGCTGGGGATGCCAGGGATGCGACCACCACTGTGCAGGAGAGGCTGCCGCTGGGTGCTGAGCCAGGCAAAGAGCGCCTGCGCTTCAGGCAAAGCTATGGCTATTATCACTGCAAAGACTGCAGCATTCGCTGGGAGAGTGCATACGTATGGTGTGTCCCGGGTACAAACAAGGTTTACTTTAAACGGTTTTGCAGAACATGTCAGAAACCTTACCACCCTTACCGAGTGGAGGATGTCACCTGTCACATTTGTAAAAGAACTAGATGTTCCTGCTCAGTAAGACTTCGCCGTGCGGGCCCCACACACTCCCATTGTCAAGACCTGTGTGAGATGCAGGGGCAGGCGCCTGTCCTGTGCCGGCGCTGGTACTTGGAATCCAGACAGAGACAAAATATGTGGTGGCCAGAATGCACAGAGGCTGGGCACAGAGTGGTCCCCTGTAGCTACAGAGGCAGTAACCACAGAGCTGCTTGTGGCAGGTACCCAGGCAGGGGACCCCATTCCTGAAAATAAAACAGGACTGTTGGGGCCCTGCCAGCAACTTGCTGGACTCCAATGTGATAAAACAGAAGCTGCAGCCAGGTACTGCCAGAGCCTGAAGTGTCAGCGCTTCCAGGCCGTGTTGGGGGCTGCCCGCTCCTCGGCAGCCACGCCCTCCCGCCTCGCTGCTGCCGGCCGCTCCTATTCCCCTACCCACAGTGACTTTCCTCCAGCTCGCTGCTGCTCTGGTCCAGGTGCTGCAGGACACTGGGGTGCCAGATAGAACGGGGAACAACGAGGCCAAGGCCAAGGGCAGAGATGGAGGAGGCTGCCCAGGGAGTAGCTGGCAAAAGACTGAAGCTAGATGGGCACGAAGAGGGGGACAAGGATGGAGCTGAGGAGCTGTGGGGACATGCAGGGGACCTCAGTCAAAAAGCAAAGGGGGAGACAGTTGCAGAGGCTGCAAGGCAGCACAGGACTGGGGCGTGAACAGTTCGACAGCCAGGGGAACCGCCAGTGGTGGCTAGCCAGTGCTCAGGCCCCAGGGAGGAAGGACAGGGTCACCCAACGCTGGCCCAGCCGTGCCAGGGCCATACTAGCTGGCGCTGCACCCTAAGGCACCACACATGGCAAGGGTGGCGGCAGGGCCAGGAGCGCGACACGGGGGCTGAGTGGCTGGTGACCGAGGCCCGAGTGACCCAGAAGCTGGTGAGACCTGGCAGCAAGAACAGGGAGCAGGGAGCCAGGGCCGAGCCCCTCGTGACCTTTGTGGCAAGCGTCTCCGAGATAGAGGGGACGCTCAGTCACCCCGCTGCGGGACACACAAGGCCTGTTCCCTGAGCTGCATGGCTTCCTGCAGGACTTCGTGCCCCAGGCGCTACTCCAGATAATAAAGCAACGAGCTACTGCTTAGGATTGACACTTGCCAAGGAGTGTCCATGTGTGAGTGTTTTACTCTCCTCACACAATGGCTCTGGCCAGTAGCAAAGTGGGAGATTTCCTCTGGCATCAACCTGATCCTGCAATTAGAGTGCATCTTATGGATAGACGCACATTTTATGTTTTGGAATTTTAGAGGTAATTAATTAGCTAGCCAAACTAAAGTTGAATGATCTTTTTCAAGTACAACCCAAGTGTCTCTGTGGGTCTACTCCTAGACATGGCACTGATCCTTTTAAGAGGGATCCTAAAAATGTCCGATAATTGACTTCTTTCAGTGTGTACGGAAGTAACAATTACAACAGATTATTATTTGGGACAGGTTTCAGAAATCACAGAGAGCAGCCACATTGTCCTGATGCTTGCTGACGATATGGCCTGCAATCCTAGAAATCACAAACCAGCTACCAAGTTTAATTACAAGTATATGGAACTGAATGCATACAGAGATGACATAAAACTGGATTGTGATGATTGTAGAAGCTATGAGGTGACCATGAAAGAATTTTATACAAAGAATATATATATTCATTATAGATTAAGGATTGTATTCTATCTGAAATTTTTGATGAGATCTCTTTTAATTGATGAACAAAATCTGACTAGACTATTTACTATTATAAATTTCAAAAAATTGTAAGTTACTATAACTTGAACTAGAATATATTTGAGTGCACACTGATTTTCTAAGATGTTTGTATGTTTTGTGTTATGTGTTTGTCTGCCATTTTGTGAACAGCTGTTCCCCTTTATTTTGAGCTCAACCATTTTTTTATCAACTGTCTGTAATACAATTGGGATTACAGACTTAAAAGCATGCTTTCTTCTGAGTTACCAGCTGATTTAAAAAATTGGCTTTCTTGCAGGTGATCAAAAAATTAAAGATACTTAACCATAATTCTTTAGGAAGAAATTACTGGGCAAAACTCCAATTGGTGAATAAAGCGGTGGCCAACCTTTATCCATTAATAGGGAGCCTCCAGTGATCTCCAGCATCTCTTGGGAGATACCCCCAATAATTAGGTCATGGTTAAAAGTGTTCCAGAAAAAGTAAAAAATAAGGTGTTCTCATGAAAGATGTTCTTAGTACAACACTAAAGAAACACAGGTTTTCATATGTGTATGGTAATTTATTATTTGTTAATTTCATAGTGTATTGGAATGTATTCATGATTTCGGATGTACAGGTCTTCAAAATGTAAAGCAAGGGTTGCTTATGATTAGACTTTTTGTTCAGATTCAGACCTTTGCCTTTAAAAACTTATATATATCTCATTAAAGGACAACAGATTAGGTAAAAGCTTATGTATTAGAGATGATTGGTTGAAAGGGTTATGTCAAAATGAAAATTTAGGTATGTTACAAAATGTCATGATTGTCATGTGGCAATGTTATGTATGGATTTGGTTTCTAACTTCAATGTACAAATAGGTAACTTATCTGTTAACATTCTATAGGGATTTAAATGATAGGATATCCATGATTGTACTTGAACTTGGGTTGTACTTGAACCTCAACTTGGGTTGAGACTTGGGTTGTACTTGAACCATGTACTAGATCCATGGATCTAGAGCTGTTGTGCGTGGTTCCAAAGCAACCCTGAGGAGACTTAACTGACCCTGATGGACAGGAAGAAAGGATTAATATGGGTTTCGCCTTAACTTGGTCTTAAACATCCAGCAGAAACGCATAACCACAAGATGTATAAATATGCATTGCCATAGCAATATGTTAGCCATAAAGGGTTCAAGTCACCAACAATTTCGGACATTTTGCCAACTAGACTGGCAACCGACTACTCTTAGGGATGCTGGGATTGTATTCTCCAAGCATAGCCTTTCCAGCTAATCGCCCAACATTTACAAAGCAGAGAAGAGAGAGATGTCAGGAGCCATGGAAGCTGGAAAGTAATTACACATGCAGGACGAAGCCAGCAGGAGAACATGGGAGCCCTGAGAACACAGGAGCTTCTCGAAATGTAAACAAGCCATTGTAGCTTGTTAACTGATTGCTGGACAACGAGGTGAAAATTAACCAACCTCTCGAGGGTATAAAGAAATGCTCTACTGTTCTTGGGCAGTTCCCCTTCTCTGCTGAGCGAGAGGACCTCTACCTAATCCTAGCTTTTTTCTCTTGTCTATTTTTTCCTCATTCTTGCCGCCGTTCCTTCCCGGGGTACGGCAAGAACCCAATGGATCCCTAAAGCCCCACGAAGAAGAAAGCATGAGCATGAATACAAGTAGTAAAGTGGAAGAAAAGTATGCACAGATACATCCAATTCATGAAATAGTGAAAAATAAATATCAATGAAGGTGGGTTTCCTGGTAATCAAGGAAATACAAATTAAAAGAAAGAGCTACTATTTCACAGCTCTCCAAGTGGAAAATTTATAAATTCTCATACAACTAAGTTTAGGTGTGAACATCAGAATTCGCTCACACTGCTGCTGGGATTGCAAACTTACACACCACTTTGGAGAGCAATGTAACACCTAAATTCACAGAATATAAAGATGCTGCTCGCTCCCTGAGATTCCAGTTTTTTAGCCATGTATCCAGAATATCATATTTGCATGAGGAAGAATGATAAAAAATGTACACATGTAGCACTGTTCACAGTGGCATAAAATAACAAAGCAAAGCTGGTAAATAAACTGGTACACGAGTATGGTAGTAAATAGCAGTTAAGTGAAGAAGCAAATTACACAGGATTACATACATAAGATATAACGACTAAAAATTGGAAGAGGAAGGTATCTCCCGCGCCACCTTGTGAACAGGTTAGCTCTAAGGAGGGAAGGAGGAGAAGAGCACCAAGGAAGAGTACAAAAGAGTAACATTTTATTTCTTTAAAAATCAGAAGCAAATACAGCAACATAGTAGGTGAACAGTACAAGGGAATTTATATTTTTCACATATTTGAAGTATTTTGTAATTGAATGAATTTTAATGGGCACATATGGCTAACAGTAAAAAATAACATTATTGACACAACAAAAATGTATCAGGTAACAACATATTTAAGTTTCAGAAACATGTACATACATTAGTGCATGAGATAAGAATCAAAAATAGATTTTTAAAACTGCAATTTACTTGGGGTTTTGTAATGAGCTTTAAATCTCATGCAGTTTTAAATGCCTTACACTAAAATTTTAAAGGCTGCTACCCTTTTTGTTAGAGTTATTAAAGCTAGATAAATAAAGCTTTAATGTGGCATGGTCAATTTCAGTCTTATTTTAGAAAGCTTTTTCTTTAGCATATAAATAGTAACAAGCTTTACAATTATACTTACAAGTCTTAAATGTATTAAGAGTCCTAAGTATGAAGAGTAGTTAATAACTATAATTACTTACAGTGTTTTATCAAGAACCTGATGTCTTATTTTACTGTGGGAAAACAATGCTCTATTATTCCCTTTTCTTTTCTACTTAGGGTTTGAATCAGAAGCCAAGTACTAATATTTGGAAAGGTTATAAGTGAAGTTTTATTATAAAACCTCTTTTAAAGGAAAAGTATGGAATTTTCAAAAGGGAGCACAACAATCCTTTGGGATCACTATGTCAGAGACACAGAAAGATGGAGAGTATTTTACGAAAAGGGCTAAGAAGAGGTAGTAGAATTTTGCTCTATGTACTTCATTTACTGACTCTTTGGACTTCAAGACTAGAAGATAATATTTCCAAGGAAAATTTAGGAGGCAAACGAGTGGATAGGGCACTGCACCTATCAACACAACTCAAGAGATCTCTAACTCGCATGTAATATTTCACTCTCAACTAAAATCTTCTGACCACATTCATACCAATTCATTAATAGTCATTTTACCCAGCTGATGGTAACAATAATTTTATTTAACATGAGTTGCTCTGTGTCAATTAAACATTTGCAACACAGATGAATAGCTGATCTCTTAATTAGCCTAATTGTATTAGATAATGTTATTTCCCATGAAATGGAAGACTGTAATAAAATTACTCTAGGTTCCAAAGGAAGGATTCTTATACTTAATTTCACTTAGTAATAATATCCTTGTCTTTCATTTCTCAAGGATAAAGAATATTAGCTCCTGCAAGTCCCTTATGTAGTGTGACTCTGGCTAGTAGTAGTGAAATTTGCTTACAAAGTGAAAAGCCTCCTACAATATTTCTAAATGCTGATTTTTCCACCAATCCTTAAGTTTCAGTAGTAGTTATTAAACAGTCCAGTTACTATATCTCTTAAATGCCCAATATATAAAGACTCAAACTGAGCAATAAATTCATTTTCAAATTCACAACTCCAACTCCACTAATACATGGAAATAATTTCTCCATAACAAAAGGTCAGTGTCATAAATTTAATTTTCTGAATTTTACAACCCTTAATAAATGGAGGCACCTTAAAGTTCAGTTTACATTCTTTTATATAGGATTTCAGAGCATGCTTCAAAGAGCTTAAGATAAGCTACACTGATAGCTTAATGTCATTTTTATCATTAAAATCATCTACGAAAATCAGAACACTACTAATTCTGCAGTTATAACTAATAAATAAGCCTTAAAATATCTGTAGATGTACATCAACTCTCTCAATCATTGCCTCATACATGGACTATTCTAGAAAACAGATCAATAAATGATGGATTTATAAGTACAGCATCTTCAGAAATTTCAATTCTATAATTTAGGGTTTTTCATATTTTTAAATATACAAAGAGATTAAACCATTAATATAAATACTTCTCAGATATGTAATATTCTTTTGTAAAAGAAAATGTTTCCAAACATTTACAAAGCAATCTGAAGATAGGTAGACCTGATTTTTGCGATCATTACATTAACCAAAATAATTTTCCAGAGAAGGTCCTACTTAAAGGTAATGGTCACTGGCTTCTTCAAGTCAACACTTTCAGATGGATCCAAATCCCATCAATGCCTTTGCTTGATTTATTTCAGGGATTACTTCCAATGGAAAAAAACTCAGAAAAATGTCTCACGACAGAGTGGACAAGTGGATTTGTTGCTAGAGGTAAACCATTTGTACTGAAAAAGAAAAGGTTTTAAATGTTAAAAGAGTCCCTTAAAGCTAACATTTTTGCATCCTCATGTACCTTCTTTTTTTTTTTTTTTTTTTTGGTTTTTCTCTGGTACCGGGAACCGAACTCACGACCTTGCACTTGCCAGGGAGGCGCTTTGCTGCTGAGCTAAATCCCCAGCCCCTTTTTCAGTTTTTCTTTTTTTTTTTTGATCCTCATGTACCTTCCAAATAAACATAACTATCACTTCTAACAATTACACCATAATTCTTTCTACCAAGAGAATCCACTACAGTACAAGACCTTCTGAAGCAGCAGTGTTATAGTGTGTGTCTGAATGTCCCCCCAAAGCCTCATGCAGTCATGGGGCGGGCTTTTAGAGTTCATGATTGATCCGTGATCCAATGCTGGGATTATGGGTGTGGGTGCTACATCCGCCCTGGGGCTGAGAGTGTGCATATGTAAGGGAAGGAAAGAGGCTGCTCTCCGCCACTCCTCTCTTTTTTCCTCTTGCTGCTTTTTGCTATCTTCTACTGCCATGAACTGTTGCCCTCTGCCATGTGCCAGCCTGCCTTGGAGCCAGCCAAGTATGGACTAAAACCTCCACAGACTGTGAGGTAAATAAACCTTTCCTTCCTTAATTCTGGGCATCAGGTATTTTGTCTCAGCAATGACAGAAAAGTAACCAAGACAAGCAAACACAGGGCAATATCCTTTTTCGCGTATGATGTTTAAAAAGAGCAAAGGGCTGGGAGGTGCAATGGCACTGCTGTTGGATCTTGTGGCCGCTGTCAGGTCTAGCTCTCCCAAGAGCATCTGTTCCTTAACGGCTGGCAGTTCTACTAGAAACACCTACTTCTTAAAGTGCTTTGATGCTGCCAGTCTGCGTAAATTATGGATTACCTTTTGCGTATTTTAAAAGTTCACTTTTTAATGTCTCCCACTGATTACAACTAAGAAATTAAAAGTACAAAATGCACCATTTTCTAAAATTGGGTATTTTATATATATATAAAATACAAAAAATATAAGGCAGTTAATTTCTCTTTAGACTTACCAAGCAAGCTGAATGGAACTTTTTCTTGCATGTTCTACAGGCTTTTTTGGGGAGAGAATAGTTGAAACCATGAATGACTGAGAAACAGATCATGCAGTCTTCAACGCCCTCAAAGCGTTTGTCCACATTGTTTTTCCACAACGCTAAGCCTTCCATAATACTTCCATTCTGTTAACAGAAAGAAAAAGGAAAGATTCACTACACACATTCACAAAGTTTAAATCTGAATTATAACTGCAAGAGAACCTGCTTGGTCATATTTGCATCTCTTAAGTTTTATCAATGTTGCCTTTTTAAATTAATGTTCAAAGGAATGGATGTAATTTTTCTCCATTAACAGCTTCTGAGCTAATACTTCAAGTCTTACAGTCTTAGCTTCTTTGGTAAGAATCTTTTAATAATTAAGCCACTCAGATGAGCTATAATTTTTAACTAAAAATAATGAAATTAGCTTTTCAACTGATTTGCTCCACCTCCACAGTACTGGTGAAGATACTTGTCTAAAAATAATTTTCCTTTACTGTAGAATGCCTAAGATATCTCATAATTTACAAACACCACTGCAGAACACTTATAATTTGTTTAAAAGTCAAAAATCAGAGTCCTGGAACTTTTCTAATCCAAGGAGAGTTGAAATGCCAGAGTAGAGCTTGGACAGCACTCATTAGTCCGGTATCTTGCAGGATTTTCTTTTAAATAACTTCGTTATTACCACGTATTTGATCTACACTTTCTACAATGTCAGTGAAATAAAGTCACACCCTCTCATACACCAAAAAATAAATTAGGAAGCCTTGAATTTTAAAGAGACAGGTACCAGTTAGGCACATGATGTTTACAGAAGAATTTTATTGGATTTTAGTTTATTATTTCCATCTCAAGCAGAAGAGACACAGGCTGTGTTCAAATGCTCTCTGAAACCCTCGTGTCCCGCTGGCTTGGGAACTAACTGTGTCAGCAAACATGTACCTGATGCGTGAGGTAAGTGCTCAACTGCAGCATCCAGTTCCGCCACTGCTGGACGGCCACGCCCACTCTCTTCCCGCTCTCCACTGATATTGACCCCAGCGGATAATTTGAAGGCAGCTGTATTATAAGCTCAATGACAATGTCCTCAATAGTATAAGTAGCCATTACTTCTCGAGTAGTAGCTCGAGCTTTAACCTACAACAGAAGACAGGTAATTGTCTCAAATTCTTTTCTTTCATTCAAAACACATTTTGACAGATAGACTATCCTAGGTAGCTTCATAACAGAAAAAAGCAGGTAAGACATTTATTAAATAGGTTTAAAGTCCGGTGCGGTGGCACACGCCTGTAATCCCAGCACTCGGGAGGCTGAGGCAGGAGGATCATTGCAAGTTCGGGACCAGCCTGGGCTACAAAGTGAGCTCAAGGCCAGCCTGAACTGCATAGCGAGACCCTGTCTCCAAAAAGACCAAAAAATAAATAAATACATAAACAGGTTTAAATACTTGGCATGTTTTAGAGTGATCTGTGACATTTAAAACAAACATACTTCTTACAAAAAAGCAGGCTAACATACCAGGTTTGTCACAGTCATGGGTTTGTTTTTGAACAGACAAATGACACTAAGAGTACTAGCTATCACTCCTCTGTCTTTCTCGTCACACAAGAATCAGACAATAAAATGGCCAAATTTCTATAATTTTGAATCAAGGGCAACCATTTTTTGTGATGAAACTGAAAATGACAGATTTAATCAATATTTCAACAACTCTTTTAGAAAAAGCCAAGACAATACTAACCGTCATGCCATTGAATAGCTGTGTACTTGTCTGCACGGAAGATATTTCTTGAAAAGAAAGGACATTGCTGACATACTTGCTTGTAAATCTATCTACAATATTGAAAACACGCTTCTCACTGCTGTTCCACCACAGCCTAACCATGGCGGGCAGATCTTTTAATGTCATGTGATACACTGAACACGCCAAGTGTGGAATATGATATGGAAGAGTTGATGTTTCTGAGGAAAAAACAAATTCTTGGTGAGGGATATATATACTTCTTACTTAGAATGACAGGCTACTACTAGTATTTTCCTTAGAAAGCCATCGTTAACTGCTAATAGTGCTGTAGCTCACACAACATACCAGAGAAATGGGGACTCTTATTTTAACATCCTCCCACACATTCAAACTGATCCATAAGATTAGCAAAAGTGACTGAAAATCCCAACTGACACAAAAAATTCTGCCTAGAACGCACATTCTTTCACATGAAAGATCATGAATAAAATGGAACAAACATTTTTATAAAGAAGGAAAAAGTAAAGATTCTTTGTTATAAATTATGGCAAGGAGGCTGGCCTCAATTACTCTCCCCAGAACTCACTAAGCCACTATGCAAAAGTCCTAGAAAAATCACCTAAGACACACTCCATCCCCAGATCTCTAAGACATTTAAAATGCATACTCGTAGGCCGGGGATATAGCTCAGTGGCACAGCGCCTGCCTGGCAAATGCGAGGTCATGAGTTCGATTCCCAGTACCACCAAAAAAAAAAAAAAAATAAGACTTTAAAAAAAAATATATTCTTAGTAGACCATAATACTGTGGTATAGCCAACTGCATGTACATCTGTGCTCTCAGCTAAAATATGAGGTCCCAAGGTGAAAGATACACATTTTACTCATCTGTTTCCCTAGCTGGACACTACTTACTTACAGACCTACAAAATGTTACCACGTAACAAATACTTTTTCACAGAGTGCAAGACAATCTTAACATGATAAGCTTTCAACTGTATTAAATTCTTCACAGTTTTATCCACAAGATCTAATTACTTATCCAATTTAAAGAAATTTAGAAAAGGTGTGCATTTTAATGTCCTCATAATTAGGACTCACATCTGAGATTAAGCTCCAAATGCCCAGGGAAAAGTTTAGCACAACCTAGTCTGCACACAGTTAGCAGGAAAGGTACAAACGTGTTTCTTACTGACCTCTAATACTCAGCTGGAGCTCCTCAGTAAAGAATGTTTTGAAGTCCTTACTCGAGATCTCAAGAGTTGCCTCTCCATAGCTGGGGTTTTCTGGCATAAGCCTGAACAGGTGATAAAGTAATTTGTTCAAACTCTTTGTTTTCCTAAGGTACATTGAATACAGAGCCCGAAGCTGGTGGAGAGCAAAGATGTTGTTAGTGAACTCAATTAAATCAAAAGAATCAGAAAAGAACCAGTCAGCCAGGTGTGGTGGCACATGCCTATAATCCCAGCACTTGGGAGGCTGAAGCAGGAGGATCACCATGAGTTCGTGGCCAGCCTGGGCTACATAAGCGTGTTCCACTACCTAGTGCAGGCCCTGTCTCAAAACAGAAAAACAAACAAGCCAGAAAAACAAAACAAAAGAACCAATCAAACTATGAGCAACTATGTAAGAACACCAATAATAAGTGCATCATTTCGAAGTCTCAGAAGAGTCCTACAAAATGCATGCAATGTTCTTACTTCCCAAATGGGCCGAACAAGTGAGTGCTGCCTCCCTTCCTCGCAAACACCTCCCACCCTCACTGTCTCCTCCCTCACTGTGGGATGTACGCTTCTAGCATCTTTTTCAAATTGTCTCCTGTTACTACGCTCACCTTGACTTGGCACTGTCTGTTTGAGTCCAGAAAATTCATTCACCGTTTCCCAGAGAATCTAGCTCACTCTCCTCCCTTCCAAGTCCTTCACCTTGCAAATTCCCGCAAAAGCAAAGTTCCTCCTATCCTATGTCAAACACCGCAGCATCCCTTTAGGACAGAATGCAAAAACTAGTAAATGCTCAAAATGGTCTTGGCGTAGCTTCACAATTGTCTTAGCAATTAGAAACTTGCATAGAAAAATATGGATTTCTTGTTTCTCTTTTAAAAACAGGAAACTCTGGCCCCACTACAGGAGCACCGTAGCATGTGTGACACGTGCTTTACAACCCCTCCTTGTCCCTCCATAAGTCTACATTTTTCATTTACTTTGCAATTCTTTTTGTACATAATTTATTTTATTTTTTTTTCTTTTAAAGAGAAAAGAACAAAAAACTATAAAAACAATACAGAATTTCAAAACAAGATGATAGGAAATGAACAATGGCTGTTGCATTACTTATTGTTATCGTTATCGTCAAAGTAGCTGCTCAGATTCCCAGATATAGGTGTGCAAGATTGATCAAAACGCTGCAATTCTTGCGTGTGCAGCTGTTCTACTACACTACACACGTCACAGCGCAAAGATACCACTTTCTAAGCACTCCGACTACTCACACACAAGGATCAAGTTATAGATTTCAAACTCATTCTTAAAACATGTGGATGAAAACATCCTTAACAGAGAAATTTGGGGACACTACTGAGTACCCAAGCTTCACACTAACCGTAAAAGGGCACACTAACATTATGTGCTTCCTCAAGGAACACTGAGGACAAATCACAACGTGAGCAGTAAATGCTCCTGCTGAACATTAAGCAGAATATAATCAGGAGGAAACAAGAAGACAAACCCAAACTGTAGGACGGGCTTCCAAACAGCTGGACAAAACAGTGACAAGAACAAAACACTGGGGAATTACAGAAAGGATATAATCACTAAAGAAATATGACAGACAAGTACAAACATGACCCTTGATTCAACTTTCAATAGAGAAGGAAATAAAACTACAAAAGATGTTACCAGGACAGCTAGAGAAATATAAATCTAAATTAGATATTAGTGCATCAAAACTAGGTTTCTGGATATTATGTTTATGTGGGAACATACCCTCGTCCTTAGGCAATACCTGCTTCAATACTTTCAGTAAAGCAGTTTCATGTGTACCACTTACTTTCAAGTGGGTGAGCAGCAAAACAGTGAATACAGAGCAAATATGACATGTTAAAAATGTCTCAATCTGGAACGGTACATGACATTTTATTCAATTATTTTTCCAACTTCTCTATAATTATGCTTTTTTTTTTCCAAAATAAAAAGTTGGAAGAAAAAGAGAATTTTTTAAAAATTCATCATCCATGTCTTGACTTTTAAAAACACTCATGAATGGCCCAGAAAGCCCGTATTCAGGTACAGAAAACAGGTCCATACAAAATGTATGTCTGTTCAGAAATGTGCAAATTAACAGTTAACTCAGGGTCACGTAAATTAACATGCTGTTGAATTCACTCTGTCAAACGGCTAGATAAAAGTCTCAACATGACTGTGATTTGTGAAGGCAAACTGATAATATTCTTTGTTTTAAAAGTTGTTGGGTTAAACATAAATTATTTTAAAAATGTGGATTTTTACTCCCAGGATACAGTGTTTATTTTGTGATACCATGCAGAATAATATATGAATAAAATCTTTGTAAGTATGTAAATATGTCATAAATAAATAATACTTTGATTTATTTCCCCCCCCCCCGCCAAAAAAAATCTGTATGTTCACAGCAGCTTTAGTTCCAACGGCCAAAACTAGGAGAAACAAGCAAGTGGTCTATTAACAAATGAACAAAGACCAGAATATCCAAATGTGGACTCTTTCTCAGGCGTAAATGGAGAGCTAGTATTGGTACGTGCCACAACGGGAATGAGTCTGGAAAATACTGTGCTAAGCGAAATAAGCCAGACACAAACGAGCGCGTACAGGAAACGTCCACGGCAGGCAAAATCCAGAGACAAGCTGACAGGTTCTAGGCAGCTGTAGGGTCAAAGAGGAAATGAGAAGTGCTTGCAAATGAGTACGAGTTCGCTTTTAGGGTGCTGAGATGCCGAAAATGTTCCAATATAAGGTGTGGGAATAGTGCACAACTCTATATAGAATAAGATGAAACTACAAATGTGCAAACTTTAGGTTATGTGAAATATACCTCAATAAAGCTATAAAATGGTGGGGGAGACAGCCTTTTCCTGTTCAATTCTATATGGTAGGGATGTTTCTGAGAAGACAGTTTTTAAAATTCCTATGATTTAAGACCAATTGAATGGGAGGCTGAGGCAGGAGGATTGTTGCGAGTTCGAGACCAGCATGGGCTAAGAAGTGAGCTCAAGGCCAGCCTGAATTGCATAGCGAGACCCTGCCTCAAAAAAAAAAAAAAAAAAAAAAAAAAACCAAACAAAAAAACCCAACCCAACTGAAGTGTTTTTTTTTTGTTTTTGTTTTTTTTTAAGATTCTCATTTCATTTCAGGATTCAACTAATTAGTATTATTTGGGCTGGGGATTTAGCTCAGTGGCAAAGCGCCTGCCTGGCAAGCGCAAGGTCGTGAGTTCAGTTCCCGGTACCGGAGAAAAACCAAAAAAAAAAAAAAAAAAAATTAGTATTATTTAATGTTCTGATCTACATGTTCACAGTTCAGTTCAAGCTTCAGGCTCAGTTATACATGCTAGCTACTACTTTGCACTCCTCCCCCATCTTGACAATGAGAATGATGACACGGCCATTTTCCCAATTTCTGAATATGCAATGATGAAAACAAACCCCTTGTCAGAAGCCTCCCTCTGCTATGCTTTTGAACACATCAGCAGTATTTTAAGAAACAGATGTAAAAGCCCATCATGGAACTTCTGAAGCACAGCAACAGTGACAGCAAATAAAATTAGCTTGAGTCACAAATGTGAACGATAAGACCAGAGAACGTTCAGTCACTTCATCTTCCCCGCATAGCTGCAAACGCCAAGACGTACAGACTGACACATCCGGACAGATATGGGTTTGAGCGATAACACAGAGTATAGTTTACAAGTTCTGAAACATCCCATTGGAAAAGAAGACCATGAGCATTTAATCGCACTTTTAAGAAATGATAAAATCTTTTTAAACTGATCTGTCAAGAAACATGTTTACTACAAGGCTGATTCTGTCAAAGTTTGATAGAGTTTTTTAAAAAGGGGGGAACTTTCTAAAAAAAAAAAGCTACAGGTCTTCTTCACAATTAGTCTTTCTCCTAACATGAGACAACAGCGACATCTAGTGGCTGATAGAATAATTTGGGCAAAATAATCACAACTTTCACCATTTAGAAATAACACCTTGAATTAGGCAGATAATGTTTCAAAGATCTTCCTCTGAAACAGAATTTTTTTTTCTTTTTTTGGAACTCAATGCCTTCACACTGAGCTACATCCCCAAATCTTTTATTGTTCCCTGCAATAAAATAACTTAGCAACTATGTTAAGTTAGAAAAAATTGCCATCCACCCTTCAGGGATTAACTACTTCTGGAAAAAGGAAAAGTACATTTGGAGGGTGAAAGAGCAGTAACAGAAGCAAGCGTAACGGTAGTGAGGTTAACTGGATAACAATCAAAATGTAAGGCAAATCTCCTTCTATTCAAAAGGAAGGTAAAGTACAGAGACAGCTCGTTAGGACAGAACTGTCAAAAGTTGCTGTCTAGGTTCGATCCCCAGTACCGCAAAAAAAGAAATGAAAACAGGTGTCACATATTTACCTGAGATGAAGCAGCTTTGAAGAAAGTAAGTATTAATTTCCAAGTAAGGAGATACCCCAGAACATAACAGAAGTCTTCACTTAGTGGCTTAATAGTGACTATCTGTCCTACAGGAATACACCCCAGAATGTTTTCTAGTAAGTCCTCTTGAGTGCTCAGCAGAGACATCAGTACGGCTGGGGGTGACCTACAAAGAAATAATTCAACAGCACGATTTTCTTCATAACTTGTCCCTGAACATACCATGGTATTTATAAACTTCAAACATTTTAGAACAATCCTTTTCTATTTTCCCAAAACCTTTTAAAATGTTCCCCTCTACAGATCCAATTTTAACTCGTTTCACATAAAGACAACTATGACATGCTACAAAAATATGGACCACAGATGGGTGTAGTGGCGCATGCCTGTAATCCCAGCACTCAGGAAGCTGAGGCAGGAGGACCGCAGTCAGCCTGGAATACACAGCAAGATCCGGTCTCAAAAAACAAACACAAAAATATGGACCGTAGATGTTAGCACTTGAAGATACTTTTAGAAAACATCCAACTTCTGTTTTATAGATTAAAAAAAAAAAAAAAAAAAAAAAAAACATATAACCAAGGCAGCCAAATGAATAGTCCAGAAGCTATTGAAGTGAAGTATTAGGGTTTCCACACCTTACCCAGTCCCTGATCACATCACAAAGGGCAAAGTAAGGATGAAGATTTTACACTTTATCTCCTCATCTTTCTATTTTACCACATACTGTCTAATGCTTGGCAGTGTAAGAGACGCCATAATCATCACAATTTATCAGAAGGACAAACACAGGAAATAATCATGAGGTTTTTAAATCATAAGGCTGTATCTCTTCTTAGGAAATTTAACATTCACATTAATTCACAGCAATGAAAATTAATTTTCTTCTTTCTTGAGCCACTAAACTCATTAATACTTTCAGGTAAATTTATGAGATTGTGTAAAAGTAATATATTTATATCCTTTCAAGCTTTATCTGTAATACTCAAACATGTTTCTCCTTTTTTTTTTTTTTTTTTTTTTTTTTTTTGAGACAGGGTCTCGCTATGTAGTTCAGGCTGGCCTTGAGCTCACTTCGTAGCCCAGGCTGGTCTCAAACTTGCAATGATCCTCCTGCCTCAGCCTCCCAGTGCTAGGATTATAGGTCTGCGCCACCACACCAGGCTCTGGTTCTCTTTTTACGTCTGTAGTCTTTCTTCCCTTGTGGCTTCCTTCTCCCCACCCACCAACACAGGCCACTGTGCTTCTGCCTTTTTAACTTCAGCATCTTGGTGTCACACACCAGCCGTTCTCCAGCCCACTTCAGTGGTCACTAGACCTCACCCATCTCTCCATGAGGTCTGACATCTCTCCCCGCCCCACAGCCTGCAACACACTCACTAAAATCTGCTTCTCTCTCTTTCGTGGGGTACGGGACTGAACCCAGGGCCTTCACGCTGAGCTCCACTGCCAGGCCATTTTGTACTTTTTTTATTTTGAGACAAGGTCTCACTAAGTTCCCGAAGCAGGGCCGGAGTGCGCAGTCCTCTGGCCTCAGCCTCCCGGAGCGCTGGGATTACCGGCGTGCACCAGCACACTCGTGTCTGCTTGCTTCCCTCCACGATTCAACACTCACACACACTGCCACACGTAGCTGGTGGTGCCCACCTCATACCAAATTTCCAAAATCCTTAAAAATCACCATCTCAAGGCCACTCATTAAGTACTCTTCCGGCTTCATTTTCCATTACACCCCACCCCTATGCACACAGGCCTTCACCTTTTATTTTATGCAACAAATAAGCACTACTAATGTTTGCATTTGCTATAGGCCAGGAACTCCTATGGGGCGTGTGGGTATAATCAGGAATAAGTGACAAAATTCCTGCCCCGAGTTTACATCCCAGTGAAGGAAGATACAGTTAAAAAAAAAGTAACAAACACTCAACATTCCCCACACCCCTCCTGGACATCATGCCCCAGTGCTTCTAAACATGGCGTTTTCCTTTTTTTTCTTTGTTTTTTTTTTTCCAATACCGGAAATCGAACTCACAACCTTGTGCTTGCCAGGCAAGTGCTGTGCCGCTGAGCTAAATCCCCAGCCCATTTTCCTAACTCATACTATATTGCCTTTCCTGTCTTGCTAAGATGTTCTCTCACCTTAAAAGGCTAGTTAACATCTCTCTTCCTCAAGAGAAAGTGTTCTCTTCTTGGTGTACATTAATTGTGTCCCCATAACATGCTACCCAGGCATTTTCCCAGCACTGGTCATACACTGTATCTTCTACTATACTAATACCTTAGATTTGAAAATCCTTAAGAAAAGAATGCGTTCACTAAACACTGCATAGCCCCCTCAGCATTTAATAAATGCTACACACAAAGTGAGCACTCCACAGATGTTTCAGCTGATGTGCTGCTTCCCCAACTGCTATGCGACCCGAGTTCCAGTGAAAGAAGCGAACTGGAAACATGACTGAGGACCAACTAAGAGATGCAATCCTGTGGGTGAACGCTACATTTCATTTGCATCTTGCAGATAACTTTCAAAGGGTGCATCTGTAGAGTGAATATATCCTCTAAACTTCAAGCTTCTGCACCGTTTCAATCTTCCAACTACATGGTGAGGTGGATTATCAGGATTTAATAAACCAAATAATAAAGAGAAAAAAACTTACAAGGCTGGTTCTTCTTCTTCATCTCCGTATGACTTTAGATTATCCTGATCATACTGCGGTAATTCAGGCATCAATCTGCAATTAGAAGATATTTAAATAATTTATATTCAATTATTCATTGTTAAATCATGTATAAGAGTGGAAAGACTAATACTCATAAATAAAAATTTTAATGATTTTTTTTCTGAAATAATTACCTAAATGGCTAGACTACCTAAATATGAACTGTATCAGGAAAAAAAATGTCCTAGAACAGCAAACAACTTGGCATCCCTGTACTGAAATAGTCAGATCTTTTTATCTTTAAACTGACTTTTTAATGATTGAAAATAAAAAGTGTATATATATATATATATATATATATATACACACACACACACACACACACACACACACATACATATGCATACACACACATACATATATGAACACTATATTCATTGAACAAGAAAAGTCCTTACTTGTAGAGCATATGATAAACAGCAATTTGCACAGGTCTAGCTCTGGAGAGAAGTAACGGGACCAACGTGTTTAACAAAGTCTGGAGATTCTCAGGTAAGTTTGTTTTGGGGCCAGTCCCCAGTTTTGCAAGTTTGTGCCTCAACAGCTGATCCTTCGAGATATAAGTTAATGTTTCACACATGGGCTTCAACATTGCATTTTCAAAGGTGGTTTCAGACAGATCTTTATTTTTTCCTGATAACAAGAAAGCAAAAACATATACATCTCAAAAGAAAGTGAGTAACACCAATATAGGCTGACTGATAATCAAATGTCACTTGAGAAAATGAAATGAAAACCAGACTATAAACATTACAGCAGTCCTAACTGGATACATGCACTAACATACATTTTAGTTTAGCTCAACTGTTTCAGTGACTTATTCTACCTTTTAAAAAAGCAAATCTTCAATACAGGCTCCAGTCATTTAATTTATTCATGTTGCATAAATTATTATTATTTTAATTTGCAACTATTTTTCGATACCATGCCATTTTTTAATTCATTCTAAAGTACTCTAAAGCAGCAGCATATACACTGCTTCCAAGAAGCCAAGCTTTCTCTTCTAGCACTTTTACTGTATAGAACTATTTGTATTTTGTTTTAAAACATTCAACAAGTCATTTTCAATGAAGCTCATTATTGTGTCCTTTTTCACTTGCCTGTAATATTCACCAAGAGAGGTAAAAGCAAACTATGGATGCCCTGGGAAAAAAACTCTTTCCATTCACTGACTAGATTTACAGGAAGATTAGCGACGGCTTCCGGAGTGGCTGAATCAAAGAACGCGCTGAGGTCGCAGGCCAAGTCGCAGCTGACGCAGGCCAGTCGCTGTACGAGCGGAACAGGGTACAGCGCCTGATTCTCCTTGGTAGTCTGAAGACACAACAGAAATGCAACAGGTAAACTGGAACACGACAAATAAACACAATAAAGAGAAGACCCGCGTTCATTTATCTGCATTTAAAAATAAAAAGCAGTTGAAGCTTCAGGAGAAATTTATACAGTTCATTCATGTCAAAACAACTTTCTTTCAAAATCTGGAGTTCGAATTATAATCATTAATGAACAATTTATTCTGAACTAGCCTTTCATTTACTATCTTCAATTTACTACGGAAGGAAATATCATCTACCATTTACTCAGAAGACAATGTCATCTGCTTTACAGTACAGTACATTAACAGAATGTTTTTGATCACGTCAATAGCTCTACAAGTTGCACTGTTTTTGTTTTTTTGAGACAAGGTCTCACTGAACTACACAATGAGAACTCAGTATGTAGAATTCATACTTGCAGTGATCCTCCTGCCTCAGCCTCCCACATATTGGGATTACAGGCATGTGCCACCACACCCAGCTAAGTTATTTTGTTTTATTTACTTGGGGAGGCTACCGGGAATCAGACTCAGGACCTCATGCTTGCCAGGCAGGTGCTGCACCACTGAGCTAAACCTCTGGCCCTAGCTAAGTTGTTTTAAAAGGAGAAAACTCAGGCTCGGAGGAGTCAAGCTTAAAATCTGAAGTCACACAGCTATAACCAGGCAAAGCAGAAACTCAGGCCAGTTCAATTCTGACTTGCTATCCTACAGCCAACAAGTGCTTTGAGTCCTAAAAAGAACACTAATTCCCTCTTAATTTCTGTATCTTTCCTACATTACTCTGGCAATTCTGACACAGTATGTTTTAAAAATAAATATATCCAAAGGGGCCTTGTCATGACCTTCTAAAGGCTGTGTTGCAAATCTTACGTCAGAGTGAGCAAGTACAGAACATTTTCACAGCGGTTAGCGGACGTAGTCACTAAATGATGCCGGTAAGTCATTACACTGCATCATTTTCCCAGTTTGCCAAAGAGCAGCTAGTGAACAGGGGTCTACGCAGTATTTTAAATGTTCCCAAAAGCATCACAACCACTGTGTAAAGAATGAGTACACTGCCGTGATGTGCAGGTACGCACCCAGTCAACAGAAGTGACGCCCGCCAGGTTACCTTACCTCCAACCAAGCCAACATGGAACACATGATAAAGTCCCACTCGCTCTCCACCAAAGGAGACGAGCAGTATTTCAGAAACAGGCAAAGGAACCGGACTATTTCTATATTTACACCCAGTACCTCTGGACTTGCTTCTGATAGATTACTGTAATAAAGACAAAAACAAAATAACAAAAATTCAAAAACATTAAATGATTATAGCGATCAGAAAATATTTCACTTTAAGTCACATAAATGACTAAATATCTACCATTGTACAAAATTTTGACTATCATATACACAACATGGGTTCCCATCAGATATGCGGAGGGAAAAACACAGATAAAGGATCACCTACCAACTGAAAAGAAAAATATCTTCGTGTTCTTTCTTCCAGGATATTATAATTTTCAATATACCATGTAGTAGCTCTCCGTCATCAATGCTTCCGGTTTGCAGACAAGAATTAAAAATGGCAAGATGCCCAAAACCTCCTAAAGTAAGGTTCAAAACAAAAATAAATGTTTTAATTAAAAATTACACCGTTACTAGGAATGTTAACAACTCCACAGGGCAGAGCGCCCTCTTCACACCCTGCGCCTAGCACAGAAGCGGGAGTGAGCGGGAAGTGGGGTCGCACTAAACGATCCCGTGCAGTTTTGTGTGCAGAAGGTATCTGTCCTCAACTTTCTAAGAGCAGTGAGAAAGCACAACTACAGAGTCTAAAGCGAGTAAGGATGGACAACTGAACATATTCTGCGTTTCATGCATTCGCTCAGAAACCATCCACTCTATCTGGCAAGCTCTTGGAGTGGCCACCCTTTAGAATCGCACCATTTCTCAACCTCGGCCTTCTAGGGCATTCCACTACCCAGTCGAATCTTTCAGGCTGAACGCCAGCCAAGATGAGCGACATGCACCCCTGTGTGATTTTGTGTACCGGGAATGCCCTCCCCCCGCTATGTCTATGTGTAAAACTGTCCTTGAACACCCAGCTGAAGTATTTCTCTTTGTAAAACGGCCTTTGTCACCCTCCAAGCAGAAGGGAAGTTCCTTCCTCTCTGCCATATCAATAATAGTACACTGAGGCTGGGGATTTAGCTTAGGGGCAAAGCACCTGCCTGGCAAGCGCGAGGTCATGAGTTTGATTCCTGGTACCGGAGAAAATTTTAAAAAACACAACAACAACAAAAAATAATAGTACACCGCTTTGCTACAACAGTTATGAAAGGAGGTAACTTTATGTCTGTCTTCTCTACAATAGAAACCATATAACAGGTGTCGTTTGTATTAAATTACTAAATACGTGAACAGGGTGCAGAATTCAAACAAGTTGCACACACACTGCAAAAGCTCTCCTATCCATCGCTTCTCGGCCTTTTGGCTAAGACCAAGTGAAGCTCTCCTATCCCTTCTACTTGGGAAAATGAGACGCAGCTTTAAAAAGTTACAGGAAGAAAAGAAATAAACACAGGGTACTTGTGAGTATACATCTTCCCTTGAAGCATTTCTGTCTAAAAAGTAAAAGCCACATTTTCAGGTACACTCATCCTAACAACTGTCAACTTGGGTAACAAAATATAAAGTAGGCACAAGTAAGCCGTCCCTCCATTTATCTCTGCCACAACGGGTTTTACATGTTGAAAAACACTTCTTTCACCTCAAACGACAATTCAATCAGTGAAATACTTATTATCAAGCAACTAACCATTGGTACTGCAAAGGTCTTCCTTAGTCCAGCCCAAAAGAGCAGGTACACATTGAGAACTGAATTCTTTCTTTTCTTCTTTTGACAAAAATGGACAGAGACTTTGAATGGTATGTAAATTACCTTCTGTTAGCGGAAAGAAACTGTTCAAAGGAAAAATACAAATATTTATATGTGCAGTTATTTCATACAATTCCTCTTATTCTGACTATCCAAAACAACTACTAATTCCACTATGTAAACCACTTGTAAGAAAAAAAAATAAGATACTCTAACAAGATGCACAATTACAGATTTCTGATAAACTTTTAGAATTTTTTTCTGCTTCTTCCTCTTTTGTGAATATTTCTAATTTTTGAAATGAGCATGTAAGGGGCTGGAGATATAGCTCAGGGGCACAGTGCCTGCCTGGCAAGCACAAAGTACTGACTTTGATTTCCCAGTACCCCCGCAAAAAAAAACCAACAACAACCACAGCATATATAACTTTCCCTATGATTTTTTTTTTTTTTTTTTTTTTTTTTTTTTTTTTTTTCTCCGGTACCGGGAACCGAACTCACGACCTTGCACTTGCCAGGCAGGCGCTTTGCCGCTGAGCTAAATCCCCAGCCCAAAATGCAAATACTTTTTTTTTTTTTTTTTTCATTTTTTTTTCTGGTACCAGGAATCAAACTCACAACCTTGTGCTTGCCGGGCAAGCTCTGTGCTGCTGAGCTAAATCCCCAGGCCCTCCCTATGATTTTTAGAAACTGTAACAGCAGGCAAAATGTGTATGTCAGTGGTAGAGCACTTGCCTAGCATGAGGTCCTAGGTTCAATCTCTAGCACTGAAAACACACACACACACACAGGCAACATGTAAAAACGCTCTCTTTAAGAGCTAAGGGCTGGGGAGGGGGCTCAGTGGCAAAACACTTGCCTGGCATGTACAAGGCCCTGGGTTCCATCCCCAGCGCCACAAAACAAAACAAAACAGCCAAGAGTTAGCTGATTCAGCCAGGTGGTGGTGCACACCTGTAATCTCAGTACTCTGGGAGACTGAGACAGCAACTCAGTGACTCAGCACCACCTGGTCTCAGGGTAAAGAATAAAAAAGGGCTGAGGACAGAGCTCAGTGGGAAGGCCCCGGGATCAATCCCCAGTACCTCAAAAAAAGGAAGAAAAGCCAGTTCTCTTAATTTAAACGGTCCCCAGTATGTCAATGAATTGATACATATACAGATAGATGAACAGATAGACAGATAGATAGATATAGATATATCTACACAGAGAGAGAAAGAGCTGGATTTTATTGACATAAACAGTATCACACTGGGGCCAGGGATTGAGCTCAGTGGCACAAGCGTCTGCCTGGCAATTGCAAGGTCCTGAGTTCGATTCCCGGTATGAAAACAAATGAATAGTATCACACTAAACATAATAGTTCTACTATTTGTTACATATTTTGCAAGTCTACATCAGAATATATCAGTATATCCTATTTTAAAGCTGAATAATGACATTAACGTATATTTTGATAATTTAAAAACACCTTCTGTAAAAGCATAACAAGTTTATGCTTTCACCAAAAATGTACAAGTGTGAATAATGTCTGTTTAAAACTTAACAATATGGTAGATAAAATGTGCTGCTTTTAAGTTGTGCTTCTGCCATTATTAGGAAGGTCACACTGCATAACTGAATTATCTCTGACCATTTCATGTCTGAATTATCTGTTCAGGTCTTTGTCACACTTATCGATTTAAGTGGTTTTACTGATTTGTATGTGCTATTTATAAATTACAAATAAAAATTCCTTATTAATTTCCAAATGTGTTCTCCCATTTTGTCATCTGTCCTTGTCATCTTGTTTTATTCGGTGCACAGATGCCAACAGTGGTAAGGACATTCACCTCACAGAACTCGTCTCCAGAACTCTTCTGTAGTTCATAAAACTGAAGCTTTTACTCAGTAAACAAATATTTCCCATTATCCCTCCCTCCCAGCCCCTGAGAACCACCATTCTCTTTTCTGTCTCTGTGAATTTAACTACTCTAAGGTAGCTCAGATGAAGTGAAATCAGAGGTATTTGTTCTTTTACAACTAAATTCTTGTACTCTGCATAATGTCCTTAAGGTTTACCCATATGTACTATAAGATGAATAATACTCCATAACTCATTATTTTTTGTTTATTCATTCACTCACTGATGGGCTCTTAAGTTGCCAGAAGTTTTCACTTTTATGAATTCAAATATCTGTCAATTTAAATATGTCACAAAATTCCAAATTCTGCGCTTTAAGATCTTCCCCATACCAAGACTGTACAGTCTCTTACTTCCCCTAATACTTTTATAGACCTTTACATTAAGGGGTTTTTTTGTTTTCTTTTTTTGTTGGGTTTTGTTGGTACTGGGGATTCAACCCAGGGGTATTCTGTAACTGAGCTACATCTTCAACATTTTTTATTTTTTATTTTGAGACAGTCTTAACTAAGTTCCCAGGCTGGGCTTGAACTTTTGATCCTCCTGCCTCAGCCTTCCAGAGTTCTGGGATTAAGTCTGTGATGAAAGTATAGATTAATACATCGATTTTTATAATTTATCTTTCAATCTCCATTTCTGATCTTTCTTAAAGGGTTGTACTTGTAATTTTGGTTAAATTTATACTTTTGTTTTCACTGCGAACAGAATTTCTTTATTCCTAGACCATCTTTAAATTAACAGGAAATTTAGTGGTTTTGTATGTCAAGTATATATCTCTCATTAATAATTAGTTCTAATTGTTCTTAATTCTATAGTACTTTATAATCAGAAAAAAAATGACGCTGACAAAAAAGCCCATGTCGTATCGTACGACTCCATTTATATACCATTTGTAATTGACAAAACTATAGAAACAGGGACCAGATTAGTGGATACTCAGGATTAGGGGAAAGGAAAATGGATGAGGCTATAAAAAGTGTCATCCCACTGCGTCACGGTCACACACAGAGGTGAACAAAGCACACGCAGAGATGTCCGCGTAAACCTGGCAAGTGGACTGCTTCAGCGCCATTTTCTTGGTTGGGAAACTGTATTATAGTTCTGCAAAATAACACCCCCGGAGAAAACTAGACGAAGAGCATACATGTTATCTTTTATCTTTGTGTTGCTTTTGTTCTATGTTATTTCTTACTATTATAAGTGAATCCTTCAAATAAAATATTGAAATTTTTCAATAAGGTTTAAAAAAAATCAAAATTAAATTTAGAATTCTACTATGCCAGAACGTATATACATCTTTTCAGAATTCCTGGTAAGTCAGCAATTTCAAAATGCTTGCTGGTAAATCTCAGCTAAGTATTAATGTGAATGCTGAGGCTCGTTGGCTTATCCAACTGCACGTTCTCCCGCTTTGTCATCCCACTTTTCCTGCACTCCCATAACACAAGGAGCCTCAATCAAAAGAAGCAACTGCACCTACCACTTCCACATAGCAAGGGAAGTGCCGGATGCCCTGTGTTTCAGGGGAAAGAAAGATTCCTTTGGTGAAAAGAGAACAGATCTATAAAATGTTAAAGGGCTACTTGTTGAGAACAAGTATAAAATTGCACAACCAAATGTTATAAAGTTAAATATGCTTCATTAAAAAAAAGCTATGTCTCTAAAACAATTTAGGTTGTCTTTGGCTTTATTTCTCTTTGCCTTTAATTTCTCATTTCCTAAACCCGTCTTCTTGATTCATTAGAAACTGTTCATTAATTGAGGACTGTCTGCTGGGCGTGGTGGCGCACCCCTGTAATCCCAGCACTCGGGAGGCTGAGGCAGGAGGATCGCTGTGAGTTCGAGACCAGCCTGAGCTACAAAGTGAGCTCAAGGCCAGCCTGAACTGCATAGTGAGACCCTGTCTCAAAAAAAAAAAGGGATTGTCAAGGTGAACAATTACAATAAATTACAAATTAAAGATACTTTAAATGAGAATACCTTTCTTTTCTTTTATAGTGTAGTTTTACTTCCTCAGATGAAATGCTTCGGGAAAGGATCAACTTAGCAATAATAAGGGACCAAAGCGTACCATTTTCCCTAGATCTAAATAAGGAAAAAAATTATACCACATTATCAAAGCATTCTTAATAAGTTTTTAAACACCACCTGTACTCTTTTTCCAGAACTAAATCATTTTATGAGGCATCAACTCACCCCAATTTTGTACCCAAGCAACTGCCATTCATTGCCCCAAAGACTGTTGAGTTTACTTTCACTATTTCTTCAAAACTGGAATACAGTTTTCACTACAAGGTTATCCCAAAGTCCTTCCAGTCCCAGCACACCCATACGCCTATACCAACAGCTAAAGTACAGGCTGCATTTGAACGCACTGAGAGGATGGGTAACCAACGACAAGTTAAAGCAATTTCTACAGGCTCCTACTTCTCTCATTGCCATCTGCACCCTGACCGTGCTCATGGATTTAATAGTTCAGGAAAGGTCCAAATATCTCCCCCAGCAATTAAATCAAATACTGACTATCCATAAAGGACCTATAATTAAGAGATTATCCAGATCTGCCGTCTCACTGAGGCATTAGTGTGAAGCAGGCTTACATCTCACACAGAAGGCAAAACCATGAACAAATAAAATAACCATTTACAAAAACGAATTAGATTCTTACCTGTTAAATAGCAGCTGCAAAACACCAGAAGTAACACGAAGTGCACATAAATTATCATATGTAATATTCATTTTTTGAAGTATTTCACAAAATCCAGTTACAAAACTGGGTGGATTGTCTAGTTCTTCACACCACTGTAGCGAATATAGTAGTTCTGCAGCTAAGAGAACAAACAGCGCCAACTTAGCAAGCGTATATGTGGAAATCCTTACATCATTTTCCTATCTGCCCCCTTATCTGACAGTAAAAACGAAAACAAAAGCATAGCCTTCAGTAACAGACGAGCCTGGTTTTAAATCTCTGTCTTGAGTTCTATATACATAGTTATCAGTTAAGATACTACAATTTTACTTCATAGGGTTGTTGTGAGATTTAAATGACCAAGTGTCTATCGCAAAACCCTACACTAACACGTTTCTAAAACATACTCAGAAATCCCTTTTATAAAGCCATGCATGGAGGGGGAAGTCAGAAGCTTTAAAATGTAATTTAGGGCAGGCATGGTGGCGCACGCCTGTAAATCCCAGCAGTTGGGAGGCTGACGCAGGAGGGTCTCCATAAGTTTGAAGCTAGCCTGGGATACATAGTGAGTTTAAAGCCAGCCTAAATTGTATAGTGAAACCCTGTCTCAAAAAGACCAAAAAAAAAAAGAGAGAGAGAGAAAGTAAAAACCTCATTAAAAAGCTAAGCCTTAAAAAAAACTAAACTAAGTAGCCCTAATCCAATCAGAACAACAAAAATAACAGTAGTATTTGACAGAAATGGCTAATAAAAAATAACTAAGTAACATTGCTAGTTTGTGAAAAAATACACAACACCAACAAAACAACAAAAACAAAAAGCCAAGTGTCTGGCTTTCTTCACAGACAATACACCCTCCATACTACACAGTAACTGTGCTACATTTGAGGCTTATAACAACACTGACCCAGGATTTGTGTAAATCTACCTTGTGTAAGTCACACCATTTCCTGCAATTCTCAGCCATGTACTAGATTAGGAGACTGCGGATGTGCTAAGTGCTCCTGAGACTCAACTTGTGAGGAAAACAAGCAGCTGATGAATTCTACGGTCTAGAGGCTCAGAAATCAAAGCATAGTTCGGAAGCGTTGATAAAGCACCAACGCCTCACAGCCGTCTCTTTTGGGTACTGACGTCATGCCAGCTTGACTTCCTGATCTTACAGCGAATTATAAGGTGCAGCCCAGAAGATTATAGCAAGATTTCAGCACACTGACACCCAATTCACAATTTAACACTTATCACTTAAGTAACCCAGTGTCCCATCACTAAAATAATTGATAAAAAACTACCGAATTCCATTTAAACTGCAGCAAAATCAAAATTACTTAAAAATTACATGCATTTGTGCATTGTAGCTGAATCTTCGTGTATACTCACTTATTTTCTCAAGCACATTACTTTCCAGAGCTATTTTCTTCTTCAGTGCAACTAAGGTCATTTTGCTCAACAATGCTGACGTACACAGGTGGCTGGGAAGTGTCTTTGTATCTTGTTCTTTAAAATCTGTTTTGAAACATTCATAATTCAAACTCAATCTTGCCTCTAAAAGGGGTCTGTGTAACCACTGTAAAAAGAAAACATGAAAAGTATATGCAAAACAATTAGATATTACTATTTATGCAATTCAGACAGGGAACAAAATGAGTTATTAGAATACATAGCTTATGGTTAAATGCTTCAGAAATCTGAAAGTTTCATCTTTATTACAGAGAATTATCAATACATGTATTTTTTTAAGCAGAGAACCAAGTCCTAATCGCCTTTGTACCTGGTGACTGCCTGTATCAAATGATGTCTTGCAAACATCAACCTCCAATATGAGTATTCAGAGACATAAAGACAGAACAAGGTATTTGTATTTTTTTCCTCAGAATAAAATAAAAAAGCATTCAAGCCCGCATGAAACCCACTCTTCAATCCCAAACAGACCTGAACCGGAAGAGACTGTCTCATACTTTCCCACTCGGCGTGGTTTGGCACCACACTTCCGATATAAAGCCCCAGGAGAGCACCGCCTTCACTCTCTACCAGTGTATTCAGCAAATCATCGACAGCAGACAGGAGGACCTGTAGACTGAAAATAACGCAAAGAACTTAACTGCTGTAGTTATGCGACAAGTAGCTTGAATAGTTCAGTACATATTAAGTATCCTATGACAGGTAATGGTGTATCTGAATAAAAAAAGGTAAAAACAGCCAGGCAAGGGGGCACATGCTTGTAATCCCAGCACATGGGAGGCTGAGGTAGGCAGATTTCCATGAGTTTGAAGCTAGCCTGTGCTACATGGTGAATCTGAGGCCAGCCTGAACTACATGGCGAGACCCTGTCTCAAAAAAAAAAAAATACAGGTAAGGGATCCTCTGTTCCCTCTAGACCAGTGGCAGCAAACCTATGCCACAGTGGGCTGTTTGTATCACTGAAAGCTCTAAAAGGTTTGCCACTACTGCTCCAGACAAACACAGAGTCAAACTGGGACTCTAATCCGGGTATTTATGATTTGAAATACAGTGCTGTTTCTATACCAGAACGCAGACCTGACCAATTTCAGATCAAATACTTGTGAAATACAGCTACCTTATTCCATGCAAAGAGCATGACTATTTGACCTAATCCTAAAAGCTTTTAGAGACATTCTCTGTTATCACTCTCACTACATACATTTAGGTATGATATTGAAATGTAATTGCAATCCAACACCTTAAACTAGCAGCTACTTATTCCAAAATGATAAAAAAGCCAGTATAACTAGTATGTTGGTAACCATTAAGAGGCATGAATAAAAACCCCCCCAGCCTTTGACAAGGATAAACTACCATCACACCATGGACTAAAAATCAGTAGATCAGCAGATTAAACAAATCATTCTTCAATCAATCTGTAGTTTAAGCGGATGATCACTGAAACATACTTTTGGAAAAACTTGTTTGGAATTTCTCCTAAGAGTCCTGCAGCTTTCCGACATGACAAACCATTTTTCATAGGTGCTCACACTACCATGGAATTAAGCATAAACTAACTGAGCACAAAAAAGTTACCTTGTGTTATCCAGAGATGAAGACTGAACTTGCTTCTTTAGCCACAGAGCAGACAAACGCAGGAAGGTGCTCTGTTCGGAGGTACCACCGCTTTTACGGACCAGCAGGTTTACACCAGAAAGCCAGGTGTTCCTCAGTTTACATGTTAGAAAATCTAAGATCAAGATATCAACAGGAATGTGTACTCTCACTGAATTAATGTTAATCAGGATGCAATATCTGAAAACATTCACTACAGATCTGAGGTCTTTAAGATAACATTTTTAAAAGAAAACAAAATGAACATTAAATTGCCAAAATAAATTACCTGCAATAATGCAAGCTAGCTCGTGCCAGGAAGTGTAAAATGCTAAGATTTTAAAAGTTAGCTTTTTCTGCTCCAAAGAAGTCGTCCTTTGGGACATGTAATTTTTTTTTTTTTTTTTTTGGTGTTTTTGAGACAGGGTCTCGCTATGCATTTCCGGCTGGCCTTGAGCTCACTTGAGCCCAGGCTGGTCTCGAACTCACAACGATCCTCCTGTCTTAGCCTCTTGAGTGCTGGGATTACAGGCGTGCACCACCACGCCTGGCCTTGGATATGTAATTTTTAAAAACTGTCTTTAAAGCAAAGGGGAGGTGGGAGAAGGCGTTTCTATCAATAGTGTTTTTTACATTCCTTTCATAAATAAACCTGAATTAAACACAGGACAAGAATATAGTGCTTATAATCCCAGTCTCATTTTCATATCAATCAGGATTGAATATTTTTACTGTAAGAATGAAATATTATTATCCTTCTTTTAGGAGTGGACTATCAAGAAATCAACCTGAGTTCATGAATGGAGGGGCTAAGAGTGCAAAGCAGTTATTAATAACCCCTACCAAAACTGGTTTTGTAATGTCAAGTACGTGCTTTAGCAACTTCTACATACATCTTTAATTTGCTTCCTAAACTCAAAAGTGTAAAGACTGTAGCTATTAAGTCAAAACGCTTTACACTTCACATTACGATTCAATTAATAAAGCTTAGGGCTGGGGATATAGCTCAGCGGCACAAGCGCCTGCTCGACAAGTGCGAGGTCCTGAGTTCGATTCCCAGTGCCCCCCGCCCCCAAAAGCCTGGGCACTTACACTCACTTTGAAGGTCAGAGCCGGAGATTCCCACCAAAACATTTGAGCAGTAGGCGATTACCTGGCAAACGTGTTTTTTCTCTGCTTTGAGCACATAACTGGAAGAGAGTTAATAACAAGTCTTCAGATGATGGCATGAGCAAGCATCCCTTTGCTGAGCTGAAATAGCTGTACGCCGCGTCACAGATAAAAGGCACTGCTGCGTCACTGATTTCAGCTTCTGACAATTCCTTTGTTTTCGATAAAGTTTCATGAAGTTTAACAATAATTCTTTCAACATATACTTCTTCGATCAAGTAATCTAGAGGGGAAAAAAAGCCCAGAGAAAAATCAGAAAATGCTAACAGTGCATTTTTAAATACCTTACCTTTGGTTAGTAACCATGTTGGTCTTTCTATGTGGGCTTTTGTTAAGGTGCTCAAGTATTCGAAAAAATTATAGGAACAAAGCAATCTGTCCTCTGACACATAAAAGAAAGCTCTTCGGTAAAAAGGCAGGTTTAAATCAAATAAAACACAGCAGTGACTACCAAAACAAGAGCGAACAGCTTTGAATATTTAAGAGCTTTGAACACGAAACTAAAACTATGAAATATCTTCCAAGTCATACTACAACTACCAACAAATATGTAGGGTACTTATAAAATCAAGATATTTGAATGGATAAGTATTATTCTCAACCAATAATACACAAACTAGCAGCATGACTCTTCCCAAAAGGAGAAGAGGATTAGTCCCCTGCTAGAAAACAAAAGCCGTATTTTCCCTACCATTTTTAACATGTTGGGATAATACCAAGCTTAGAAGAGTCCATTGTTCTGAGAAGTAAGATTGTGAAGACACTGTGGATTCCAAGTCCTTATTACAAAGACGATCTGCCAGGGCAACCAATTTCTCTCCAAGGGTATCGCCTTTTAGCCAAGGAGCTACTAAAGCATGTTTATCTGAACTAGAACATGCCTAAAACCGTAAAATTAAAGCAAATATTAAAAGCAAGGTCAAAAAGGTTTATCTGTCTAATTATTAAACCTTATCATCTCTCTTCATCTTACGGCCCCAATTCCACCCCCTCCTCCAGGAGTCTAGGAACCTAAACTGCTATCACTACTGTTCCCCACCTAAGGCTACCTTCTGTTCAGTTTTCATGCTCTGTTAATGTACCCTCCCTCCAACTATAAAAATCCCCCTTATCAAATCCTCTCCGTTCTTTGAAAGTCAAAGCAAATCCCACCTGCTTTATGAGTCTCCCCCATCCACTACAGCCCGTAAGGATCGCTGATTTTCTCTGAATATCTAAAGCACTTACTGGATTGTATTATTATTTAAATGTTTCATCTGTGTATATCTTGTCTTTCCAATGAGACTGTAAGTTCCTTGAGAGCAGAGACTGTCTTAAACTTCTTTCATACCTATTAACACTGCAGATATGTTCAATGAAAAATGAATGGATGAACTCTGTAGATCTATGAATGCTCTACAGATATTTTTGTTCATTAATTTTGCTAAAATTAAAGAACAATTTATATATAATGGTAAATGACTTCAACATGAACAACAGGACTCGTTTCCCCCCAAGTGCTCTGCAACAGAGTGACTGGGGCTAGGACTCTGACAGCAACTGATTTATTTTCACTGGGGGTGGGGAAATGAAAAAAATCTTTCAAGTCCACCCCCAAAAGGATGTTGATCCATGTTCCCAGAGCTTCTTTTGCTTTAAGGGCTGAGAAGAAAGGAATTTGCAACTTGGTTCATCTCAAAGCAATCTGGAAAAAAAAAAATCCAAGTGCAGATTGGGTAATGCCTGAAAAACTGCTTATTCAAAATTTATAGGTAATGAGCGCTTATCTTCTAGTCCATGCTTTACTATTAAACTGGCCTTATGACCTTGGACAAATCTCTTAGCCAACCTGAGCCTATCTCCTAATTTGAAAACAAAAAAGATTAACTTCCAGAAACTCTTAAGGTCCTCTTCTGGTTCCTAAATTCAGGTTAGTTTTTCATTTATCCTTAAATAAACTACCTTTAGGACTCTGCTCATAAAGAAACATGATCAACAAAAATGCTTTAGATGGTTTTCCTTATGTAATTCACCAAACAAAACCAATCTATTCTGTAAAACCCTGGTAGAACAAATAAACTGCTGAATATTAAGTCTCCCAAGTTAGCAAGACATGAAGTCTTCCAACGCCTTAACCTCTCTACTGGGAGAATCTGTGCAGGTCTAAGGAGACGGGAAGGCTAGTGAGTCCCAGAAAGCATGGCAGTGTGGGCACTTCAAATACTGCCCAGGAAAAAGACATTCTCCCAACCTGACAAGGACAGTTACAAATTATAAGGCTGAAATGGATATATCGGTTTCCTCATCAAATTATTGATTCCCCTGCTCTGATGCTAGCCTTATTAAATGGCATCTGAAAATCTGGCTTTTCATGTAGTTTGCCTACAGGACTGAAGGCACTGGATAAACTAATGTAAATGATGTGTGCAGATGTATTTTTCATTCAATAGTAAGAAATTAGTATTCCGTATTTATTTTCACTACTAGGAGAAACGGGGAGTTACTGTTTAATGAGCACAGAGCTTCCATTTCGTAAGATGGAAAAGTTTTAGGGACTGGTTGCATAGCAATGATAATACACTTATTACATTACTGAGCTACATTTAGACATAGTTGTACTCTGGGAGGCTGAGGCAGGAGGATGGCAAATTGGAGGCTAGCTGAGATCCTTTCTCACACTAAAAAATAAAAGAAGGGTTGGACACAGAGCTCAGTGCAAAGGCTCTAGGTTCAATCCTTTGTCCCAACACACACACACACACACACACACTCACTCAGAAAGTTAGGATGGGATTAGAGCAGTGATGGCAAACTGTTCAGAGCTTTCAATAATATAAACAGCCCACTGTGGCATGCATACCATAGGTTGACCACCACTGGGACAGGGTATGGCTCAGAGGTAGAGTACTTGCCTAGCATATGAAAGGCCCCGAGTTCAATCTCCAGAAAAAAAAAAAAAAAAAAAGAAATGATTAGCATGATACATTTTATTTTATGTCACATGTTTTTCACTACAATTTTAAAACAGAAAAAAGACAAATTCAAAGGAGGGTTTTTTTTTTTTTTTTTGTTTTTTTGAGACATGGTCTAGCTATGCAGTTCAGGCTGGCCTTGAGCTCACTTTGCAGCCCAGGCTGGTCTCAAACTCGCAACGATCCTCCTGTTTCAGCCTCCCGAGTGCTGGGATTACAGGCATGTGCCACTATGCCCAGCTTGAAAAATTATCTTTATCAAATAAAAAATCATCAAAAAATGCTTCAAGAAGAGGAAGAATTGTACATAGCTAGTCATGACAATATATGCATAGTTGGAAAAATGTTAGTTATATTATTTACCTCTTAGGAAGTCATTTTTAAAAATTCTAAATTGTGTTCTTTTGGTGGAGGGGGGTTAGTGCTATTGGGTGTTGAACCAAGACCTTCTCATTGAGCCATGTCCCCAAGCCCCTTTTTCTTTTTTTTGTTTTTTTTGTTTTTTCTGGTACCAGGAACTGAACTCAGGACCTTGTGCTTGCCAGGCAGGTGCTGTGCCACTGAGCTAAATCCCCAGCACCCTCTTTTTCTTTTTTTTAAAGATGGAGCTCAGTGCCAAGGCTCTGGGTCTTGCCAAATCACTAAGTTGCCCAAATTGTGCTCAAATTTGTGATCCTCCTGTCTCAGCCTGTGAGCGCTACGATTACCATCACATCCAGCTTCACTTTCTTATTTACTCAAATAAATCACATAAACACTGGAATGTTTTAATTTGCCTGCATAGTAATAAAAGTAGAGAAAACTCAACTTCCTGATGTGTTCTAGCCAAAGCTCAAACTACTGCACTCAATTCACTTGTACAGGAGGCAACATACTAGGATGAGAATAGAAACCTACAGCCTTAATTAAGAAATAGTAAAATGCTTACTTCTCCTTGTGCTACTTGGTAGGAAAGAAACTTTACATTTTCCATAGTCAGTCCATTTTTCTCTGCTATTCAGAACAACAGAAAAAAAAGACTACAGTCTTTATCTGTATTTATCTTTATATAGTATTTATCTTTGCATATCAATGCAAAGATAAATGTCTTCTCAAATTAGGGGAAGAAAAGTTCTAATTGTAGGGAAGTTCCCTAACACAGACAACCACCTAACTGTATTCAGTGTGAGAATACAGCAATGATTTTTCTAAACCCATGAATCCAAAACAAGAAAAAAAAGACCTTAAAATACCTTTTCAATGACCTGAAGAAGAGACTGCCACTCCAGGTCATCCTGAAAGATGAGAGTTAAAATCAGTACATGAGAATGAACAGCAAAACTTACAAAATGTAAATGAAATCTCAATATAACTAATACAAAACTAAGATACTTTAGCTGATCCAATTCACCCTTTCGTTAACAACCTTGTGCCGCCTTGTTACTACTGACCCCAATCGAGAATATACTGCCTGTCTTTAAAGTGTGATTTATAGTCTAAAAGTAACCCAAAACAATCTCCCCACAGGCTTACTCCTCTCATCTCGTATTAAAATAATTTTAAAAGGTACCTCACAGCAATACCTTGGTTAGATCATCCAGCACAGCTTTCCTCTCCAAGTCACTGTCACAGCAACGGAGGGCACTATACAGAATGTCCACCAGGAAATCCGCATCCTTCCTTAGATCTTCATTTAGCCAGCCTACCAGTTTGCGGTACAAAAACTGCACTGCGGGATTTTTTTGTACAAGTTTGCTTATTTCAAGAGGTTTGGCTTTGTCAATACCCTCTTTTTCATCACCAAGGAGCATTTTAAATACTTGACTTGAAGAGAAAGAGTCAAGCAGAAGAGAAATAAACCTTAGATGCTGCTCTGACTTTTGTTCATTGACATAATTAATACTCATCTCTGCCAGAGTGCAGACTAAGTCTTCCAAAGGCTTTTTCCGTAGAGGTGACACACGATTTGAAGAACTATGATTGAGCAAAGATTCCGTCACATGTTCAGAGCCTTCCCTGTTCTCTCCTTCTGAAGATGCACATTTTTCATTCTCTTGATTCCCTTCTGGTGTCTCATCAGCAAATCTAACTTTACTAGGTTTTTTTTTATTTGACTTCAATGAGCTGTTAGGCTTCTGAAGGACTTGTAATAAGTTAGATACACCCAAGACAGATTTAACATCAGCCTCTGGCTCATTGATTTTCTTGACACAGATCTCTGACAATTTTTCCCAGAAATTTAGCAGTACATTCTCCAAACTACGAGTAGCTTTGTCACCCTTTTCCACATCTGCTTTGTCTTCCCAGGAACTTAAGGTTTCCGCTAAATGGTTAAACAGTTGCCCTTGCGGCAATCCCGGGTCTTTAAGAACTGTATCAATAAAAGGAATGAGCTGAAAGAGAAGGTAAAAAAAATATAAAAGTCATTTTCAAGAGAGAGAATTTTAAATACAATTCAAAAATCATTTTCCTACGATACGAAAAGCATTATTGATTTCATCATATCCCACCTGAATTACTTTATGATATAACTGATTGTGATCTGATTTTCTTTGCATCTCATGGTAATATCCAAGTTTTTTGCTGTCTTAATTAGCAGTGTATCTAAGACATGAGACTATCCACTATTATGAAAGACACTTAGGGCCCGCAGAATTCAGAACTCTTTTTCTTTAAGTCAAAAAAATAAGTTAATTATCTGACATCTCATCTAAAATCTGAGGTTGTATAATCTTGCCACTGCCTGGCAAGCACAAGGTCCCAAGTTCAATTCCTGGTACCAAAAAAAAAATTATATGAGAATTCTGTTGGGCTGGCAACGTAGTTCAGTGGCATAAGCACCTGCCTGGCAAGTGCAAGGTCCTGGGTTTGATTCCCAGGACCAAAAAAACAAACAAACAAGTATAATCTCACTAACTTCCTACCACAAAGGATTCCAGAACCTGGCCTCATCAATGAATCTAAAAGCCAAGTCCAAATATGCACAAAAAGAGAAACGAGTTCAAGTATTAGTAACAAGATGACTCTTGCATAATTTAATGTAATACAAAAGATCATACATCGTACCCTCCAAGTTCTGTTTAGTGCTGAATCTCTCTACAACAGTCTTTAAATCCACATACTGGACACATTTAATCAGCCCAATGCTACCTCAGTGACATTTCACTAGCAACTGACACTATAGAATTTTTACTTTTCTTGCCATAAATATATATTATTTGATTTGTAAATCACAATAATGAAATCTTTACATGGAAGGCTAACTACTAAAAATGGCCATAAGATACAATTAAGTATTCTTTTCAGTGACTGGCGCCACTGATCCGCACGATGTAAAGTACCTGGTCATTGACGAGCATCTGTTCAATCTCCTGTTCACCCAAGTGTTGTTGCATGATAAAACGTAAACATTCAAAAAAAGCGGCTACTACTGCTGAGCGCTCTGAAAAGCTGGTTTTGATTCTCTCCGTGGACAGCCTATGAAACAATAAATAAGTATGGACTACGCTTTCAGGAAGAAATAAAGACAAAGACCCTGAAAAGATATCACATGAAAAGGTATTTTAAAAATAAAACTTAAATGAAAAACAACCACCAAAGTAGATGCAACCAATGAGAACATAAGCCTAAAGATTTATGAAAAAAAGAAATTTTTAGACATGGATTCGGAAAAAATATTTTCAGCTTACAAATCAATCCACCTACAAATCTGAAAGCTAGGACATAACCAAAGGAAAAATGGTATGGTTTAAAACAGTAATCATTAACAAAATGGTATTTTTATTAATTTCAACAAATGTAGCAAAACAACTTTTAAGTAGCTAGTATAAATGCTTAACTTTAGTGAACTTTAAAAAAAATCTTACCGGCTCATGTTCTGCGTTCGGACATTTGCATTTACCAATATCTATGAGCTTTACCATATTTAATTTTATGCTGGGTACTACTACCACAAAGGCTCCAAAGTATGTAAGGAAAGGGTTCTGAGCTAGGTGCAGTCCTCAGTGCTCATAAATCCCTGCTACTCAGGAGGCTAAGGCAGGAGGATCATTTGAACTGCAGAAATTCAAGTCTAGTCTGGGAACATAGTGAGAGCAAGAAAGAAAGAAAAGACAGGGAAGGAGAGCGAAGGAGGAAAGGAGAAGGACAGAGAAGGAGGGAGGGAGGGAAGCAGGGAAAGAAGGAGGGAGGGAGAGAGGGAGGGAGGGAGGGAGGAATCTATATTTCTCCAAAAACTTTAGGAGTGTTTAATAAACAGCAAATTAATCTGAAGAAATTTCAATAGGAAAGAAAATAATGGAAATGAAAATAAAATATCTTTTGACTTGAAAATCGAGAATTTAAATTCCTTACCCTGCAACCAGAGAAGTGAGGAAATTTTTGAAGAAATCCAACTGTGGGTCTGTAATGGACTGAGGGAGTTTGCTAATAAACGGCAGAAGATAAGGATATATGACAGTAGCTAAGCCCCGACCACCTTCACGAATCATAGTTGACAGCTTAGGAAAAACACTTTTTTTTGCATTTACATGAAGCCAACAGTCCTACCCAAAGAAAAGAGGAGAACAGCAGTTAGAAGTCATGCACATACTTTCCCAGTTAAAGAGACACAAAGACACAGGCTCTCAAAAAATCACATATTTTAATCTAAAAAGGCTAAAATCTCTCACTACCATTATAACATATGTATACAGTACATGTGATAATCACATATTCCCTATGGTTACAGAATAACACTGACCAGAAATAATAATGTAAAGAACTTCTGTAAAAGCTACTATCTTAAAAAGACACCCTATACTTTCCTGTGTACATAAGATTCAGACATGCTGACTGTAACGGGACATAAACAGAAAGTAAAATAAAAACTCTGTTACTGTTACTCTGTCAGTTTAAGATTTAAACCAAGTTTATATTTAAATATTTTATGCCCACCAAAAGAACTTTCTAGTAAGTTTCAGATATAACAATCAGACGGTCTCTAAGTTTCTAAAATATACATAGGAAGACAAGTATTCCCCCACGTACCAAACGTGCCTCTGACCCACCTCAATGGTTGTGAGTGTATACAGTACAGCTTCCCAGAGAGCGGGGCAGACAATGGGGTCACTGTCGTCAATGCTAAGCAGAACAGATGGGCTCACTTTGGAAGCCTCCTCTTTCATGAGCTGTGGAATGCGCTGGCACAAAGCAGAAACTAACTCAAAATATGCTGAGCGGATCTAAAAGAAGAAACAGAAAGCTGAATTAAACGAAAACCTAGTAAAGTTTAAGATTTCTTTATGGTAGCAGCAGATAAGATTATTCATAATAACCCTCCCACTGATATAACTAAAAGAGCTACAAAAATAGTTTCTGAAATCTTAAGAATAGTGAATGGCTGAAAAGACATTAGGATCAGCCTAATGATCAAGGCAATGCCCGGGCGTGGGGACACGGGCCTGTAATCCCAGCACTCGGAGGTCTGTAAAGAGCTCAAGGCCAGCCTGGGCTACACGGTGAGTTCAAGGCCAATTTGAACTATACAGCAAGACTCTGTCTCAATCAATCAATCAATAAAATAAAATAAAACTCATATATTTGTACTAGAATTTTGGTGCCACTGTGATACTGTAGTTTTAAGAGCATTTACAAGAGGTGTTTAGATCTTAAGGGTTTCACCCTCATGAATGGGATTAGCGACTGCACAAAAAAGAACAAAGCCTGCCTTTTCTGTCCCTTTTACCAAGTGAAGACACAGCAAGAAAACACCATTCTGAAGCAGGCAGAGCAAGCCCTCACCAGACATAGTATCTGTTGGAACTTTGATATGGACTTCCCAACCTCCAGAACTGTGTGGAATAAATTCCTAATATTTATAAATTACTCAAGCCAGGTGTGGTGGCACACACCTGTAATCCCAGCACCCAGGGAATCTGAGGCAGGTTTGCCAAGAGTTCAGGCCAAGAGTTCGTTGCCAAGAGTTCAAGGCCAGCCTGGGCTACAAAGTGAGTTCAAGAGCAGCCTGAACTTCATAGCAAATTTCAGTCTAAGATATTTTGTTACAAAAACAAGGACTGAAACAAGCACATTGATACAAATAAAGAGATAAGGCAAAAGAGGTCATCCATAAAGCAACATAGAGACAAAAAGATGGAAAACATCAAAAACAGCATAAGATAGAGTAAGAAGATTTAAAATAACTTAACTGAAATCCCAAACAAAGAGAGAACACAAAGCAAAGCAAATACCTGGAGAAACAGCATAGAATTTTACAGAGCCAATCCACAGACTCAACTCCAACAAACATCAAGGGATATACAATGATACACACAAGGAAATCCACAGCAAGACACATAGGAGTATGTTATGGTTTGAGTCTAGATGTCCCCCCAAAGCCTCATGCAATCATGGTGGGGCAGGCTTTTCAAAAGAAGCTGAATCTAGAGTTTGTGCTTGATTCACGGGCCACTGCTGGGATTAAAGATGAGTGCTACACCTACATGAGGGTGGTTAGCCTGCATGCAATATAAGGGACAGAAAGAGGTTTGTCCCCTCTCTCTTTCCCTTGTTGCTTTTGCTGTCTCTGGCCCCATGAATTGTTTCTCCTCTGGGATGCCCCTTTGCCAAGCCACCCTGCCTTGGAGCCAGCCCATGGTGGACTAAAACCTCTACAAACTGTGAGCTAAATAAACCTTTCCCCCTTTAACTTTGGGCATCAGGTATTTTTTTCTCAGCAACAAGAAAAGTAACTATGACAGAGTACAACTACAAAAACACAGTGAATCTTTGCTAAAGTAGCCAGAGGTAAAAGGCAAACTACCATCCAAGGAAGGACGGTGAGACTGACTGTCAACAAATCCTTTTTAGTAGCAGGACATGGCAAAAATTAAATCAGAAGACAGTGGAACAATACCTTCCACACAAAAGTAACCATCAAAATGTAACTCTATACTCTACCTAGTAAAAATACCTTTCAAGAATGAGAGGGGCTGGGGATTTAGCTCAGCGGCAAAAAGCGCCTGCCTGGCAAGCGCAAGGTCATGAGTTCGGTTCCCGGTACCGGAGAAAAACCAAAAAAAAAAAGAATGAGAGAAAAATGTTTTTTTTTTTTTTTTTTTTGTTTTGTTTTTTGTTTTTCTCCGGTACCAGGAACCGAACTCACGACCTTGCGCTTGCCAGGCAGGCGCTTTTGCCGCTGAGCTAAATCCCCAGCCCGAGAGTAAAATGTTTTATAAAAACAAAACAAAGTAAAAAACCTGACACAAAGTAAAATTATGTAGGGCAAATGTAAATGAAAATTTAGAATAAAGAAAATGTTCTGTGAGCTTAAAAAAATACATATTTAATCCTGTAAAATACTGTATTTACTTATAAAGCAGTACAAAATCAAAGTCAGCAGTTTTTCAAATGACATCACACTTTAAAAAGGCAGCAAAATTTTAAGTTTGTGTATTAAAAACAAAGCTGAAAAGCTATGCTCATATAAACATATTAGAAAAAACAACCAAGCCGGGCGTGGTAGTGCACATCTGTAATCCCAGCAGTCGGGAGGCTGAGGTAGGAGGATCGTTGCGCGTTTGAGACCAGCCTGGGGTACAAAGTGAGCTCAAGGACAGCCTGAACTGCATACTGAGACCCTGCCTCAAAAAAGAAAGAAAAAACAACCAAAAAATACCAGTGTTCATTCATGATACAAATACTCCAAAAATTAAAACTAAAAAGAAAATGCTTAAACCTTAAAAAAATCTACAACGAACATCATGCTTGAGGTTAGGAACAAGAAATGTCTGCTATTACCACTCCTTCTCAAAGAGCACTGGATACCTACTCAATACAAAGAAACAAGGAAAAAAAGACTAGAAATGGAGCTCAACTAGCTGTAATTGCAACAATATAACAAGCTATAAATATATTAAAAATAACATAAAATCACAAAAAATAAAGTCAAAGTACTGAACAGTAGTCTGAGTTATGAGTACAAAATTAACATAAAAAGTATAGCACTCTTATCACACTGGTACAAACAAAACAGAAAATGTAATTAAAAAGACCATTTCACAGTAGCAGCAAAAAACCCTCAAGGTATATTCACTGTGGAGAATATTATAAAACATTATTCTAGGATGCAAAGGATATAAAATAGCAAAAAGAATTCTAAAAATGCACTTTCCTAGCTGAGGTCAGACAATATGATGGATGTTTTGCTTTCTTATTTTAACCCTCCTTCTATAGTAAGTACCCTTTTCACAGACTATTGACCACATTTTTCAAAATTCTTGTAGTCTTGGCTGGTGACTTCTGAGCTCTAGTGTAGCGCTCTAGCGCTGGCTATGGTATGAAAGTGCAAGAAGACTGTAACGTGCCTTGCTGAGAAAACGTGAGAGATGAGCTTCACTCAGCCACAAGCTCCAGGGTTTCTGGCCATGAAGTGAATGTTAATAACTCAAAAATGTATGTATTAAGTAAGGTGTCTTTACAAACATGTAAAACAGGGTTATGTATTGATCTAACGCAAATGTGTTGTGACCAGAGGCTCACAGAAACCTGACCCCCTATTTCTGCTAGGAACAATGTTTCCGAATTCACTAGTTCAGTGTTTCTGCTGAAGTTATAGAACATAACTACCATGAATGAAGAGAAGGCACCACACAAAATGTACACTAGAAATATTAGAATAATCACCCACCAGAAATGGAGAGCACACAGGAAACAGGGACAAGAGACAATAAGCACATTAAATAAGCTAAGAGTCTTGCATACACCAGCAATTTTAGGTGCCGTGAACAAAGGAATATAATTCAACTCTGAACCTGACACCCGAACTAAACCAAGAATTGGGGGTGTGTCTCAGTGGTAGAGCACATCCTCGGCATGGGAAGCCCTGGGTTTAAATTCCAGCAGGAAGGGGAAGAAGAGGAAGAGGGAGGAGGAAGAGGGGGAGGATGAGGAAAGGAAGAAACAGAATAACACTCCAGTAATAGAGAATATTCAGTCCTGAGTGAGCTACTTCAAGAATGTGCTTACAGGGGCTGGGGATTTAGCTCAGCGGCACAGCGCCTGCCTGGCAAGCGCAAGGTCATGAGTTCAGTTCCCGGTACCAGAAAAACACCAAAAAAAAAAAAAAATGTGCTTACAAAATTATAAATCTGAACAATAAACATAATCTAATACGATCAGGGGGACAAATTAGAAAAATATTTTAAGACATTTTAAGAACAAAAGTAGATTAAGATACCTGAGGTACACTGTGTTTTCCATACTTCCAAAATTTATTCTGTGATAACAGAGATTTAAACTTCTCTTCTAGAGAATCAAGCTCATTATCAGGTAAAAGGCAAAGCAACTTCTTTAACGCCAATAAGGAACAAGTTACAACGCGGTAGAACTTAGCTTCTCTCTCTTCCTCTGGAACAGTTCTTGATTTGAAAAGAAAATTTAAAAAAAAAAAAAAAATGTAAGGATTGAGAATAAGGCAAACAATGGTATTTAAATTTTTAAAAAATTATAGTAAAAGGCACACTGCCATTAATGTCCCTCAAAACACGCCGCTCATTTGGAACACACAACACGCAACGTCCCACTTCCTGAAGCCCCTGGGGAAGCCTTCTCCCGTGAGCATTTTTATAAGATAGATCAGGAACAGCGGATGCCGCTGGCAGAGGCCATCCAACAAAAACGCAGGCTCCTGCGGTATTATTCACCGGAACCGGCACCCGTCAACTTCCGACTCTTCTCCAAAGTCAAAGTGACCACAAGGGGCAAATGTTTTGAGTAGATTCGGGACATCAAGGCCACCACGACGGCACAACTAACGACACTCCTGCAGGGGGACTTCCGACCCACCTCGGGGAGAGGCAAGGAGGACAGGATAAATGTATGTGAGCTGAGGCAGACTATTCTGAGTGGGGTTAATGGAAATATTTTTTACTGGGATAAATTTTTTAAATACCATATTTTTCAATCATACATCATCCCTTACACGTTGTAATCATTAAACAGCTATCACCTGCTTTATTTCCATCTACTACTGTCCTTGTGGCAAACCCCCTCAAAATAAAACCACACGCAGAATTTTAACCACATATTTTACTACTAATATGAGATGAAATTAGAGGAAAAATCATGACTTAAAAGAAGTGACCAAGTGCATACCCTCAAAAGCAAGTATATCGAGACATCTCTGACTACTCACCCTTATGGGTTCTGAAAAGTTTAATTAGAAAATAATAGTAAACATAAAATATTTTACTACTCTTTCAGTAGAACTGCTTAACAGGGGATGATAGCGCACACCTGCGATCTCAGCACTTGGAAGACCCAGGCAGGAAGATTGCCACGATTTCGAGGCTGGCTTGGGCTACACAGCGAATTCAAGGCCGGCCTGCACTACATAAGGGCACCCTGACTCAAACAAAAACAAAAAAAATAACTGCTTATACATTCCTCAGCTATTTCCAACCATATGTTCCAACAGTCCCTGCTATTGCTGCCAAAAGGTAAATGCGGGAAAAATTTAAAAATCTCTCAGAAAGAACCAATGTGCGGCTCCGAGAAAATTCAAAGTAGCAAGACAACTTGTAAGCAAACACACTTAACACAGCATCTAGCACGTACAGCAGTACCGCATTGTTATTTTCAACTCTGTGTTTAGAAGTTTCTTCGTAGAATGTCACAATGAAATAATAGCTGGGTAACTACAGTGACACAATCCCTTAACATGAGTCACACAGAAACTATGTAACTTACTGTGGGTCGCTAAGGGTGTCAGGTGTTTCTTTTAGAAGATGATCCTGAAGCACCTAGAGAAGAAAAAAAAGAAGAAACACCAAAGCCTTCAGATTTTATTGAACTGTCAATGGTGAACAGCATAGTTAAGTAAAATTCATTTTTAAGAGTCCCTATAGCCGGCTGTGGTGCTGCATGCCTGAGATCCATCCCCGCACTTGGGAGGCTGAGGCAGGAGGATCGCCACAAATTTGAGGCCAGCCTGGGCTACGAAGTGAGTTCAAAGCTAGCCTGAACTACCTAGCGAGATGCTATCTCAAAAAAAAGGTCCGTATAAACCAAATCTTAACTAACAGCAAAATCAAGTAGCAAAACTGAAAGGCCTGAATTTTACCCGTTTTTCTTCTATTGGGCTATTGTTGGGGTAGGATGCACAAGGTTTTTCTTTCCCACATACCTAACTCCTATCAAAAGAAAATGTTCACTGAATACTTTCAGCTACTGATTTCTTCCTTCTTTTTTTTTCTTTTGGACAGGGTCTCACGATGTTTAGGCTAGACTTGCTGGCCACTAGTTTCCTCATTTAAATGCACTCAGCAGTGCAGTGAAATACTACAATTTGTAAATCTTTCCTCTCCCTCTCTTGGTGAGCCTCCCTGCCACTGACAACACGCGGTGCGTTCTCCATCGAAGAGGGACACACAAGGCTGTCACACACTGGGTAAGTATGCCGACTTCTAGTGCAGGGCTGCGACAGTGGAAGGCACTGCTCCAAGACCATCTTTATCCACAGTGGCCATATTTAATATTTACTGAGCTTCTCCACCTGCCAGGTACTGCTTTAACCACATTTTGTGCATAAGCTAAATTAATCCTCCTAACCAGTCTGTGAAGTGCAAGTTAATTCCTGCTTTCTAAGTGAGGAAAGGGAAGCTCAAAAACTTGCCCAAGGTCACCCACTTAAATTATGGCAAAACCCAGTGGTATGACAAATAGTCAACAGAAGTTTCCAAGGCTCAGACTTCAGACCGGGTCTGAAGAGGGGACAGACAGCCTCAGCCTGAGCCCTCAACCTCCACCTGCGGCATCTGACATTATCTCCCGGTAGAGACCATCAAAACTGAATTACATTAGAGAACACTCAGCTATGGAGGAGAAATCTCCACACACTGAGGTTACAGAAGTCTGTGCTGACTACGGTGTGCGAGTACAGAACAAAACAGTCTCGTCTCCCCCCACCCGCAATATACCTACAGTGACAGGAAAGCACTACCGTTGTAACAGGGGAAGAAAAAAAAGAGAGAATGAATCCAAACGCTTACACTTGTGATTTCATCCTTACAGAACGCTATCGCTTCAGGTTGCTTGCTTGGGGGGAAGGCTGCTTCAAAGGCATCTTTTGCAGCGCATGCAGCTGGCGTGTACGTATCACACTGAGCCATGAGCCAATATCCCATTAAACTTTTTAAATACGGAGCCAAATGTTTCTTTACTTTAAGGATAAGTTTTTCAAAAGCTTGCTGAGTGGCTTCTCGAACCCGGCGATCATGATCCTATTGAAAATGTACGTACAATTTACAAACATATACAAATACGTAAGTTTCTAGATGTGCTACAAAGACCTACTATTAAGAATTCACCTAAGAAACAAGCTAATCTAAAACCAATTTTTGAAAGGCTGGGGCATAACTCAGGGATAGGGTGCGTGGTGTGCAGACACAAGGCTCTGGATTCAACCACAGCACGCGCGCGCACACACACGCGCGCGCGCGCGCGCGCGCACACACACACACACACGGCACTTTTGAAATTTGGGGTTTTTTTATTACTTATTTTTTTTAAACATGATTTCTTTTTCTTTTTTTCTGGTACCGGAAATCGAACTCACGACCTCACACTTGCCAGGCAGATGCTGTGCCGCTGAGCTATATCCCCAGCCCCAGTTTGGGGTTTCTTAAATCAAATATTATATAAAATAATTAATTCTTCCTTTTCTCGCTTTCCCAATGATATTATGATTATATTCAATATTCAAGGCTAGATTTTGAATAATTATGCAACTAATTCTCATTCTTTTGCTGCAAATATGCAAGGAAATAAGATAATTACCAACTTTATTTTGAATGAAAAGCTTCTGGGTTAAATCTCTAGTAATCTAATTTCTTAAAATACAGACTCTGCATGTACTCTTTTCAACCCAGCACGAACCAAACTGCTTAACAATGTTGACACGACACTTCATAACCTTCATCAAAATCAGTCGTTTAATGACAGACCACATGGTTTCAACAACAACAAAAAATATACACCAAAATAAACTAATAAAGTCTTCAACTTACAAGTGAGATTTTGCAGAAAATTCTTGGCCAATAGGGAAGAACTCCTTTTACAATTTCTGTTTCTCTCTCTGTACACATGGTTCCAAATTCCTGCATAGCCTAAAAGTAAATTATTAACATCGTTAAGAGTTAATAGCCATAATTTTAGCTATGAGTTGTATTGATTTTATTTGAAAACTTTGTCTGTTTTATTTAATAAGAGAACATATTATTTATGTTTTGTGCCATGTAGGATTAACATGAGCTTTTCTAGTCTACTATAGTAGAAACTTTACAGTTTTTTAAAAAACTAAATGTATGCTCAAAAAAACCCATTCAAAATTGCAGGACTGCCAGGTATAGTGGTGCACGCCTGTAATCCCAGCACTAAGGAGGCTGAGGCAGGATTGCTGCAAGTTAGAGGCCAGCCTGGGCTACACATGGTAGTGAGTTCAAGACTAGCCAGAATTACATAGTGTGACCCTGTCTGAAAAAATCAAAAATATGGGCCAAAGATATATCTCAGAGGCGTAGTGCCTGCCTGGCAAGCGTGAGGTTGTGAGTTCGATTCCCGGTATCCAAAAAAAAAATCAAAAATAAACAGCTAATAATGAAACTCTAGGATCGAGGTTAGCACAATGGCATTCATCTTTAGTCCCAGCTACTTGGGAGACTGAGGTAGGAGTATCACCTGAGCCCAAGAGTTCCGGATCAACCCAGGAAACACACCACGACCCATCACAAAAAGTAAAAAATAAAAATTACATTCTATAATGAGAAGAACTGTACAGTCAAAATTCCAAAGTGGTTCAAAAAAGTCCCAAGTAAAATACTAATTTATAACTCAGAAAATAAGCGTAAAATAGACTTATGTGTATGTCACAGAAAAAGTGCAACTGTAAAAGCATTAACTAATGATAAATTACTGGCCATATTTCTTTACATTAAATATGCTAATGACATTTTTAACAGAAAGGTATTCTTGACCATTTTTATGAAAACGAGAAAACTTACTTTTAATTTTGTTGTGACATCTTTCTTAGAAAGTTTCCGTAGCACCATTCGGAAATCAGAATCTACAAGGTTGTCGATTTCTTCAGCTCCTTGAATGGCAGGAACATAGCCTAGTTCACTCTGAGATGTTCCAAAACCAATAAATCCAGGCACTGTTCCCTTTTCTTTGGCAAGTAGTTCTGCAGCTCGACCGCTATTTGAAGGCTAAGACAGTAGGGAGAAAAAAAAATCTGAGTCCAAGAAAAGTTCAATATTTAATTTTGCAATTCCTTGATAGTTCTTACGATCATAACAAACTTTTATTTGAGGTTTTTCCCTAACCTAAAACTTCATCTATTGCAACATTCCCCAAAGATGATAGCAATAATGCTCCTAGGAGATTTTTTTCCTACGTTCTGAAACGTGAGAACAATGTTTTTCAACTGTGGATACAATCCATTTGTGTCTCACAGTATTAGTATAATGGGCCATGGAGAAGAAACGGAATAAGTATTTTTTAAAAACCAGAATGTGTTACATATAATATTTTCTTATATTTCTGACTTTCCTGTAAATAGTGTTCATAGATATACATATTGCGTGATCACACACTGTGTGATCGTTTAAAAATAATGAGGCTGACCTTTTTCATCCATTCAACAAATACTAACCAATCACCATGGGTTAGAGCTCACGACAGGTATTTCCAGACTGAGTTCCTCCAAAACAGTCACTTTCCTTTCCACATACCCAACACCTAGCCCACCCTCTTTGGGCTAAAACTACATCAATATGGACACAACAGCCAACACAAAGGTCAAGATATAAGATATACTACTCTTTTGTTTTGAACCATGGGCAGAGGTTTGACTACTACACTATATAGCTGTCTCCTAGTTGTAAAAGAGAGCTAGTTGTTACAGAGAAAGAATATATTAGAATTACTGAAAGAAATTAACTTACCTTCTGTCATATAAGGCAGATCTTAGTTCAGTAGTGGCAAATGTATGGTGCAGGTGTTACTGTATTTTTCTTTTAAGACAAAAGATGTTAATGTAGAATTGTTTCTTCTAAACTAAAACCTCAGAGGTCAGGTTTAATTGCAGTGTTGGCACTTCATGATAAATGTGTGAGTTCTGGGTTACCGTTTGGCATTCTGTTTCTAAAAGGTTCACCATCACTGCACTAGTTCAACCATCAAGAACTCACCTACACACATCTATTTCTTATTTCCAAGAACACTTGCAAGAAGTTATCCAAATATGTCAACATAAAAACTGTTTTTGGAAACCTATTTAACAAGAAATAATCAAGCCTATTATCTAAATTGAACTAAGTAACCAATACCGAAAAGATGGCCAGAAGTACTTTTTTTTTTAAATGTGCCAGTGAAGAGTAATAATTCCAACCAGGCGTGATGACACACACCTGTAATCCCAGCACTCAGGAGGCTGAGGCAGGAGGACTGCTGCGAGTTCGAGGCCAGCCTAAACTGCACAGTGAAGCCCTGTCTCAAAAAGACCAAAAAATAAAAAAAATAAAAAAAAAAAAACCACTAGGTGACACACACCTGTAAAGGATAAACCAGGAAGATCACCGAGAGTTTGAGGCCAGCCTGGCCTACGTAGTGAGTTCAAAGCTAGATAGAACTACATAGCAAGATCCTGTCTCAAAAAAAGAGTAATTCCATAAAAGGATCTCCATTTTAAAACTTCATTAAAATGAACTAACATTACTCAGTACTGGTACCTAAATAAAAGTGCTCCAAAGGAAGTCAGTGAACTATAATACAATTCTGAAGCCTAAATATGGTGACCGTAGGAGGTAAGAACTTTATAATCTCATTTGTAAACAATTTCATGAAATAGTAAAAAAATTACTAGTTAGGCATGGTGGTGCATGTCTGTAATCCCCGCATTTGGGAGGCTGGGGAGGAGGCCTGCTGTGAGTTCGTGAGTCCGGGGACAGCCTCAGCCACATAGTGAGTTCAAGACCAGCCTGAACTACATCGCAAGACCTTGTCTCAGAAAAAGAAACAAAAGTAAAGAAACTCAAAAAACCTAATTACTACTAAAGAAGTTAAGGCAGCATTCTGAACTAGAAATTCCCAAGCTCAGGAATTACACTGTCAGCTAAAGTAATAACTAGAGGCAGAAGGAAAAGTATGGTATTTCTAGTTTCCAACTTAAAAAATAACAATCTCTTTAAATATACTAATTGTATCTTTTATTCAAGATACACTTTGAGTTTAAAATCTGCTCATCTAGCATAGTTACTATTATGATCTATTTGTAGGTTACTTATATCCACAGTTCAATAAAAATTAAGAACCCTGGTTCTATTTTGGCAGTGAATTCTTCATCATGCCTTTGTCCATGTTCTTTGCGCCTGGCTTCTACTGGTATTTGAGGTAGCAATCCGGAGTCTACAGTTGGAAGATCAAACTGAGGAATTAAAAGATCTTTCACCACCTGCCGGCCACATTTCCTAATCTGATCTACTGCCTCTCTTTCCTTACCTTGCTCTCCTCCTCTGCCTTCTCCCAATTTTGTGGCCACTGCGTGTGTGCCAGTCCCAACTGAATCCAAGGATCCTTGAGTTATGCCCTTTCATAACTTAGTCTTTGTGTGATCTTTTTCTCTCCATCTGAAAACTCTTCCTTCCTTTTCAGTACCTGACAGACTTCTACTCATCCTTCAAAACACTAGCATTTGCAACAATTGTCTCCCCAAGGTCAAGCACTGTTCTCTGCTGTGCTGCCACTCTCTCTGCTCATACCTGTACTACCATCATTTAATACATTGTAATATTTGCTTGTAAACCTGTATCCTCAAACGAATAGTTCAAGAACAGTAGGTATTTGTCTGTCATAGCAAGCAGTATTCAGTTTTCTGCTCAATGAATGACACTCTTTTTTTTTGGTTTTTGGTTTTTTTCCGGTACCGGGAATCGAACTCATGACCTTGCACTTGCCAGGCAGGTGCTGTGCCACTGAGCTAAATCCCCAGCCCTTTGAATGACACTCCTTAAAGTTCAAATCCCAGCTCTGCAACCTTCTGGCTATGTAAGCTTAGCAAAGTAACTTCTCTAAATATCAGTTTTATCTTTTTTTTTTTTTTTTTGTACAAAGAATCAAACTCAGGACTTTGTGCTTGCCAGGCAGGCACTGTGCCACTGAGCTATCCTCATTTCTCCATCATCTTTTTCACTTTTGTTTTGGTTTTGACTTTTTTGAGACATGGTCTCACTATGTAGTCCAGGCTGGCCTGTGACTCAGTGATCCTCCTGTCTCAGCCTCCTATCTTTACAAGGAGATTAGAGTAACTCATTACTTGGTCCACTCTCACTATTAAATGAGCTTTTAAGCCATAATAATAATAATAATAAATGACAGCAAGAATCATCAAAGGGTGCTAAAACCATTAGGTGAAAATTGGTGAGAATAGTATAGTTTCAGGCTACCATTCCACGTATTATTTGTTAGTAGCCAATGGACAAGCAACTTTAAAATAGACACCATCTTAATCAAGTGATTACACAGATATCACTAATAATGAGACAAACAAAAGTTATGTGTTCCTAGTATGATGCACTGGAAAAGATCCCATGATTCATAAAGCATTGCTGCCAACAATTATTTAACCTGATTTTCTAATCCTTAGGAAGCAATCAGATAAATTCAAACTAAGTAAAACCAATTGTCCCTGACTCTTCCAAGTTATACATAAAAAACACCCTCCAAGATGGGGCAAGTGTACATTGTCCAGGTCAAAGGGACCTCAATGATAGCAAAAGAGTAGAAGCGATCCTTGATTGGATGTCAAATATTCTTAAAATAAAATATCTTAAAGAATAAAAAAGATTATAGAGCATGGTGGTGCACACCTGTAATCCCAGCACTAGGGAGCCTGAGCCAGGACTGTCACAAGTTCGAGGCCAGCATGGGCTGTATAGTGAATTCAAGGACAGCCTGGACTACATAGCGAGACCCTGTCCAGAAAAAAAAAAAATTATAGAGTAATTACTGAGATGAGTACAGAAATGTGAACACAAGACTGCATATTATATGTGAGTACTACACCCGAGTTAGTTTCTGTATGTTCAGTTATTCACGATTATGAGGAAGAATGGTATCGTTTTTAGAAGATACATGCTGATGTACTTAGTAGCTGAGTCCCAATTTCTCTAAATCACATAAGGTGCAGCAAAACCCATCAATTAAAGGAGAGAAAGCAAATGTGACCAAATAGTAACAATTGGTGAGTCCAGGAAAAGACTACATAGATGTGTCCTTCCAAAATTCTTGCAACTTTAACTCATACTAAGGACTTTTCTTGCAACTTTAACTCATACTAAGGACTTTTCAAAAGTAACAAACTGAGCCCCGTGGGGTAAATTCCAGCTACTCCAAAGGCTAAGGCTGGTAGACTGCAAATTCAAGGCCAGCTTGGGCAACTTATTGAGATTTTTGCCTCAAAATTTTTAAAGTAGGGGGCTGGAGATATTAGCACAGTGTTCAAGCATTTCCCTACCATCCCAAAGCCATGGGTTCCATCTCCAGTACTGCAATAAATAGACTGATTATTGAGGCATTTTACAAAACAAAGTAAAACACTGAATAAGAATGCAAGTAAAACTCTTAGCACAGTATTTAAGGTAAGTTACTATAAATGTTTATATTATTCTCCCCCAAAACATACTGACAGAGCTACAAAAATGTGGTGCTGAAATAACTAGAACTATATGAATCAGAAATAGGAAAAATACATTCCCATAAACTTAGATTGTGCTATACCAAACCAGCAATATATTTTTATATAGCACTAGAACAGCCCATCGGATAAAAGTAGCAGATAAAAACACCTGCCTTCAAATACAACTTACTCAACTGACACAGTAAGTTACCCAGTAGAAGTCATCGATACAATGTAGTAAAAGAAAGTACGAAAGCAGAACAGGAAGTGGAGGACAGCTACAATCTAAAACGGGACGACCACGGGAGGCCTCACTGAGACGTCGTATAGAGCAGCATTTGGAGGCACCTAACAGATGCGCATCGGGAGAGCGCCACGCAAGGCCAAGGCTCAGTGGGATCCGCTTGGCTGGATGAGCAAGCGAGCGAAGAAGAAGACAGAGTTGAAGATGAGGCCGGAAAGGGCAACAAGTAGACCAGAAACCAAGCATGCCCTCTGAGAGCTCTGGCCTTCATCCCGAGGAACGCAGGGATTCACCGTCGATTTCTGGGGAAAGGAAGGACAGGATCCGAGCCACCCTGCCTACCAAGCTCGCGTGAACTCCTGCCCATCCAAGTCCTCCACCTCCCAGCCCCCTACCGCCCGCCACCGCATCCAGGTAACCTTCCGGGTGAAGCTGACCCCGAACCATCTGTTAATGAAAATCGTGGGTGTGTGCCTCCGCGGGCACAGCTCTGGCATGCAGCGTCTTTTCTCTCACGATTCCCTGCTGTGCTCAGACAGCCCATCCGCCCTGCGAGATGAGATGCACACACAACAAAGAGGTCACACTCGACGCGCGTCTCTCGGACACACTCTGGCTGAGCGCCGGCGGGGACCAGAGCTGCGAGAGGACAACCCAGGTGGCCATGCCATCCTGCACTCACCCTCAGATTCCCCTTGGTTCGTTGCTTGTTCTTCCCGCCCATGGTCTCGGTCTCGGCCGCGATCTCAGGCTGCAGCCCCCAAGTTGACACTGCCGGGCTACAGCTTCCGGCCCCTAGCGCCGGAAGGGGACTCAGTGTAACAACTTCGCCGGGCCCGCCCCTTCCGCCTCTAGCCCCGCCCTCCTGAGCCCACTTCCGTTCCCGCTTCCCGCGGCCTCCCTGACAATGCACCGCCGTAGCGTCACAATTAAAGCCACGCCTATTCGAGTGTCGTCATTTCTAGCCAATAGGAAGCCGAGCGTTGGCCCTGTGGCGCCGAATCCTGTCCTGCTGTAGCTGCGGTTCCTCGCAAAGTGGATTGGACAGAGGCTTGAGCTGTGCGTTTGTTTTCACACAAGGGTAGCAACACGGTATTTGTGACTAGGGGATGAAGTTTTAAAGGAATGCAATCATTAAGCGTTCCCTGGACACTTCTTAGGAAAATAGACCCTTGTTGCGGGGAGAATTCAGTGGTAGAGCGCTTGCCTAGCATACTCGAGATCCTGGGTTCAATCCCTAGCACTAAGAAAAAAAGAAAAAAGGAAAACAGCCTTTTGGATCCATCCCGATATCCTGAAGCAGATTCTGCCCTTTTTTGCTTGTTTGTTTTTGTCTTGTAGAGATAGTGTTTAACCATACAGCTCAGGCTGGCCTTGAACTCACTTTGTAGCCCAGGGGGGCCTTGAACTCAGTAATCCTCCTGCCTCAGCCTCCTGAGTGCTGGGATTACAGGCATGCGCCACCACGCCCGGCAGAGTCTGCATTTTAACAAGATTCCTATTCTTGTTAAAATTTTAGTACTACACCAAGCATGGTGGTGCACGCCTGTAATCACTGCACTGGGAAGGATGAGACAGAAAAATCGCAAGTTCGAGGCCAGCCTGAATTACATAGCGAGACCATGTGTTTAAAAAACGTTTTGGGGAGCCGGGGCTATAGCTCAGTGGCACAGCGCCTACCTGGCAAGCATAATAAGGTCCTGAGTTCGATTCCTGGTACCAAAAAAAAAAAATTTTTTTTTTGAGTACTAGACAATTATTCTCCCTAAACTCCCCTTTTATTCTATATCAAAAGTATTATGTGCAGGTTTAAAAAAAACAAGAAGGTAATATGGCAATTGCCATAAAAATTTGAAATGAAAGACCAACACTTTCTTTTCAAAATTTGAAAAGAAAGTGTTGTAACTTAGTGGCTGCAGCTCAGAAGCACACTGGAGCGTCATAAACATGTGTGCTGGTCATTCTGTCCTGTGCACAGTCTGTCATCAACTTCACTGTGATGGAGCTCAGTGAGCTATTCTTCATGCAGGTAACTTCCGTTTGAACTTCATCAGCAGGAAAACTACAGAAAGACTGGAAAGCAAGAGAGGGGAGAAGGGCTCAGTTCTGTTGACGTCATTCTAGTAGCAGCCCCTCACCTTGGCAGCAGCACTTGGTCTAGTCTCCATCTTTTCTCTAACAATGATAGAACTGGCCTTATTGCACACCTCTGGGGTACCCGTAGCAAGCAAGCAGTACTCTGAGCATGCTCAGTACGAGTTCCGTCAGGCCCTCCCCTGAGCTCCTAAAACAGCCGGTAGTGCCCTTCCTCAGAACCTTGGGAGCCAATGACAGGAGATTCCTTCTCTGAGCTTCAGAGGACCGGCAAGAGCCAAGCATCGCTGAACTGAAATTTTCAAAGACCTTCTCCGAGCTTCTTCGTTCTGATCATTCTGACCTGTTCTTCTTTTCCTTTCATAGCTCTACAGAAGGTAGCTTCTTCCTGTGGTGATGGACCTTTGTGTTATCTCAGTATTTTCCTTCTGCTTTTGATCAATTCTATTATCAAGCGCTTTCTCTTTGAATAACTAAAGTGCACACTCAAGGACCTGGGCTCAAAACCCTTACTCTAAGTAAATGAATAAATAAAATCATTTCTACTTTCCTAATTTGATCTTTTTGGAAAAATGCACACCAAGAGACACACTGTAGAATTCTCACTAAAACTTTGTAATAGGAAGGAAATTGTAACAACTTAATTGGAGAATGGCTAAAAGAATTATATACATTTGTATTACAGTTGGAATCCAAATCGTTCCCCAAAAGTCTCATTGTGTCGAAGGCTTGGTTTCCAGTCAACGGGATTTAAGGAACTAAATTAGTCCTTTAGTGATGACTGAAGATTCATAGCTCATCAGTGAGGTTATTGGGAGGTGGGGTTTATTGGAGGAAGTAGGTCAGAGGGGGCTTGACTTTATTTTCTCTGGCTCTTACCAGCTCTCTGTTTCCCAGCTGTCCTGAGCTGAACAGATTTCCTCCACCATGTCTTTCTGCTATGATGTTCTGCCCTGCCATAGGCCCACAAGCAATGGAGCCAGCTGACCATGGAGTGAACCCTGTGAAACCATGAACCCAAATATCCTTTACCCCTTTAAATTGTGTATGTATTTTGTCCCAGGAATGGAAAGTTGATCAATATAGTATTCTGTAGGCTTTTAGACAGAAGTTAAGAGGACTGAAGTTCATCTCTACATACATAGAAATAATTCTTTTTTTGGTACTGGGAATGGAACTCACAACCTTGCACTTGCCAGGCAGGTGCTGTGCTGCTGAGCTATATCCCCAGCCCACCTAGAAATAATTCTAAGACATATTCTTAAATAAAAAAGAAAGGAGTTATATGTACAGTAAGAAATCTTTTGCATTTTAGATCGCTACAAAACAATATTATATATGTCTTATATGGACACATGCATATCATGTAAACACAGAAAAAAATCTGCAACGATACATACCAATCTGATAATTATACTTGCTCTTTATCAAAAGAGATAGCAAGGAAAGAGACTGGGATTAGGAGTTATAATCAAAGGAAATTAGGTCTTGTTATTAAGATTTTATTTTATTCAAGAGAAGACTTTCATGTATTAATTGTGCCATTAAACTCAAATATTAACTGAGGCTTTTAAAATAATTCTAACAACATGGCTACCTAAATAACTGTATCCTCGTACCCAAGGGTTATATAATACAATGGGAAAACTGATAATTATCACTAATAATTTGAGTACCCCATATTAAAAATGCTACAGAAACAAGAGATTAATGTGTATTTTAGTAATCAGAAAGTTGTCCTGTATGACAACTTCGGCCCAAAACTTGTACAAAAGTTGGAAAAAATGAAAGGAGAAATATTTGAAACTAGAACTAAAATGGAATAGAAGCACTGAGTCAAGGATTAGTGTGGATTTTGGAAAAAAAAAAAAAACAGGCAAGAAACTGGCCTGACTTCAGGATAGAGCTATCAAGGAAAAATAGCTTTGAAGGATAGGTCAGGGCAATGATCTGGGCCTTTTTATTAATTAGTTCCTAAATTTTGCCTGTTCTTGCACAGAAATATCACATAATTATTTTCCTTCTATTCCAGCAACACTGCCTACCTTTCACAGTGTTGGACCCTTCTTCTTCTTCTTTTTTTTGAGACAAGGTTTTGCTATGCAGTTCAGACTGGCTTTGAACTCACATTGTAGCCCAGGCTAGCCTTCAACTTGCAGCAATCCTCCTGCCTCAGCCTCCTGAGTGCTGAGGTTACAAGCATGCACCACCATGCCCGGCTGGACCCATGTCTCTTGATACAGTCCATCAGTTACTCCCAACCACACAAATCTTTTTCAGTCTTCTTAGAGAACAGTTCTACAACTGCTTTGCACATTTGGAAATAGTATTGGTTAGGGATCAGGGCTATATCTTAGCTTCAATTCTGGGTACAAAAAATTATGTAGTGTTGGTTATTTAACATATTTAACTCATACTCGTGTTTTTACCCTCTAAAGGAGAGACAGTTTTAAACCAATGCACCCTAAACATAATGCCTGCCAAAGTAAATACTCAAAAATTAGTTTGAATTGATTTATACGAGGGTTCAGAAATCACAACTGTTCATATCAGTACATCAGGTGATACAAAGAAAAAAGATTTCTGGACAGAAGAACATTAAAATGTTTAGTTTTGTCAAAATGTAAATGTTTTATGTAAAGAAATGTCAGTACTTTTATGGTAAAGATTTGAAACTCTTGTCTTCTTCATTCATGATTATTATAATCTCAATTTCGTAGATCAACAGTTTTGCAACAGAATTATAAATTTTTCTCCCTAAGAAAATATTGTGAATGTCTTACAAAAGAAGTCTGATGTCAGCTAGGTGTGATGGCGCACACCTGTAATCCCAGCACTCAGGAGCAGGAGGATCACTGTGAATTTGAGGCCAGCCTGGGCTACATAAAGAGAAGTCTGACCTTAAAATAATCTTACCTAAGTTTCTGAGGGTGGAAATCAAACATTCAGTAGTTACGAATATATTCTGCATTCTACCTTCTGGTTATTAAACCTCCATACCAGAGGGTGTTTGAAAATCATAACCACATCCTATGGCATTTAGAAATACCTAACCTGTCTGAAATTTATGAGACTTCCTCTGAGTCCATTCACATAAACTTTTCTCTGGGCATGATGGTCTGTAGTGGATTGATAACTGGTGGTCAACTTATAACCCCAGCTGAACTGAGTGAGTGGTGCCGGGTATGGGAGGCCCACCTGAGGACTGTTGCCAGCAGCATAAGAGGCAGACCTGGAGAAGAAGAAGCAAGGCTGTTGGGAGCTGAGAGAGGCTGTGGAGAGCTGGCTTTCCGATGAACTTGGCTGTTTTCATCCTCTGAGGAGCTCGGGACCTCACTGGCACTGAGAATGGCTTCAGTTCACTTTGGGGAGCTCTGGTCCTCACTTTGAGCATAGCTTCCTGGTTCCGGAGGGGAACATGGTGCACTGCCAGCCTCCTGGAAAAGCTTGCTGCATTGGCTTCCCTGATGGGAACTCGGCCATCCTGGTCATCGGAGGAGCTCGCGACCTCACTGTTGCCAATGATGGCTGTGGTACCTTTTGGGGGAGCCCTGGTTCTTCTGAGCATCACTTCCTGGCTCCAGTGCAGATCCCTCAGCCCGCTAGCACAGGTCCTTCATCCTGCTGGCACAGACTTTGTAGATTCCATCACTGACCTTTGGGCCTTTCCAGCAGATCCATGAAACAGGTCTGCATGAGACATTGTCATGGGTTCTGGGCCTCCAGTTGGATTCATGGAGGCATTGTTATGAGCTCTGGGTATTTACCTCAACTCATGCAGGACATTGTTGTGGGATCCAGGCCCTCAGCTGGATTCCTTGGTCTTAGTGTGTGGACAGATTTCCTGCACTCTTTTGTATACTGTTCTTGGGGTGACTTACAAATAATCATATAAAGTATGTGTCCTGTATTATGTTGTTCCCCTTGCAAAATAAGCCGCCCCAAACCAACACATGGTCCATGCCTGTAAATCCAGCCAGTACGGAGGCTGAGGTAGGAGGATTACATGTTTGAGGCTGGCTTGGGCAACATAGCAATAACTTCTCTCAACATATAAAATTAAAAAGAAAAATACAGATGTAGCTCAGTTGCAGTGCTCCCCTGGGTTCAACCCTAGTAAAATCAAAATATTTTTCCTTTGAAATTGAAATTTCTTTTGTTTTTCCATTTCATTATGAGTGGTAGAGCACTTGCCTAGCATGGGTGAAGACTTGGGTTCTATCCCCCATTACAGCACTCCTGCAAATTAAAGCAATATATACGTGTACTTAAAGAAAGAGGACTACAAGAATTTATTCAAGGCATCACCAGAAAAGATTATAGATAGGATATCACAATCCAGATGTCAATGAAAATATAATAAAGTAAACCTAATATGCTTCCAATGGAATCCTTGGTAAGATGTTTTTTTAGACATCATAAAACTATTCCAAAAGGTTATCTGAAAGAATAAATACAATATAGACAAAAGCACTTTGAAAATCAAGCATGAAATTTTTTTATTCCACAAACTTTAAAATGCAAAATACTGACATAAGAATCCTAAAAGGCTCTCTAGGAAAAAACAGTGAAATAGAGCGAAAAATCCAGAATTAAATCTATATTCAGGCTCTGATAAAAATGGCACTTCAAACTTCTGAGTTTAGCCAGTAAACATCATTGGTACAGCTTTGTTGTGGTGGCTTGAGTTTTTTTCAGACTGGGTCTTACCATGTATCCCAGGCTATCCTCTAACTCATTATATAGTCTAGGCTGGCCTCTGAGCTCTCCATCCTTCTGCCTCAGCCTCCTGAGTGGTGGCATTATCATAGTATACCACCATACTTGACAACTGACTGCCCTTTGGGAAAATAAATATTTTATGCAACACCCTAATAAACATTAAAAATGAAGCCATAATATGTCCTAAAACTACAAAGGCATTAATGGGAGTGCTAAGCACCTTCAAAATAGAGGAGGTTAAGATTTAAAAAGAACAGGATTGCAAATGGCAAAAGTACACAAGTGGACATGAACTATACTGTAAAGTTTTATTCCTAAAAATGGGTGGCATGATTATGGCTGTTCATTGTTTTATTCTTCTCAGCTTTTCATATAAGGTGAATATTTCATAGATAAACAGGATGAATACTACTTATCCATCTTATAATTCTTTATAAAACAAAAGTAAAATATTGTAAAATTATATATATATGTGTTTAAATTACCCAGGAGTAGAGAAAGGTTTCTCAGTCAATGCTCCAAAGACAGAAAGCCATAAAGAAATGAATGATTGATTTAAATACATTAAATTGAAAAGTGTTCTTTCTTTGCTATAAAAAAAAAAACAAATTAAGGGCTGGGGATTTAGCTCAGCGGCACAGCGCCTGCCTGGCAAGCGCAAGGTCGTGAGTTCAATTCTCGGGATTGGAAAAAAAAAAAACAAATTAAATGCCAGGCGTGGTGCTGCACGCCTGTAATCCCAGCACTCAGGAGGCTGAGGCAGAAGGTTGTGAGTTCGTGACCAGTCTGGGCTACAAAGTGAGCTCAACTGAACTGCATAGCCAGACCTTGTCTCAAAAAGACCAAAAAAAAAAAAAAAAAAAAAAAGTTACCAAAAGTAGAGCAAAGTAAAAAAAATACCAAGTAGACAAATCCGGGATATATTTGCAACATTATGTTCATGTGCCATTTAAAAATTTATAAGTATCTTAAGGCTGTCTATATAATAAAAATAAAAGAGACAATTGATGACAAAAGAAATGTAAGTGACCATGCACACAAAATTATTATACCACACTAAAAGTCAATGAAGATAACGTATGACAATGTAAGATTTTTTCATCTATTATATTGGTAAAATCAGTGTTCATAATCTGGGACAAGGGAAATTTCAAACGCAATTGATTTGATTCTAATTTCTCAACCTTTCAGAAGTACGGTTTGTCCAGATAAATACATTGTTCGTTATGAATTTCCACTTCTATAAATGCAGTCTGAGGAGATAATAACGAATGCTCATAGTGGCTTTGCTGATAGAAAAAACAAAACAAAACAAAACAAAACAAAAAATACAAAAACCTGAAAACAATATGACCTCATGATCAAAACAGTGAATTGCTGAACTGAATTAAATCCACAAAAGAAAAAAAAAAAAAAAATCCCATCTTGGCCAGAGCAACACTCAACCTAATACATTAGTGTTTAAAAATATTGAAAAATATTTACTGTCATCCAAATATTTATAACCTACTGTTCAACAAACTAATGTAGCTACAAAGCAGCTAGCAGGGTTTGTTTCGATATGAAAACATGTATGCAAAAATGTATTAGAAAATAAGATGTAAAATCAAAATGTGATATTGTCTTCTTGGGCACTGGATCATGGGTGATTTTTTTAAGTCCAATTATGTCTAATTTCTATAATGATTATCTTTTTAATAAAAAATGTATTATATGGATCCTTTTCCCGCTGCGGACTGGGAAGGCGAGAGCACTGGGCACCGTACGTCCAGTATTTTCCCCTGCAGCAACCTCTAGGAAATCTTAGGCCTCTTTTTCCTCCAAAAGATAATAAACGTCCAAAAAATAAAAACAATAAACCCCATTTGGCCAGAGCCCCGCGCAGCCTGGCCGCAACACCCTCGCCGAGCTCGCGCCCTGGCCATGTTAGAGCCCGCGCCACACGCAGTCACGCGGCGCATGCGCACAGGCTCACGCACGCCCCCTATCGGCGCCTGCTACAACTGCAGAGGGCAGTTTTCAGTCACCTTCTGCAGCCCCGGCCAGCGCTGCACCAGCCGGTGGGACTCCCAGTGCCTTTTGCAGAATCTTCCCGGCCTCGGTTTTTCGTTCATAGTTGTACTCATTGCTGGGGGCGGGAAATAATACCCGCATCCGTCCTTACGTTCCTTTAACTCTTGGCCGCCTCGCAGTTTTTATGAAATTTCACCAAAGACGCATTTTTGTTGGGTTTCTTGGATGTACATCTTTCTCAAAGAAAGTGTAAGTTTTTATTTAAGTGCTGAAAAGTAATCAGTTCCCAGCAGCAGATGCAGGGTTTTTACAAAAACGTAGTTTGCTTTAATAAATTAATGTGCAGGTAACAAGACTGGATTTGTGTTTGGTACTTTGGGGTATGTATTTGTACCCAACATTCAACTAATTTGGATTTTTGGGATTAGTTTTAGATTTTGTATTACAGAACTTAAAAATATTATTGTTTTGTAGTAGGGTGTGGTGGCCCACACCTGTAATTCCACCACCACTCAGGAGACTGAGGCAGGGTCGTGGGAAGTTCAAGGTCAGCCTGGGCCTTCTAGTGTTTAAGGCCTGCCTGAACCACACAGCTAGACCATGTACTTTATATATATATATATATATATATAGTTACTTTTACAAATAAGTTCATGTACTAACTCCCTAGGATGAATGTAGTTACTTTTTCTTTCTTTTTTTTTTATCTTTTTGAGACAAGGTTTCACTATGCAGTTCAGGCTGGCCTTGAACTCACTTCATAGCCTAGGCTGGCCTTGCACTCACAGTGATTCTCCTGCCTCAACCTTCTGAGTGCTGGGATTACAGATGTGCACCACCACACCTGGCTCCACTATGATGAATGTAATCATTATGTACTGCAACTTTGTACTAATAAAAATTTAAAAACTGACATATAGCCAATGTTTCCTGCCTATGCTTTTGCTTTCTATAGAAAACCTAACTTTTAAGGCTGAATGTGGTGGTGCACACCTGTAATCCCAGCACTCAGGAAACTGAGGCAGGAGGATCTCTTTGAATTTGAGGGCAGGCTGGGCTACGAAGTGAGTTCAAGGCCAGTCTGAACTGCACAGTAAAATTCGGTCTCAAAAAGACAACAACACAAGGCAAAACAAAAAAAACACTAACTTTAAAAAATGGTTTGATTTGGGATTAGCACAAGATTTATCACTGTAGATAATTCCAGTTGAAGTTACTGTAACAGATTAATACAATGACAAATTCACGCCGTGGAACAAATACATACCCAAAAATACTAAACAATTTTACATTTGACAATATTTATCATTGGCAGAAATCTAAGAAAGCTGAATTGTTTGTACTTTAACATTTTTTTTTTTTTTTTTTGGTTTTTCTCCGGTACTGGGAACCGAACTCACGACCTTGTGCTTGCGAGGCAGGCGCTTTGCTGCTGAGCTAAATCCCCAGCCCTGTACTTTAACATTTAACTACAGTTTATAATAGCTTTGTGTCTTATACAACACAGGCAGGACCTAATGATGTTTCCTCTTGATGACTGTAATACTTTTATCTGTTTTCAAAGACATTTGTTAATCAGGAGTTTGGAAACTCATCTAAATTTGACAAGAAGCCTGTCTTCAGGAAGAGAACTTATAAATCTTCACTGCATTCTGCTTTGGTGTACATCTGAGAGCTGTTAATTTGTGCATGGCACGGTCTATTTCACTAGGCTAATATACAAAGACTGACAAATTTTCATAGTTTAGTTTTGCCAGAAGTAATATGTACATCATATCATCTTCTGGGTGGCCTATAGGGGTGTCAGATTTTATCCACATCTCATAGTGGCCAGAGAATCGTAACCCAGGACACACAGCTAGTCAGGGCTGGCAGTACAGTGGCAGCCCAGAAAGACCTTGTATTAGCAGACAGGTAGGTGACAGGGCTAGCTCGAGGCAGGCAGCAGGGAAGGAGACCTATAGTACGGGCACTGTGCTGATTCTCACTTGTGTTTACCCACCTTTACATTTAGTATCTACCCACTTTAGCTTGTTTTATTTTATTCCTTCTGACTTCTACATAGTATGACATTATATGATGTATTTTACTTAGAGATTCCCTCAGCAATGGGCATACATGTTGCTTCCAACTAACATAAACAATGTATTATGTCTCACACGACTCTGTCCAATTCTTCAAAGACTATCCAGCACAAAGTAGCAATTGGAGGGGCTGGGGACTTAGCTCAGTGGCAAAAGCGCCTGCCTGGCAAGCGCAAGGTCGTGAGTTCGGTTCCCGGTACCGGAGAAAAACCAAAAAAAAACCAAAAAAAAAAAAAAACAAACAAACAAAGTAGCAATTGGAGTACTAGAAATTAATATTTAACAAATGTTTTTTGAATTGATTTAAGAAGGCTTGAAAAATCAGGCAGTGTTATTTGCAAGTAGTTCAATTTACAAAAGCCCTCTCCAGAGGGAAAAGCTTGTCAAAATCCAATTTGCCAAACCCAGAGTCCCTGAATTACCAAGATGATGAACTGGTGAGCCCTGTTTAAAAAAAAAAAAGTTCTGCTCAACTCGTGCCTCAGCTGGGCAAACCCGGGAACAGAGGCCAAAGCATGAGGACACAAAACGAGGGGTGAGCTGCAAATCCATTTAAGAAAAACCTCACACTGTGTATCAAACAGCTAGAGTAGGTACAAAACTAAACCTCTCCAAAAAAATCTGTGTGACAAACTACCTTTCAAATGCTAGTATCACGCACAGACATTGAAACAAAGCTGGTTTTATTTGATAATAAGTTGTCCAGAAATCACCAAGGGCTGACGTCAGCAGCCCAGCAACATAGAGCCAGCATCTCTGAGATTCTCTGGGCCCAGCCCTCCACTGGGGCTGAAAGGACTACTCCAGCTCCACCCTCATTTCAGTATTTGCGGCAGGAAGGGAGGGAAAGGTAGCTTAGATACATGTATCATTTTCACCCAGGAAAAAGTGTTTTCCCAGAAATCCATCAGCTGTGTCTTCAGGCCACCAGCAGCAGAGGCAAGCTGGAAGGGTGAGCAGATTGCTTTCCAGGTTCTTTAGTGAAGGCAGAGAGAGGTGAAGGGTATCCGGAACAGCTAGCAAGGTGGGCCACCGACATTGTCTTCATATATAATGAATTTCTCTTTCAAAATGGGTAGTTTATATGGAAAGAAATCTCTGATAAATTAAAGACTATAATTTAAAACTCAGTTCTGCTTTCAATTGTGGCATTTTGTACAGTTTCACTGAAACTATAGGACTTTCACATTTTATTTTTTCCTCCTATCATTCTAGAATGGAATTAAAATAAAATTAATCTTTCAAGAAAGAGTGGGGGGAAAAACCAAGAGGCCCAAAGTGACAAAATATGTTCATCCACTCTTCCTCTGTCATTGTCCTTCCACACCAAAGAACATCTGGAAAACATCCCCACATCCTTGGGCGGTTAAGAAGTGATACAGCTGACCAAAGTCCATGTGGTTTCCTCTGCCTCCATTAACACTGAACACTTTTTCCTCAAAAGTGGAAAATTTCTTTTGTGTTTCCATTTCATCATCTGTACCATCAAAAGGAATGTCTTCTCGATGGCGAATTAGAATTCTCTTCCAGTTTAATTTTCGGAGTCTAAAAAGAAATTTTCAAAGTGGGTTGTGTATTCTAAAGCACTGAAAATAGCAGTTACAAAACAGACTCTATAGTGCATGCCTGTAATCACAGCAATTGGGAGGCTGAGGCAGGAGGATCACTGCAAGTTCGAGGCCAGCCTCAGCTACAAAGTGAGCTTGAGGCCAGCCTGAACTGCATAGTGAGACCCTGTCTCAAAAAGACAAAAAACAACAACAACAACAACAGAATCTAACAATGCCTTTTTCTGTAAGTAAAAAGTTTCCTTTTATTTCAGAAGGATTTATTTTAATCAAGTATGAGTCTGGTCATGAACCCACCTTCAGACTCACTTATTGCAATTATTACTGTCTCGTCTGAATATTCTAGAAATGTGAAAATTGATAGTTCTCAAGCTACTCACGTAAATTCTCAGAAAATCACTTAAACTATCAGAAGAGAAATGAGAAGACTAGTGACAAATCTAATGCTTCTAGAAAGTTCCTACTTAACAAAGTGTAGGTTACAACATCAGTAAATGAGGGAAGGATGAGATCCATGGAAACGGATGGGATCTTAGTATCCTGGGCAGGAGTGCATGACTTCAACAAGTACTGAGAGAAGGTCTCCTACGAGCACCATGTCCGGTGAGGGGAGTCATGCGGACTGTATATGTGACTTCTGCCTTACCCACTGACCTGAGACTGAATTCCCATGGGGGTACACCCCGTGGGACACACTTATTTCCATACCTCTAGTACCTTCTTTCATGTTACTGTTATTGACATGATACACAAAATACGTGAAAGCAAACCTTGACCAGAACTCTTCACAGGCACTTTGTGGGCCTTCCACACAAACAACACCAGGCTTCCCAGGCATGCTAAACCCGGACAGGGAAAGCTCTTTGGCCCACTCTAGGATATTCTTTCTCTTCCATTTACTGTAGATGTGATGGCTGTAGATCCAGAGCCTTGTAAGAATGAGATCCACTGGCTGGACTGTGCTTTCTGGGGTCGGGGAAGACAGCACATCTCTGCTGACATAGCCAGAGGCATGTTCTCTCACCCACTCCGCGGCATTCAATATACAGACATCCCCAAGACAATTCTTCTGCAAGTAAGCAGTCAGATCTACGTTCAGCTGAGACTGCTGTGATCTGCTTAGTACCGCTGATCTGATTGAAGGAACAAGAAAAGAATTTAAGTCAATTTTCTTGGAAGATAAAACAAACTCACAATTGCTTTTGTTCGGTGACTAATTTTGGGCCCTGAAATTGGTCTGAATTTCTGTAACATACCTGACAGTAATTTCAGGCAGGACTTCAGGATATTTAAAGGGAAGAATGCAGGCCAGAGAAAATGCCACCTGATTTTAAAAAAGAGGCAGAAGGTAAACAAAAGAAAGATGTTACAAGAGCTGTTTCAAGTCCTGATGTGTGTTAAGTCTTGCGAAAACAAAACTGAGTTACCATCACTTCCTCAGATATGTGCAGGTTCAGATTGATAGTAAAGTAGACTTTTGAAGATCGCCCCTCCATTGTCTTCTTCTCAATACCATCTTTCAGCTCTGCTAAGGCCAGCTGGTCATTGACTACGAGCTCACTTTCACCGGGGAACATACTGGCCAGCAGGTCTAACTCCGAGAGCTGGGCCTCAGCCTGCTCTACTGTAGTCATTTTTGGACATCTGTAAGTTTCTAAAGAGGTAAGGGTAAGAGAAACAATTTATATGCACAATCTTGGGAGAACTCAATAGGTCAACATGGGTACTTAGTAAAAGGGCATTTGATTTCTTCATAAAAATGCATAATTTAGCCAGGTATGGTGGTGCATGCCTGTAATCCCAGCACTCAGGAGGCTGAGATAGAAGGATTGCTGTGTTTGAGGCCAGCCTGGGATACATACATAGCTGGTTTGAACTACATGGGGAAACCCTGTCTCAAAAAGAAAGAAAGAAAATTTAATTAGGTTCTTTTTATCCTGTATTTTATTTTCAGATCTAATATGCTAAGGACCAAAAATATGGGAGAATCCAATGAAAGACCTAACACACTAAATTACTCTGTATCTAGATAGCTCACCTGCCAGGGATGTAGCTCAGTAGCATAAGTACCTGCCTGGTAAGTGCAAGGTTCCGAGTTTGATTCCTGGTACCAAAAAAAAAAAAAAGTTAAACCAAAAAAATAAAAACAATAGATAGCTCATCTGACATTTTCACCTACCACAATGAACAATTTCATTGAAATAAAAGAATTAGGTGCTCAAAGAGCTATTGGGCACCAGTTCCAGCGCCCCTGAAGAACAAGAAGAGATAGAGGCTACAGGGCATCTTCACTCTACCTTCCCTGCTTTCGCGGGACTCTGACAATGACTTTGTAGGCGGCCCTTGGTCCCTGGCTTCAGCAGTCCTTGTGGGCCTAGGGATAGTAGGTTTGAGTTTGGTCTCCTCTCTGAAAAGAGCCCCTTTATTAAACAGTCTCTTCAAAGTTCCAAAGCTGAGTATGTGTCTGTTTCTTGCCAGTCCATGCCTCCTCCTACCTCGACTCTGCCTTCAACATTGATCAACCCTCCCTGCACATTGTCAGCACAATCACACCAGCAGAGGCAGGCACTCAAGGAGCTGGCAGCTGGGCAGGGGTGTAGCTGGCTGGGAAGGAGGAGCGGGAGGATGTCAGATTTCCATAAGGAAGGCAAGTGGACTTTTTAATAGCTACTCAGTGGAGTCACTTTATCCGATGTGCTAGTTTTACATACTCATCAGCACAAAATTCCAGCACTTGGAGAACGGAGCTATCATCAAGCTTTTTTTTTTTTTTTTTTTTTTTTTTGTCTTTTTGAGACAGAGTCTCGCTATGCAGGTCAGGCTGGCCTTGAGCTCACTTTACAGCCCAGGCTGCTCTCGAACTCGCAATGATCCTCCTGCCTCAGCCCCCGAGTGCTGGGATTACAGGTGTGTGCCACCACGCCCAGCACCATCAAGCTCTTTAGAAGCATGTCTTTCCCTTCATTCAGCCCTACTTGGTTTCATCCAATATAGTTAAATCATTTCTTTAAAACAGGAAATGGTACTGTCTAATGATTTAGCCAGTTTGCTTGTGAAACTTTAAAAGATTGTTTTTGAAACAGGGTATCACTATGTAGCCCAGGCTGCCAGGCTGACCTTGAACGCAAGATCCTCCTGCTTCAGCCTCCTCAGTGGTGGGATTCAAGCATATGCTACCATTCACAGCTTTTTAAATTCTTATTTTTTCAGTACTAGGGGTTGAATGCAGGGCTTCAGAATCATTTTTAATTTTTATTTTGAGATGGAATCTTGCTAAGTCACTAAGTTGCCCAGGCTGGCTTTAAATTTATCATCCTCCTGCCTTGGCCTCTTGAGAAGCTGAGATTACAGGTATGTTCTAATACACCTGACTTGTCATATGGTACTTTTAAAGAGCAAAAAAAAAAAAAAGTTACTTTACTCAGAATGAAATTTAAATTACTTATATAAGACAGTAAGTGTGGTGGATTAGGTTAAAAAGACATTAAGCTGAATTATGGGAGTGACTAAATGTAGGTCTTTTATTCATTAGGATTAACTGCCTGAAAATCGGGAAAAGAAGAATCGCTCTTGCACACACTGGACTGTCTCTGAAGATTAGGATATAAATCAGTGTCCACACATCATTCCTAACCCCAGTGTGCCTTTAACTCTTGTCCTTAAGACACCTTTTAGTAGGTTGTCAGTGCTATGGTGAGGAAAATATTATGGAAGGCATTTGGTGCTTAAGTAGGCTGTGGAAATGCTCAGTTGTAGGGGATGATGACTCTTAGCACATCATCTGAAGACAGAATAATTCTAGTCTTAATGCAAGCCTCAAAATGTGTCTTGAGAAACATCCGGAGGGTTGTAAAGAGTTAACTTTGCAGTCCTGACTTAGCCCTGGAATGCTTCTCCAAAGACAAAGAACACCAGGGCCCAGATAACCACCTATGACCCTGCCTGGGATGTTTCATCCCTTCCCTGGCCCTAGATAAACATTGTAACCATAAAGGAAATGTATGGTTATCTAAAGGGGGACATATAGAACAGAGTACAGAAAGTATATATCATTGTGGTTGGGCTCATGACTGGAGCCTGACCCGGTTAGGTGGCACAAGGAAAACAATGTGTGGCCAGGGCTACAACATTCCAATCTGTTACCATGGAAACCAAAAATGTATATAAGCTGGGAACAAAGGCAAGTCCACGCCCACTTCCCTGACTTGCAAGTCGGGATGAGAGGTGACCGGTCTAAATTAAAACTTTGTCTGTTCTCTTTGGTCCTTTGCGGAATACAGCCTGAATATAACACAGTGATATAAAACAAAGCTTTACAGGTTTCTTTAGGGTGACCAGACATACTGGTTAAGTGGGCACAAGAGATATAGATAGATAGACAGATGGATTTTTTTTTTTTTTGGAGACAGTCTATCTAGTTCAGGCTGGCCTTGCACTATGTAGCCCAGGTTGGCTTCAAACTTGGGGTGGACATATAGAACAGAGTACAGCTCGCGGGCCCAATCTTGGGGTGATTCTCTTGCCTTGGCCTCCCAAGTGCTGATGGTGCAGGGATGTACCATCCTGTCCGGTTGGTGGCCACGGTATTCATGGCTATTGTCCTAACTGGGCTACTATGGGCACGCTTTTATATATGTGCCTTCTCGGAATCTTTACTGTTAGATTCCAATGTGCTCTGTGAAGTTCTAAGAGGGAGGTTGATGTCTACCCCAAACCTATCTGATACACAAACATTTATTCCCAGGCCAGTTGATATTAGCTCTCCTCTCCACAGAACAGATCAGGGTTCCCAGCTTTGCCACTTGGCAGAACTTCAGTAGTTTAAATATTACCATGGTTACGCTCCATGTTCATCTGAATAACTCTGAGAGCACCAAATACCACTCCTTCCTTTAACCACAATGTTTTCTTTAGTAACCAGTAATTTCATACCCTACTATTTTTACTTGGTATTGCAACTTAAGCTCACATATACAAAAAACCCTCACAAATATTTAAAATTGCTGGACTTTCTGGAATTTCATAAATACTTTCTGTAGTCTTTTTCAGAGCATAGGAATCTAGGAAACAATTTATTAGGTGGTTATTAGAGAAAGTTAACTTACTTTTTTAAATTTCAGTGGTTTAAAGTATGGAATTTTTCATCATATCACCAACGTGCAACTCCTGGCTCTGCCACTTACCAACTGTGTGAACTTTGACAAGTGGCTTAATTTATCAAAACCTCAGTTTTCCCATTTCCAAAATGGGAATAAAAGTGGCTGTGAGGATTAAATGAGAGTGTGTGGAAAGTACGTAGAAGAACGGCAACATAGGAAGAGTTATAGGAATGCCTGCTATTGTTATTATTGGTCATTTATTCAATAAATGTTCCTTAAACACCTCTTATATGGTAAGCCCTGTGCCTGGCCCTAAGAATATAATGATGAATAAAACTGTACAAAAACTCTCTGCTGTCACAGAGGTTTAATCTAGTGGAAGGAAACCGTAACACCTAAAAAAAAAATGTAGCTGGATGTGGTGGCACACTGCTGTAATCCCAGCACTTGGGAGGCTGAGGCAGGAGGACTGCTGTGAGTTCAAGGCCACCCTGGGCTACATAGTGTGTTCAAAGCCAGCCTGACCTATATAGTGAAACTTGTCTCAAGAAAACAAAAATGTTTTAAAAACCTAATATATATGCCCAATGAATAATTTAAGAAGACAGATGAATAGGGCATGGCAAAACACCTGTAACCCCAGTACTCTGGGGAGGTGAGGCAGAAAGAAGGATTGCAAGTTTGAGTCTAGACTGGGCAACTTACTGATTTAGCAAGACCCTACCTCAAAAAAAAAAAAAAAAAAAAAAAAAAGAAAGAAATTAGAATGTTTTTAAAAAGACAACTTAGGATGATAATGAGGATGTGGGGGTAGAAGAGATTTTCCTGACAAGGCTGTCAGGAGAAGGAATGTGTAGAAGAGATTCAGAGGAACTGAAAAGGAAGCCAGGAACTGACCTAGGCAGTGTTCCAGAAAAAGCAAAGAGCAAGTTCAAACGCTGGGAGAAAGAGGGCCCTGGGCCAGATGGCTGGAGCAGTGTGACTGGGGACAGAGTAAAGAGGAGGTTGGTGAGGAAATACGAGGTAGTGTATGAAAAATCCATGCCTACTATTATTACTACAGAGAACAGCACTGGAGAAAACAGGGAGTGCAGAGAAATACTGCAGGGACCTGGGTAGACATGATCGTGGCTTGGGTTCAGGCAGTGATGGTGGATTCGAATGGCAGCGGTAAAGGCAGTGTGACGTTAGGTTCTGGCCATAGGAGAACGTAGAGCCAACACGACTTACTCATAAACTACACGAAGAGGGTAAGACAGACTCCAAGGGTTAAGCTACTGCAAGGACCCACGGAGTGAGTGAAATTGGAAGAGACTTCCAAGTCAATTAAAGGTCTGGAGGATGAATTGGAACACAGGACACTGGGACCTACACACGGACAGCTAGAAGAGAAACGTCACAACTGAGTCAGTTACTTGCCAAATTATTTTCATTGATGGTATTAGTCCCCCACAAAAAAAACCCTTCAAGAGAATTTCCGGATTCAAGATTACAGTTATTGCTGTAAAACTTTAGTTTCCTGAGAGGAGTCATATCTCCTCGCAGCTATTTTCTATTTCTTTCTTACTTTTTTTTTTTTTTTAATAACACCAAGACCAGCTCCTGACTGCCTGAGGAGCGACGCTCTCCAAAAGGTGCCCTACACGTAGGCGCAGTCACATCTGACACCTGATTGGGCCCGCGAGCGTCTGTAGGAGGGGCTAGGAAACGCCAACGCAGTTTTGACCAATGAGCGGACGGCAGCGCAAAGGAAGGCGGTACCATCTGGCGGCCACGTCCCGGATGATGGTATTGGACCCTCTTCGGGGCGTAGACTCCCAGTCCCACTTAGCACTGGTGTCTATGGAAAACTCACCTATCGCCGTGGGTGCCTCACTGCCGTTACCCTGGGCTTCCTGGATACACGCAAAGCTCTTGAGATAAAATTCTAGGGCCTGGGATTCCAAGCTTATAAACCATTCCCCTAGGGCGGCCTTAAGGAGAGTGATCGGGCTGTTCCCGCTGGCGCATGCGCGCAAGTCCCGGAAGCCGGAAGTGAACTAACCTGTTGGTTGGCGGACTCTCTGCTGTGTTTTCCTGAGGCTTTCAACGCTAGGGTTCGTTTAGTCGCTCAGTGCGGCTCAGTCGCAATGTTTATTCTCACATGTTACCTTCCCAACCAACATCATTGTCCTTTCCCTGCTGCTTCTCCTGTTGGAGGCACTGTGTAGTGGGTAGCGGGGGAAGGCGAGCATGCTTTCAGATAGGTAGGAAGGTGGTATTGGGGAGAAGGCTAACCCAAATTTTGCATTTTTAACTTTGCCCCACACGTGGTTATTCTCCTTGGGCCTCAACCACAGCGTAGTAAGGCATTAGGGATGTGTGAGCGTGGACAGACGTTGGTTTTGGAGACCTCAGGTGTTGTTGCCCAATGACCAAGCTGAGAGGAACCATGTGAATGCACAGATTTATTCCTGTTAATTAAAGGACATTTTGAAGTAGACATTAACAGGAGACTAACTAGAAATATTTTTCTTCTCAGTTGATTTACATACAGTACATTTTTGTTTGAGACAGGGTCTCGCTATGTAGTTCAGGTCTGCCCAAGCTGGGCCTCGAATTTGCAAGGATCCTCCTTCAGCATCTCTGGTGCTGGGATGGCAGCATGTCCCACCACGCCTGCCTAGATGGTGGTAGTTTTGTCTAATCTAGAACTTCATGTTAGAATCATTCAGTATTAGGTATTGTGTCAGACTTTCAGTATATCATTAGACTCATCCATATTCTTGTGTTTGTCAGTATTTTTTTGATTGCTTAGTTGTTTTTCATATGTGATAGTTAATGGATTTTTGTCAATTTGAGTAAGAAACACCCAACTAGATTGGATCAGCATTGTTCTGGGTGTAGAAGAGTTACCCTAGGCGGGATTGTTGCCAGACTGATATAAACGGATTGGTTCTGTTCTTTCGGAGAAGGTCCAGTCTTTGCCTTGGGTGTTGTCTCCTGGCTTCCATCACAGACCCCTCAGCCTTCTGGCGTAGACCGTTCTGCTCCTGATAGAGACTCACACTGGCCACTACAGTGAGTTCCAGGCCTTCAACTGGATCCTTCAGATCTCCAGCTCACAGGCAGATCTGCACTCTTCCACACCTCACTCTGTGGTTGGCTACTATAAGCCAATCTTCTAAATTCTTGTAGAGTTTACATTTAACTATTTTTCTAGTAAGCACTGATTGATACACCATGATAAAAATTTGTAATACTAGTTTTTCCATTCTTGATGGAAACCTAGGCTGTTTAGAGTTTGTCTTTTATGAACATTCTTGCATAGCATTTCATTTCTAATGACCATATATTTTCAGTATGTATTAAACACCATGTTTCAGTCACTTCTAGATACTAAAATTATGACACAAACTAAACAAAAATGTTCCATATCACAGAAAGCTTGTATTTGTTTACATGTTTCTGTATATGCTTGGAATACACCTATGTAGGTAAAAATGAAGGCGATACCAGGTAATGACAGTTCCTGGGAAGAGATATAAAATGTGAGTGAATCAGTATTCATGTTACCTAGGTTGCTCAGTCAATATGGTGGGATACTAATTTTTTTATCTTTTTGAGATAGGGTCTCGCTGTGTAGTTCAGGCCGGCCTTCAGCTCACTTTGTAGCCCAGGCTGCCCTCAAACTTGCAATGATCCTCCTGCCTTAGTCTCCAAGTGCTGGGATTATAGGAGTGTGCCACCACATCCAGCTGAGATACTGATTTTTAAGGAGTTAATGGAATAACAATTTTCCAACTACAGAAGATCAAGGGACATTCTGAGTAGAGGAAACAGGTAGTATAATGGGCCTAAAGTTTTTCCTGTGCGAGGTATAGCATGTGAGAGACAGCTGTGGGTGCTAAAAAGAATTCACTAATCGTCAAGGAATATAGAGAAGTTAAGAGTTTATTAATACACTGCAAGAGAGCAAAGTGAGTCCAAGAGAGGACTGTACCATCAGGGCGACAGGCTATTTTCATATTTGATTTTAATGTGTGTGTGTGGGAGGTCTGGAACCATTCCAGGAATGATTTCATCAGGTCATGGTGGTTCTGTTGTCCATTCATTGCACTTTAAGGATATTCAGGTGTTGTTTGAAGACTGACTGCAGTGTTCCTGATTGACAGGGCCAAGTGCCCTTGGCATTGCTAGGAATAACCCTTCCTAGTTAAATTAATTAACAAATATGTGAAGACTGACTAGTGTTAGTGGCCAGGGGATCAGAATAAAGTATGTGCGTTTGTAATTGAAAGGGACTTTTGATGTTATATTTGGATAGGGGAAGAATTTTTTTTTTTTTTTTTGAGACAGGTTCTCACTATGTTGCTCAGGCTGGACTCGAGGTCACTACATAGCCCAGGCTGGTCTCAAACTCCTGGTGATCTCTGTCCCTCAGCTTTTTCTTTTTTTTTTTTTTTTTCGTCTTTTTGAGACAGGGTCTCACTATGCAGTTCAGGCTGGTCTTGAACTCACTTTGTGAGCCCACTCTGGCCTAGAACTCACAATGATTCTCCAGCCTCAGCCTCCGGAGTGCTAGGATTATAGGCGTGCGCCACCATGCCTGGCTCCCTCAGCTTCTTCTTCTTTTTTTTTTTTTTTCCTTGTTGTTTTGTTTTTCTTCCGGTACCAGGAATCAAACTCACAACCTTGCGCTTGCCAGGCAGGCGCTTTGCCACTGAGCTAAATCCCCAGCCCTTCCCTCAGCTTCTTAAATGCTGGGATTACAGGTGTTTGCCCAGCTAGATATAATATTCTTTAAAATATGACAAACAGCTGGATGTGTGGGTATTTTCAGCTTACAGGGTGGAAAGTTAAAAGTTCTTTTACAGACTCATCTCTGTTGCAATGTGGCCTTATGGTAAAATAACAATTCTGTTTTAGAATGAGGGGAGATTGACAGTGGGGAGGCTGGGATGATACATTTTCTGTGGTATTTAACCAAACATTACTCTGGGCAATTGGCAGGTTAGTGTGTCTGTATCTTTCCTTTTATGTGATTACTGATAAGATTATATCTTCATTTATTTTATGACCAGCTTTTCTTGTGAATTACCTGTTTACATCTACTGACATCCACTTATTTTTGTTGTTGTTGGTGGTCTTTTTGAGACAGGGTTTCACTATGCAGTTCACGCTGGCCTTGAGCTCACTCTGCAGCCCAGGCTGGTATGGAACTCGTTAACGATCCTCCTGCCTCAGCCTCCAGACTGCTGCGATGACAGGCGTGTGCCATCACGCCCGGCTTTAATTTTCAACTATGGTCTTCTCTGTCTAGATTCAACTAACACTGAGCTACATCCCTAGCCCTTGACATTTTCTGAGTTAGGGTCTTGCTAACTGCCCAAACCGCGCTTGAATTTGCGATCCTCCTGTCTCAGCCTGTGGAATAGATGGAATTACCGGCCGGTGCCACCGCGTCGCACTCCATAATCTCTCTTTAATACCGTCTCTCAGTTCTGTTTTCAAATTCACTCTCGTGGCTTTACCTTTTTTATTCCGATTTGGTGCAAGGTTAAAAATAGCTTATTTGTGTGTACTGGGCAGAATTAAGGTAAGAAATTAAAAATATTCCTCTCGTAACCACATGTAACAAGTAATATTTAAGAAAGATAACCACCCAGACAACTCCCACTTAAACCACTACCACGTACCCACGCTTCTGTGCGATTTAAACAATCACGTGCTTACACTCATCTGCAAACCGTTACTCGGCATAAACGCCTCGGAATCGCTGACTCAGAACTTCCGGCGCGGATTGCGCGCAGGCGCAGATTAACCAGCACCTAGCCTCAGGACCTAGGCCGAGTCACTTCCCATAATGCCGCGTTTCCGGAAGTTGCTGCTTTCCACGGTCACTGTGGATTCGGCTTTGTCGCTGTCTGTACCACAGTAGGAGGAAGACAGAGCTGGCTACGCAGCCCAAAGGTCTATTTAGGGGATGCAGTTATGGCGCTGTCGCCGTGGGTGAGTCCTGTTCCCACTGACTCGCAGTCGCCACTCGCTTAACTTCCTGCTTTCGGAGAGCCCGAAATTTCTGCCCCAAACTTGTTCTTTTCTGGAAGGCCTGTCTCTTTTAAGCGTGTTGCCCTCTCACCCGGTACTACGTTCTCGTTGGCTGCTTGTCCTGTCAGTTTCAGGAGCTGGCCAATGAGTTGCTGGTGCTGGCATCCTGTTCGACCCGTGGATCCAGAGGTTCCCCCCGACCCGCTTGGGTGCCCATCTGCTGGAAGGGAATGGAAGGAAAGGGAGGAAGGGGCGGGAAGTATGGTGTGGCAGGCCTCAGGAGTGTAGGTGGGTGGCTGGCCTGACAGAGTGCCCTGTGCCTTGCGCTGCGCTCGCAGCTGCGTCCATGTGGTTAGTGGGAAAATTAAGATGTCATCTATCCGACTGAATGCTCCGAGGGCCTCTCCAATATATGCAAACGTGACAACCACGTTTAAGAAGGATGTGTTCATAATGTTTTCCACACACTTTCATTTGTAATGGAACCAAGAATCAGGTATAGACAGGGAGAGCAGAGAAAGAATGGAATGGAATTAGCATGAGTGCTGGCAGGACCAGCTCTGATTTAAATTTTGCGTGGAGTCCTGCAAAGAGTCATTTGACTAGGATGCAAATTCTTACCCAAAGATTCACCTGAGAAATCTAATAGATACGTTAGTGTTTTATTGCTGATGACACAGTACTTTATTTTGTGACTCATTAGTTGCCTGTATAGCTGTCACATTTACTGGACCTCTTTCCCCAGGATTTAAATGATCCCTTTTGTCTTCTGCCTGCAGCAATTACAATTCGCCTTTCAAGTTTTCCTTTGGAGTTTGAGTTACTGCAATCTCAAACCAGATTTACTAGTGTTGTCTTCAGTACTGCAGACTTCTGACTTCATTCTTCACCTTTTTCTTTTTCACCAGAACTTGTTTACTCCATTCCTATGTACCTACCTTTGCACCTTGTAATCATCTTTTTATACTCCAGGTACTATTCTATTTTTCTACTTCACTGCAAGTATTTTCTGAGAATGTACTATTTACTATTTACTATGCTAAATGGCATAGGTAATTCAGAAATGTTTGCCGTGAAACATTTCTTTCTCCTAGATATTAAGGTTGCAGACAGAAAAATAACATACATTCAGATTAAAGAGTTAAGAACCAGTCCCCCATTGTATCTCACAAAGGGAGAAGATAAATACTGCATACTATAAACACTAGGAAAGTGCAGTAGAGAATTTTATTGAGTGAAGGGTAAGGTTTCATTGAAATGCAGAACTTGGAGAGGATTGGTAAGATTTGGACAGATGGAGAAAACATCTCCTAAAAATCAAGGGCACTGAATGGGATCAAGCTCTTTTGATAAAGAGCAGTGGTGGTGAACCTATGGCATGGATGTTCTTTGTTTTTTCTTTTAAGACAGAACATTTTAATGTATGAGTTGTTTTTTCTAAATAAAACCTCGGTGTTCAGGTTTAATTCAGGTTTAATTGCAGTGTAGTCACTTTGTAATGTATTTAATGGGTTTTGGGTTGCAGAGAGCACTCATCTCTAAAAGGTTTGCCATCAGTCGCATAGAAGATACCGAAGAGATAGATTTTTATTGGAAGGGAAAGAATGGTAGTCTTGGAATCCAGAGAATGCATTTTCCTTACATCAGAGATCACCCTGTGATCTTTTACATTTTGTTTTTGAGTTTCTTTAGTGAAACTAAAAGAGTTAAGCCATTTAAAGAGTTTTGAGAGGATCAGATGTGATAATGTTTGTGGAAAGGCTTTGAAGATCAAAAGTATTGTTTAATTAAATTTTAATA
>NW_004955407.1:28387851-28388614 GCF_000276665.1 Chinchilla lanigera
GAACCTCTAGAAATAAACCTTGAGCCTCCTGGCCCTCTCACTTTAGCCATGAACCAGTTCCTTAATGAGATGCAGGAAACCAAAAAGGGAATCGTGACACCTAAAGAACTCTTTGCTCAGGTCTGTAAAAAGTGAGTATCTGCTTGACTGTGCTTTCAGTGCATCAGTAAGATACTGAGAAATAATGTAAAAAATTAGTAGCGTTCGTCAACCTAGTAAATATGTATATGAAAGCACAATTTATGTCATTCAGATGTAAAGAATGTTCTCTACGTGATAACTGAATCTTCTAAGAGCATTTATTAGACTGAAAAGAAATTTGAGAAAACTAGAGTATACTGATATTTGGGATATGATCCTAAAAGATTTTTAAAATACAGCTTCATATTTTACTAGACTTACCATTGCTTTTCTTTCCTTTTGTTTTTCTGTAGGGCAGTGCGGTTTAGAGGCTACCAGCAGCAAGACAGCCAGGAGCTACTTCGCTATTTATTGGATGGGATGAGAGCAGAAGAACACCAAGTTAGCATATCATGACCATCATATTTTATAAATAATCTCATCACGTGAGCTTGCCTACCGCTGGCCATCCTAAGGGTTATTAAAGCAGTGGACTAGTTAGTGAGGCCTTTGCACGTTAACATTTTTTTCTTTTTGTTTGGTTTTTTTTTTTTTTTTTTTGGTTTTGGTTTTTCTCTGGTACCGGGAACCGAACTCACAACCTTGCGCTTGCCAGGCAGGCGCTTTGCCACTGAGCTAAATC
>NW_004955407.1:28388714-28395749 GCF_000276665.1 Chinchilla lanigera
TTTTTCTCCGGTACCAGGAACCGAACTCACGACCTTGCACTTGCCAGGCAGGCGCTTTTGCCGCTGAGCTAAATCCCCAGCCCCTAATAGTTCTTTTGTTGAGGAGTAAGGAAAGCATTGCCAAACCATTGGAGCCAAATTGTAAAGAACAATGCCTGTAAAGTTCAAGAATATGGACTTGGAAATTATCAAATGCTTTGAATCAAGAAAGTTAATGAGATAAAAATGGCATTATTGGAAAATGAACCTGGCATTCAAATGCAGAACAGATTAGAGGGAGTTAAATTGGAGGCAAGAACTTGGGTCCTATTTTTTCATAAAATCTACAATTGCTGATAATGTAAATTACATTAAATTTTATCTTTGAAGAAAGGAAACAAAGTATACCTCTTTTGTGTGTCACCACATACTTCGTATTCCTTTGTTTAATCATTTATAATATTTTAGATGTCTTTGAAAGGAATAATTACTTGGTGGTGCTCTTATTTTTTATACAAATCCTTTGAATTACCTTTAATTACAGTTACTCATCAAGAGCCAGAAGAAGAGTGTACTTCACAGACTCTGAGCCAGGGAGGTGATGACAGATAATGATCAGATTAACTGCAAGGAGGGACGCAGCTCAGTGGTAGAATATTTAACATGAGGCTCTGGGTTTGATCCACAGCACTGCCTCCATCTAAAAGCAAACAAACAAAACAACAGAAAATGTTTTCTGGCCCTATTTTCTACTTACGGACTAAGAATTTTAATAAGCATCTCAAGTAAAACGACTTACAGTTGTTTAAGAGATTTTGGCACTAAGAAGTTATACTAATGCACATAAAATAGCCCTTCAAAATCATTAATGCTATTTGAAGTTAGACCTCTGTGTTCTTTTGGCACATTTTGTGTCTTATGATTTTGAATTGTTGACTAAAAGTTAAAATTTGATGTGGGGCTGGGGATATAGTTCAGGGGCATAAATGCCTTCCTAGCAAGCGCAAGGTTGTGAGTTCAATCTCCAGTACTGCAAAAAAACATAAAATAAAATAAAATTTGATGTGTAGTTAGATTTGCCATAATTGTCGAAATAGCTTTTGGCAAACATATAATAATGTAAATACTTGACTGCAGTTGCAGTCAGTTCTCAGTTAGCCAATACCTATAGGGAATCCTGCTGCATAAAAATATATCACTTTTTTAATATTTATACTTGGATTTGAATTTTTTTGGGAATTTTCTAACTCCATTTAGGAGGGTGGTTATCAGAATTTTAAAAAAATTTATGCAGTGATGAGTTGAATTCCTGTGAATGTCAAGTGCTTTTCAAGATCTGTGTGAAAAAAGAATGAAGCTCCCTGGGCTTGATGAAATACACCTGTAATCCCAGCACTTGAGAGGCAGAGGCAGGAGGATAAGCATGAGTTCAAGGCCAGCCTGGGCTACATAAGCCTGCACTACATAGTGAGACTCTGTCAAAAAAAAAAAAAAAAAAAAAATGAAGCTCTCTCCTGACTTTTGTATTTATTGAAAACCTCTTAATTTTGCTAAGAATCATTTCCCCAACACAAGAAAAATAAGGATGATACTATTCTATCCAGAGTTGTTGAAAATTAGATAATACTTGTAATGGTCTTTGTAAATTATAAAGTGCGACAGACTTTATGCAAAATATTGTGTGACTTTGTGTCTTTTATCTTCTAGAGCAATACTAAAAGTACGTTTTTTTGGTCAAGCTAACTTTGTCTTGTTTTCTAGATCTTTATTTTGTGTCAGTAAGTAATCCATAAAGTGCCAGCATGGGAAAGAAACGGACAAAGGGAAAACCTGTTCCATTTGATGATTCTTCTGAATCTTTAGGTATACTTCATTAATTGAATCTTTATCATTTATATCTCTAAATGGATATTTTAATATATAAAAATGGGATAAAGTGTATTTTGTTATGTAATTTGCATTTTAGTGTTATGTCCACATGTCATTTATTGGCCTTTTATAGCATTTTTGATAGCATATTATTTCATTGATATAAAAGACCATGTGTGCATATTTCATAGCTTAGTTAATCCTCTGCTGTTACAAATTTAGATAAGATTTAACTGTAATTTTACGAATGAAATAAAAATGAACATCTTGTTGCTGTCTGTGCACATCCAGTTCTTTTCTTGATACAGGCAGTGTTTACTCAGGATCAGATTTTTATTCCGATACTGAGCAGATGTTACTTCCAGTGCTAAATTTTTGGTGGCGTTAGCCTTCTCTTTGATGCTACAGTATGTTTGGTAGATTGCTGTACATTAATCAGCTCTGAACTACTCAGAGAGAATATGAACTACTTAAAGAGAAGAGGTGTGTCTTGGTCACTTTTAAGTCCCCTGGCGTGTAGCCTGTTGCCTGGCCTGCAATAGGTGTATTGTTGACTGACTGAAGAACTTTCTCTTCAACCCTTTTCAGATAAAGAGGATCAAAAATATGATAAATGGTCTTACTTTATAGAAAATGGCAAATAAATTGAAGTGAATATTTAGGGGTGATGATGATTCTATATAGGACTTTAAACAAGCAAAAGTTTAAATTGTATGAAGTCTCTTTCTCAGAGGCTGGGAGTATATATAGGTTGGTGGTAAAGGGCTGGCAGAGGGCTACTTGCCTAGCATGTAGAGGGCCCTAGATTTACTACTTATTATCACCAAAAAATGAAACATAATTATCCCATTATATTTAAATATCAGATTTTATTGTAATAATCTAAAACCTGGCTCATACAGTAATTCATTTTTGAAATTTGAATGATAAATTCATTCAAATGAAGGATAAATTTTGACATCAACCAAATAAAAAGCTATTTTTGACTCCATGTATTTTCTGTTTTAATTATTTTAATAGAACTTATGTGCAGACACATTAGAAAAGGATTGGAACAAGGTAATTTGAAAAGGGCTTTAGTGAATGTGGAATGGAATATTTGCCAAGACTGTAAGATGGACAATAAAATAAAAGATAAATCTGAAGAAGAAACAGAAGAAAATCCTTCAGTTTGGCTATGTCTTAAATGTGGCCATCAGGTATGCTTAAATTTTGCTCAATGTGATATTTTAGAAAGCTCTTTGAACTTGTTTTATTTGGAAACTATATCTAAATGTGTTTAATGGCTGACTAACATGTCTGCTGGTATAGGTCCTATTCTCTGGGGAACTGATTCTGAGACTGACATTTGTGTACTGATAGTTTATTGGGGAGTGTTCTCAGGTACCACACCAATAAAAGCTGGGGAGCACGAGTAAGCAAAGAAATTGCGTGAAGAAGCAGTTGGAACAGTGCCTTAGCTGATGGTACAGTGGCCTTTGAGAGATGTTCTGAACTGAGGCAAGGGACCAGGTCTTTCTTCCTGTGCTTAGACTAGTTGAATGCAGTCTGCACTTGGACCGGTAGTAACTGGAGAGGAAGCAAACCAGCTAGCTCCCTTTCATGAAGGGTACTTCCTGGTGGAGGATTGCCTACGCTTTGAGCTTGCATCAGGCCTCATTTCAGGCTGCTGTGGTGATTGAATACTTTGGTCTTGTGGGATGAGTGGGTTTCTCCCTACTCTACCAGTTTATGGGTATCACCATGGTCAGGACTGTCAGTGACCCTTAGTGCTGGCAGTTAAGGAAACTAGACTACCGGGCAGTCTTGTCATGAGCTACAAGATAAGGCACACAGCCAGTATTTTTATTAATATTTTTTTAAGTTGAAAAATTTTATTGAGATAGTTATAGATATACATACATTTTTAAGAAATGATACAAAGATCTTCCTATACATTTTTCCCAGTTTCTCCCAGTGATGTTTATAAAACTAGTACAGTATCACAACCAGGATTTTGACATTGATACAATTCACCAATATCTCTTTTTTTTTTTTTGGTACCAGGGATCGAACTCAGGACCTTGCGCTTGGCAGGCAGGCGCTTGTGCCGCTGAGCTATATCCCCAGTCCCTGCTAATCTAAAGTACATCTATTTTTCTCTTCCTTTGTGTCTATGTAGTCTATTTGTGTATAACATTCTTAACATTTTGTCATCTGTGCAGAGTGGTCTTCACCACTACAGTAAGGATGTTTAGAGTTCCAGGAACACATAGATCACTTTTGCTGCCCTTTTATAATTATACCCACAGCCCTGCTGCCAGCCCTCTCCCTAGGCCTAAGCGTTAATCTGTCCTCTGTTTCTAAAAGTTCATTATTTCAAAAATGTTATATAAATGGGTTCATACAGTATGCCACTCTTTTAGTTTGGTTTTTTTGAAACAGGGTCTCAGTTATGTATTTCAGGTGGCCTTGAACTCACTATGTAGTCCAGGCTGGCCTTGAACTTATGGCAGTCCTCCTGAGTGCTAGGACTACAGGGGTGTACCATTATGCCCGGCAATAACAAATTTTAATTCATATATTTTGAAGTTAAATGTTATGTGGGGTAAGTTAAATCAGTAGTGAGTGTTTGATACTATAATTCAAGAATTAGAAGCCACTGATATTTATTTCTCCCTGAATGTATAAATTTAGCTGTAGTAGAAAGTGAACCAGTTATTACAGTGTAGTCCAACATTTGATCACCTGGTTCAGAGAAATACACAATAAGATGTACTTCTTACCAGGGATCTGACTAGCTGAGGCAAAAAAACCTCTTTCGTTTTTTTAATGAGTAAGCCTATACACCTTTTAGGTGATCAGTTTCTTTGCCCGTTGGATAGATTGTTCAGTCAATGCTTGTTGGCCAGTTCCTAAAAGATGCTAGATCTTTTGGTAATAGAATAATTCTATTAATTTGAGACTTTGAGATTTATAGTCTGTAGGAGAAAGGGTATGAATTTTAATACAAAATAGAAAATAAGAGCTGGGTGTGATGGTGCACGCATGTAATCCCAGCACTCGGGTGGCTGAGGCAGGAGGATTGCTGTGAGTTTGAGGCCAGCCTGAACTACAAAGTGAATTTAAGGCCAGCCTGAACTGCACAGTAAGATGTTGTATCAGAAAAAAAAAAAAAAAAGGAAAAAAAGAAAAGAAGGACTGCTATTAGGAATTTATGCTTTGAAGGAATTTGTTTACAGAAAGATTACAGTATTTTCTCATCGGGGAGAATAAGCACTGGCTTCTGGAATAGGATGGCTTTGAAAGTCCTGAAGAGGAGGTGGGATTTGGTCAGGTGGCATTTGTGATAAGGGATACCAGGACAGATGGACTAACATGAACCAAATCCTATAGTTGTGAAAGTGCTGGGTGGGTTTAGCTTGTAGCTTGCACGTGGACAGGCGATGTAGAAGAATGGGGCAGTTAAGCTGGAAAGACAGGCTGGGGATGGAAGGTATCAGTTTAGTCTCTTAAGAACAGAGCTTTCTTTTAGGAGCATTGAACTGAAAAATTTGTTAAGAATGACCAAAGTTCTTGAGGTACTTCTGTCCTCGTGACAGATGATGAATTCTCTGCTTTGGTGAAGTTTGTGATGGCGGTTTTTGTTCATGATTCTCTAGGGTTGTGGCAGGAATTCTCAGGAGCAGCATGCCTTGAAGCACTACATGGTTCCAAGATCCGAGTCCCACTGTCTGGTTCTTGGCTTGGACAACTGGAGTGTGTGGTGAGTTTCAATCGTGCACCCTCGGGTGGAAGTTATATGAAATATCGGAGAGTGAAATTGTTTGAGAATGTTTAAGAAGAAAGGAAGTTAAATCTCCTTTAGTATTTGTGTACCATCAAAGAAGGTGGAGGACGTGATATTATGCGGTTTAGCTTGGTACTGTACAAACAAAAATATTTGCATAGCTAGTAAATCGGGCATAGTGCTGCCCACCTGCTTAGCAGCATACTGGGAGGCTGAGGCAGAGGAGCTCGGATTTGAGCAGAGCCTGGGCAACTGAGCGACTTAGTGAGACCACGCCGGAAAATAAAAGGATCAAAAAAGGAATGTAGTTCACTGTGAAGGTCCTGCATTCCAAATGTTGGAAAAGAAAAGGAAAAGAAAATAGAAAAGTAATGGCCAGAGATAGTGAACATTTTTGTCATGTATTTGTTGGCCATTTGTAATTCTTTTAAGAAGTGCCTATTCCAGTTGCCCATTCTTTGATTGGATCTTTTATTTGAAAGGGGTCTAGCTTTTTTTGCGTTCTTTAGGAATTCTAGGCATTAATCTTCAACGAATGGCTGGCGATTTTTTTTCCCATTCTGTACTTATCTCTTCATTTTATAGGTTGTTTCCTTTACTGTGGAGAAGCTTTTTAATTTGATACAATCCCGTGTGTTGATTCCTGGTGTTCTTGTACAATTGAGGGTTCTGTTCAGAAAGTCCTTGCCTACAGCTATGTCTTCTAGAGTTTTACCTCTTTTATCTTCAGCAGATGAAGAGTTTCTGTTCTGACATTTAGATTTCGTAAAACCCTCACTGTTTTTGCAGCTTACAGTAGCTGTGGGCATTTCCTGGGGCTAGTGCTGCTGGCCCAGTGCCTTGTTTCTCCTTGGAGCTCCCAACCCTAGGGGCTGACCTTGTGTCTGCAGAGACAGGTTCCTGTCCTTGGAAGCCAGGCTGAGTTTCTGCGCTGCTTCTTTCTTTTCTCTGCACTGTGCTCCATTTCTCTACCTTCCCTGTAGCTTCTAATTTTCCTGTCACTTCCCTCCCAATTCCCAGAGATCTGCTTCTTTTTGCTCTTTGCCAGGTTGTTCTTTTCCAGGCATCAGACTCCAGGTCATGCTGATGCTGTATTTGCTGCTGACTGCTGCTCTGCCATTTTATTTGCCTTTAGTGTTTCTTTTTTTTTTTTTTTTCTCGTTTTGGTTTTTTTCCGGTACCGGGAATCGAACTCACGACCTCACGCTTGCCAGGCAGGCGCTGTGTGGCTGAGCTAAATCCCCAGCCCCTGCCTTCAGTGTTTCTGATAGAATAACTTGGCTTTACACACTTTGGGTTCTGGGAATTATTTTTTTGCCTGTCCCTTTTTAGTTATCAGTTTGTCACTTTTCTTCTTTGATCATTTGGGATATAGGTGTTACCTGTGTGATACTGAAGTCCAGTATTGCAGTTCAAGC
>NW_004955407.1:28398899-28402283 GCF_000276665.1 Chinchilla lanigera
ACCGGGAACCGAACTCACAACCTTGCGCTTGCCAGGCAGGCGCTTTGCCACTGAGCTAAATCCCCAGCCCCAACATTTTTTTCTATACCAGCTTTTTCAGCCAGTGTCTTTTACTTCATTAGAATACATCAAGAGAATTAGAAATGGTTCACTTTTTTTTTTTTTTTTAGCTTTTTGAGAGACAGGGTCTCACTATGTAATTTAGGCTGACTTCAAACTCACTATGTAGCCCAGGCTGGCCTTGAACTCATGGCAATCCTCCTGCCTTAGCCTTCCAAATCCTGGGATTATAGGCATGTGCCACCATGCCTGGCTTACATCACAAATTTTTTTTTTTTTTTTGGTAACGAGGAATCAAACTCAGGACCTTGTGCTTGCCAGGCAGGTGCTTATGTCACTTAGCTATCTCCCTGGCCCCACAGAGTTTTTGATTTTTGCTTTTGGTGCCAGGAATCAAACTCAGGACCTTGTGCTTGCCAGGCAGGTGCTTATGTCACTTAGCTATCTCCCTGGCCCCACAGAGTTTTTGATTTTTGCTTTTGGTGCCAGGAATCAAACTCAGGACCTTGCACTTGCCAGGCAGACACTTGTGCCACTGAGCTATATCCTCAGCCCTTGTGATTCTTTTTTTGAGATGTATTGGTTTACTTACTGTTTTTTGTTTTTTGAAGTTATCCATGTCATTTATTTTGATTTTTTTTTTTTTTTTTTTTTTCTTTTTTGGTATGTGTGTGCTGCTGGGAGTTGAACCTAGGACCTTATAGATGCTAGGCAAATGTTCTACCACTGAGCTACATCCTAGTCCCTACTTGCTGTTTTATTTATTTATTTTTTTAAAATTTTTTTATTTTTTATTTTTTTTGGTTTTTCTCTGGTACCGGGAACCGAACCCACGACCTTGCGCTTGCCAGGCAGACGCTTCGCCGCTGAGCTAAATCCCCAGCCCCCCTACTTGCTGTTTTAAGCAATAATTTTTCTTTTTGTTTTTTTTTCCGGTACTGGGAATCGAACTCACGACCTTGTGCTTACCAGGCAGGTGCTGTGCCGCTGAGCTAAATCCCAGCCCCTTAAGCAATAATTTCTCTTTAAAGCTTCTGTTGATTAGTCTATACCAGGAAAACTGCAGAGAAGATATTTCTTCCAAAACAGTTCCTAGTTATAGCACAACTTTACTTTGTTTCTGAGTGTGATATAATAGAACTTTTTTGAATATAGGAAGTATTTTTATTTTGTAAGAATCAAGGAGCATGTTTTTTTTTTTGGTACTGGGAATCAAACTCAGGGCGTTGCACTTGCCAGGCAGACACTTATGCCACTGAGCTATATACCCAGCCCAAGGAACATTTGTTGCATTTAAAAATTTTTGTTAATTGCCAGGATGTGAAATAATATACTTGGGGATGTAGATATAATTAATAATTATAATAGCAACAGTGATAACAATATTTAATTCTATATTCATTTTATGTGAAACACTATTAGTGTTTTATATGAATTACCTTACTTGGTTCTCACAGTCATCCTGCGAGGTAGATGCTGTTATTGTTCTCAGTCTATGGATTCTGAAGCGAGGGTGTACAGATTAGAATCTAGTTCACGGTCACCCTGGAATGACGGAGCTTGATCCCTAGGTGCTAGAGTCAGTACCTGTAGTTCTCAAGTAGCCACTCTGCATCTAGGGCAAGTTATGTCAGAGTCTCTCCTAAGGAAGTGGGCATCTTCACAATAGCTTTGGTATGAATAGGTTTATAGTCTTAATAAGAAAGTACCTTTATTCAAGCATTGGGGATTGCTTTATAGGCATAATTCTTCTTAGCTCCTGGAATTAATTTTGGAAATGTGATTTTAGAAACATTAATTTTAATTTCAGTAAATCTGGGGAGCTATATCTTGAACCTTTCTTGACTTGATTACATATTTTCTAAGGAAAATAAGTATAAAATTAAAATTTAATAGTGTATATATATCCATTTTATTACTTTTAGAGAGTGAGTAAAGGAATTCTTAAAGCATTTGGTAATTCTACTGAAAAATTGGATGAAGAACTGAAAAATAAAGTTAAAGGTAATGTCTTACTTTTTCAACTAAAACACTATAGTTGAATTCCTCTGTAACCTTAGGACAGGATTTCTGGCACATGTATTTCAAATTTATAATAATGTATAATTTCTTTATATCACACTGGTTTTAAAAAATATTTAGTAGTTCAAAGATGAATATTTTAGAAAAATTAAATTGTTGTATGTGCTTTTTTTTACATTATTATAGTAAAATTTATAGAACTAATGACATCATGATTTTCTTTTCCAAGGAGTTAGAATTATCGTTAGAAGTAATACATGAATCACACTTACTGGTATGAGTTATCAGTAGCTGGTTATTAATATGGAGCCAATTTAGGTGTTTTTTGTCTTTGAGACAGGGTCTTGCTATGCAGTTCAGGCTGGCCTTGAGCTCACTTTGTAGCCCAGGCTGGTCTCAAACTCGCAATGATCCTCCTGCGTCAGCCTTCTGAAGTGCTGGGATTACAGGCGTGTGCCACCATACCTGCCTATGTGGTTGTTGAGTACTTAAAGTATAACTAATGAAACTGAAGAACTAAATTTTTATTTAATTTTAATTAAATTTAAATGGCCATAACTAAGCATTACTATTATTGTAAAGCTCAGGTTCCAATCAATTTGTAGTAGCATTGTCTCCTATGTAGACCCTGGCCAGTGACCGAGAACCCTGGCTGTTGACACCGTTTGGCCTAAATGTTCTTCATAAATGGATACCTGTCATTTGAATAATTTCATATATCTGGAAAACTAGGTAATCAGGAAATAAATGTATGTCACCTTATATTAAATTTAAAATCATTTCTGGGGACATAGAAAAACCCAAAGAGATTTTGCATGAAAGTTTTTTTTCTTAGTTTTTTGAGATGGGGTCAGTCTGACCTTGAACTCATTATGCAGCCCTGGCTAGCATTGAACTTATGACAATACACTGCTCCTGTCTTAGCCTCCTGAGTGCTGAGATTCTAGGCATATGCTACCACTCCTTGTTCTGAAATATTTTCCTAAAGTTTTTGTTTCGTCTCCCAAGTTTGCTACTACAGTATCTTTCATCAGGACCTACTGAATGTTCTACTGTGAGGGCTCAATCAAGGGAGTAAAATATTACTCATCCTATTCTGATCTAATCGTTTTACTAATGGAATAGCTGATATAGAAAGACTTGCTGGGTTGCACAGTGTTTTACTCTGACTAATCTTGGGTAAAAGATGAAAACTTTTTTCTTTATAGATTATGAAAAGAAAAAATCAGTACCAAGTTTTGTGGATCGCATCTTTGGTGGTGAACTAACTAGTACAATCATGTGTGATGAATGCAGGACTGT
>NW_004955407.1:28402579-28403758 GCF_000276665.1 Chinchilla lanigera
GTGTGATACTGAAGTCCAGTATTGCAGTTCAAGCCGACTGGGCCAAGTGGTTGATTATGTTAGAAAACAAGCCAGTGTTACAACTCTAAAACCAGGTAATTCGTTTCTTAGTAAATATTGTGACATTTATGTGCTGTATCTGCTGGTAGTTAGAATTACTTATTTTGCTATCTAGAATTACATACAACTGAATAATGTTAGTTATGCTTGATTTTAAGCTATGAAACAATTTTTGGTTCATAATGCAAAACTGAAAATATGTAGTTATGAGGTGTTAGCAATAGAAGGGATGTGGGAGATGACGTAGGTTCGTATAATGAAGGGCCCGAAACAGGCAGCAGGCCTGATCCCCTAACCCTGGCCAGGAACTTAACTTGTAGACCTGCCTTCTGTGGTAAATTTCGTAATGAAAAGATTCCAGTCTGTCTTCTAAATGAAGATTTGTATCTCCTCCTAATGGTCAGATTCTTCTCAAGTTTTTTTCCACTTACAGTAATTGGCTGGGAATACAGCAGTTGCCTAAACATACAGTAACCGTGTCTCCCTGCTGGGTGGCTTGATTTGAACATGTTACCTCCCAGCCAGCTTGAACCAGCAGTGGTACATGCATGACTGTCCCCTGGCGGGAATGTGTTAAGCTTGTCCTTTGGCTGTTTAGTCATTAATGTCTTTATCAGAGCTATAATTGTTTGTTCTTTACTTCAAAATTAGTTGTTAGCCCATGAAAATTCATTTAAAAATTTATGTTCATATTCTTCATTTGATTATTTTATGTTTTAATTTCATAAGGCAAGCAGTGCGCTTATTTGTGCAGTTTTTATGTTAAAAAAAGGAAGATACCAAAGCATATAGTGTCTGATTTCTTTTGTCAGATCAATGCTATGTCAGTAATGAACATTTGTTCGTTCTTTCTATGGCAGTTTACTTGTATTTATTAGATAATATTTAAAATCAAATTGGTGACGAATTATTACATTAGATAGAAATCACAAATTCTCTCTGTTCCAACTACAAGTATGTGTTTGATAAGGTTGTATTATATATTTTGCCAAATCTTTTCTTCTTTTTTTCTTTTTCTTTTGAGCAGAGAAAGATAATGGGAACATTGAACTGGAAAATAAAAAATTAGAAAAAGAAAGTAAAAATGAACAGGAGAGAGAAAAAAAGGAAAACATGGCT
>NW_004955407.1:28408643-28468000 GCF_000276665.1 Chinchilla lanigera
GAGTGTTCAATCCAACATTGTTTGTATCAGTTCACTCGTAATGAGAAACTTCGAGATGCAAATAAACTGCTGTGTGAAGTATGCACGCGGAGGCAATGTAATGGACCAAAGGCAAACGTAAAAGGTATTTAATTTTCTCGCTAGTAAAATTAATAAGGGGCACATGTGGCATTGCATAGCTAGAGTTCTGTTGTATCAGGGTCGGATGGCATGGATAAGTGCTCTCGTGCAGAAATATTTTAACAGAAATCTGAAAGGACTTTATTGAGGGAGCTAGTGACACCTCAGCAGCAGTTAGTGGTACATTTTGCTCTCCGACACCTCCCTCCAAGGCAAATTATCCCACTGGAACGCTGTCACAAGACGGCGTCCTGACAGACAGTGGTTATTTCTGTTTGGGCGTCCTCAGTTCCCTACCATTTCAGAGGACCTTCATCTTCTTGACCCCGAAAATCACACACTTTCTTTCAACCCTCAAATACCAAATACGGGACAGGGAGATAATGACAGTTCCCTGCAGCCTCTCTTGCCTCTTGTTTTGAGTTCAGATAAGTTGGGTAGGGAGGGGCCGTGGACTGTGAAGGATATTTAGTGGCATTGTTAATGTGTGTTTAAATCCTAGCTTTTAAAAACTGTACATGTAGGACAAAAAGTAAATTGCTTTGATTTTACAGCATTAGAGTTTGCTTTACAGTAGGCATTGGCCCAGTTTGGCTGTCTACCTGTTTTTGGTATAGTTTCAGGGCTAAAACATGTTTTCCTTTGTTTTGGTCCTTTGTGGAGAAATATGCTGGGCATCACTATCTAGCCATCTTGCTGATCTTTCACTTTACAAAGTTTTTTTCTGTGGTGCTGGGGATTGAATCCAGGGCCTTGTGCATGCTAGGTAAGCACTCTACCACTGAGCTCAAGAAAAGAAAACCTCAAAAATGGTTCTCATAAATGAGTGAATGAATGAATAAATGAATGGTTTTATGATAGGGTAGGGAATAGTCACTCTGCAACACTAAGCAAAGTATTATGTCCCTGAGAAATAATTTCCTTCTTCTTTTAATAGAGTATGCTCAGACTCTTATTACTGTATTTTTTTTGTTTTGTTTTTGAGACTACTTGCTATGTAGTTCAGGCTGGCCTGGACTCACTGTGTAGCCCAGGCTGGCCTTGAACTCAAGGCAATCCTCCTGCCTCAGCCTCCCGAGTACTGGGATTACACTCATGCACCACCATACCTGGCCCTGTTACTGTATTTTTATTTCATCTGTAAAGTTTGTGAAACAATTTTTCATACACAAATACTTAAAAAAGATATCCTTGATTTTGTCTTTTGGTCCACAGAGCATAAAATAGTTACTATTTTTTTTTTTTTTTTTTTGGTATCAGGAATCAAACTCACGACCTTGCACTTTTCAGGCAGGTGCTTTGCATCTGAGCTATCTCCCTTGCCCCAAATATTTATTATTTTGTTCTTTGCAAAGTTTGCTGGTCCTTGCATTAGATATTTAAATATATTTTATAGCAAAACTTGATTTTCTGGAGGTCAAACATGATTTTCACGTGCTAAAATTTCTTCTTTCCTGTAGGTGAGCGGAAGCATGTTTACACTAATGCTAAAAAGCAAATGCTAATTTCTCTTGCCCCTCCTGTTCTCACTCTTCATTTAAAGAGATTTCAGCAGGTACCCTTGTTTATTACCCTACATTTGTTTTTGAGTGTACAATGCCTATGTATTTGTCTTAGCTTAATGTTGCTTTGGTTTTCTGTTTTTTCTTAATTCTGATTTCATAGCAGTAGGAAAGTAAATACTATGTGTGGCAAGGCAAGCGTGCTTTCCCAGAGGAGAAGTTCAGACAGTCCTTTCTCACAATTACTAGAACTTGTGTTACTCTTTTTAGTATCTTGCTCTGACCTTACTGTCAAGGTTAAAAAAAGACCAGTGTACTACCTGTATCTCAGAACTAGAAATATTACAGTTATTTCTGGATGGTGTCTTAATTTTACTGATTCTTGATAAAAAAACTGGTCCCTTGGATTTTCAGCGATTTGGTGACCCTCAGTCTTTTTTTGGAAGACTTGCTATAGCATTACAACCTTGAAATTCTGTTCCAAATTCCAAAAGTACCTTCAGGATCTTCAGAACATTTTCTGTCTTGTGGTTGGTATGACCTTGTCTAATTCAGTGGCTCTTTATTAAGTTAACTAAGCTTGGTTAGCGTGAGGCTGAGTGTGTTTCAGAGAAATATTCTGCTATTGCTGGCTGTCAGCACTCAAAACGTCTGGTGTAATGTGGCTTTTCTGGAGACTAAAGCAGAAACATTGGAGGCTCATGGGGTGGCTTCCTTAAATGTGTTGGGGTATGTGCGCATGTGCGTATTCACCTCACAGAAATTAGCCACCTTGGAATCAGATAGTAGTTAGGAAGAAGTTTCCCGTGAGAAGGTTGAATCAGGGCTGGATGCTAGTGTTTTTTGGGTGTCTGTGATGAACTACAGTGTACCTAACATGACCAGGTTTTCCAAAATAATTTCATCTGCTTTTTTTTCAGGCTGGTTTTAGCCTACGTAAAGTTAATAAACACATAAAGTTTCCAGAAATCTTAGATTTGGCTCCTTTTTGTACTCTTAAGTGCAAGGTAAGTGAAAGTGGCTTTTTAAAAATTTTTTTAGGAAAATGCTTTAGTTGGAGAAGTCAGTTTAGTGGATACTCCCATAGCCCCTAGTATGAGGCTGGTAAGAATCAAGTGAGCCTTTGAAGATTAGTTTACTTTAGATGAATGTTATTCTGAACCCCCGGTACTATGGCACAGAAAAGGTGGGCACATATATTAGTGGGTAATCTGCTTACTGTGGCTGAATATTAAGATCGGTGTATGCAGAACAGATGTGGGACGCACTGTTGCTGCATGACTCAGGGCAGAGGTTAGGGCTGGAGATGAAAGTTTGAAAATTAATACATAGGTGGTGTTTAAATGTGCAACAGGATCCCTTGTGTAGAGCCTAGAAAGATGAGGGAGCCAAGGAGGGGATTCAGGAACACCTGAGTGAAAAGACAGAGCTACTGTGAAAGGGCACATTGCGGAAGGTCTCCAAGAGTTGAGCACCAGAGAAACTATACTATTTACTGTAGATCTCAAATACTTCAATGTGAGCCTATTAATCAAACTCTTAATGTGTAAACTTTGAAATGAGTAGTCTTTTTCTCCCTGCCAATTTAAAGTTCTCCAAGGAAGGTGTAATTCCAGAGTTAGTGGGTAGTGAATCATGATTATTTTTTGAGACAGGGTCTCTCACAGGCCCAGGCTGGCCTCAAACTCAGCCATCTTTCTGCTTCAGCCTGCTGTGCGCTGGGATTACAGGCGTGCCACACCCACCATGATTATTCTTATCACCATAGGGTTGGGTTACTTCAGCTGGCAAACGCTTTGTTACTTTTGGATATGAGATTGTTAGAAATCAGTACTTTGCCTAAAAAACCATTGTCTTGTGTTCAAGTTTCAAGGAAGGGACTAAGTGGCTTTATGTTGAGTTGAGAAAAGGACTAGAAACTGGTCATGGATTAGGCAGTACAGAGGTTATGGTAAACATCTTCCAGATATGTTGGGAACCTCAGGGCATTGTGGAGATGAAGTAGGTATATATGATAGAGATTTTGTTAAAAAGGTAATGCCTGTAACAGCAGTGCTTGAAAGGCTGAGGCAGGAGGAACCCAGGGAGTTTGAGGCCAGGCTGCACTAGTCAGACCCTGTCTCACAAAAAAAAGTGGTGGATCTCCAGACTTGTTAAAGGTCTGGAGAATTGAACTGGTTTGTAGGCCAGCAGACAATCTAGGAGTTGGAGAAAAGGCAGGGAGAAAATAATTAAGTTCAAAGCCATACATAATTTGTATACTAAGTAAATGTGAAGACTATCTAAATGGTGTACATTTGTCTTACCAGTGGTAACCTGTATAACTGGGACTAAAGCTAACTTTTTGACTATTTTTAAAGAACGTTGCTGAAGAAAATACAAGAGTCCTATATTCCTTATATGGAGTTGTGGAACACAGTGGTACAATGAGATCAGGGCATTACACTGCCTATGCCAAAGCAAGAACTGCAAATCATCATCTCTCTAATCTTGTTCTTCATGGCGATATTCCACAAGGTAAGCTGCATTAGAAAATTAAGGCATTTCGAAGGTTATGGTAAGACTAAACTAGAACGAGCTTGCATCTGTCCATTTATATGTAACTAATTTTGCATTTCCTCTCTATAGATTTTGAAATGGAATCCACCAAAGGGCAGTGGTTCCACATCAGCGATACACACGTGCAAGCTGTGCCTACAGCTAAGGTCCTGAGCTCACAAGCGTACCTCCTATTTTACGAGCGGGTACTATAACAACAGATGTTTCCTCTGGAAGCGTTTATAGCTTTTACAATGGCTGTACTAACAATAAAAAAAATTAAGACTATAAATCATGTTCACTTCACATGACAGAAGAAATCATAAATACTGAAGGGAAAAAAATCCTTGGCAATTCAGTGGTTTTTTCTCATGTTTTTTTTCATTCCTGCTTTGTTTCTGGAAATTTGAATTAAGTCCTCTGTGCTCAGTATGTGGGTGGTGGGTCATGACATATCAATAAACTTACCTCCAAAACTTGTTTTATTACTTACAAAGTTACATGTACTTAACAGGTAACAGTTTGAGTCTGGCTAATGAAACTGTATTACACTGCATTTAATTTTATAAGCACAGATACTTGGCATAATTTATGTTAGTACCAGTATGTAATAGAAATGTGTCTGTGGTCCTTGTCCTGCTGTACAGTGGACATAAACTGCTCTTGCTCTGTGCTACTGTTGAGCTGACCCAAAGCAGACATGATACAAGCTGACCCAGTCTCACACCTTGGACTGTATATCAGGTACCAAGTCTGCCTTTACAACAGACCGTCATCTGGTACCTGGTGCCTTTACACCAGGCTAGCAAAAGCCTGACTGTCCTTGTAAATTTGTTCACCACCCACTCAGCTACTGTTTGAGTTACATACAACGCAGAGAGGCTTAAGTGCACCAAGTTACGTGCAACCCAGAGGCTTAAGTGCACCAAGCCTGTCCAAACTTAGTTATCTATTCTTTGACAAATAAACCCATCTTGCCATGGCTCTAATGTGATAAATCATCCCTAATACCCAGTGAATTTACTCATGTGTAAGAACTAGCCAGCTAGATTGCTCCCAAAATTCCTTTAAATACTAAATACTGTTTCAAACAGTGTAATTTAGGGGCCTGCCTTACATAACCAATACATATAGTACCACATCTTATAAAAATACATGTAATTTAGCATTTTATACATTTCTTTTAGTGCTGGGTTTGAAACCACAGCACTGCACATGGTGGGCAGGTATTTTATTTATCACTGAGCTATAACCACCAGTCCCATGTTCTTTGCTTTTCAAGCACTCCTTAGTATAGGGTCTTAATTAAAGTGGATTTATTTTACTATATGAAAACTGGCTTCCTCAAGGTGGACACGTCAGGAAATATATTTCAACTGTATCATAAGCATCTCTTTTGTACTTTGCTACTTGAATCTTGTTTTCAATAGAGCATTTACTGCCAAGTGAAAAATCAGTCTCAGGATTTCCAGAACTATGAGAAAAGCACTGGAGATGTGGCCTAGGGTTTGGCAGACTTTGCTGTGAAGGGTTCGATAAACACTTCAGGCTGTCCGAACCCATGTGGGTCTTCACGACAACTCAACTCTGCCATTTCCTATACAAAGCATGTGGCAATACATAATATAGTAAGACGATGACTGTATTCTAATAACTTACTTACAAAAATGAGAGGCAGACAATAAAGAAGGGAAACAGGCAGCTATACTAAATCCCACGGTGAATGTGATTAACAACATCAAAACAAAGATCTCTTAGACTCAGTAACAACATCAGGTATTGAGGCTTTAACAGTAACAATGTTTATTACATCAGCTGAGGAAACAAACGCACACTCTTAATTTAAGGAGAGTAAGAAAACAGTAATTCCTAGAGTACTGCTACAAATGCTGTGTTCATCTATAGTAAAAATTAAGCCAGTCAATCATGTTGGTCATCATCCCAATCTTTCTTCCCACTTGGAGGCTTGGGCCCACCGGCTGGTTTGGCCATGATGATCTGCGTAACAAAAATCACAAAAAGTATGCTTAGAAACTATCCTTCAGAAAGAAGATAAAAATACTTTTCTATTAGCCTTATTTAAGAGTAAGCAATCCTTTCAAAATAAGCAATTTCTTACACATTGCATCTCAGAGATTAAATTCTGAACTTCCAGCAGTGTGAGAAAGCTTCCTACTTTTGTGGATAAACAGCAACAAAGTCCACACAGATTAGTGAATGACATTCCAAGACATGCACTTTGACGACTCAGGCAGAACAGGGAAGTATCTGCATGCATCGCTGGCACCTGATTTGCTATTTATACATGAGCTTCATCTTGCCAGCCATCTTTATCCCAGTGTCCTTGTGGTTTAGGAGCTTTGGGTCCACCTGCCAGTTTTGCCACTATAATCTAAAGTAGTTGATAAATATATATAAAGTTTTAACACAAATTTTCTAGTGTCTTTGAGAACCACTCAAACAGCAGGAAGAGCCTACTGACCCAAATACTCTGACCCCTGGTAATATAAAACATATACCACAGCCTCTCTCTAGTTTATCCAAAATCTGCTAACCCAACATTTTATCAAGTACAGTTATGTAATACTTCAAGATTTATGTTTCAAAGCATCATGATGATAGCTTTGGACTCAAATGCATTTATCTGGGTGAAGTTAAACTAATAACTAATATAGTATTTGTTGCTTTCCAAATTTATGTGATTAAGAGGTATTTATTATACATCAAGGGGACTGGCCTGTTTTAAGTAACATAAACTTTAAAACTTCTTCACTGCTACCCCTGTTCAGAAGCCTCAATAAATCTACATCTGAGTGGGCAGGGTAGATGGTTCAGTGGTGGAGTTCTTGCCTAGATGTTTGTGTGGTAGTCCTGTATGGCAAGAGTTGTTAAACTGCTGGGCTCCCTTTGGTTTCTGGTTCAGTCTAGTTTTTAGCAGACTCTTAGGTGGTGAAGATGTTTATGACTGGGGACTATACTTGTACTACACGAAGGAATGGCTTACGCTTGATTTGCAAGTTTTTTTCCCAGAAGGTATACTAATTAAAATCAGATACAGCAAGGTCTTTATAAGACTGTAAGTTCCTTCAGGGCCCCTGCCTTGTCTTCTGCTGCTGCTAATGACAATACGACCAACCGCTTACTCTGCTACTTGAGAGCTATTTTTATGTAATTAGTGTATGCTTTCTTGTTTATAAATTCCTGATTTTAAAAAGAAAACACTTGGCATATTTATCTAAAAAAAAAAAGACAAAGTCCCTTATACTAATACAAGCTGATTAATATAGTCAGATTCTTCATACATATCTTTGTGCAGAGTGCATAAAGCACATACCAGCAAGCTCCCCTGCCCTCTTTTTAAGTTTGAATTTCACAAGTTCAGAATAGGTTTTACCTAAAAAATACCTAAAAAATCCCCTAAAGCCCCGCCAAGAAATGGTAAGCAATAATATCATCTTTAAAACTTTTTATTTTTTAGAACCCCAAGGTAGTTAGTCTGTCAGACTGGAAAAACTCAGCACACTCATGTCCTCTCATCTCATCACGTTAAGGTTGGTAATCTATATCCACTTTGGGTTTTATGATCCTTCCACACTGCATTTTTTTTTTCCATATTCCCTTTTTTTTTTTGGTGTTTCTCTGGTACCGGGAACCGAACTCACGACCTTGCGCTTGCCAGGCAGGCGCTTTGCCACTGAGCTAAATCCCCAGCCCCTCTATATTCCCTCTTAATATCACCTATGTAATGTAACTACCAAGATGACTGTATATATAGGGGTTCTATGACTAAACAATCTGAAAATAGAATGGACAACATTTTGGGTATATTTTACCTCTAAAATGAGGGAACTGAAATACTTCCTTAAATACAGTTATAACTATGCTATTCTAGTTCTGTGAAAATACACTACTGAGCCTCATTAAAATGAGCATTTTCAAAGATCAAACTTTTGCTTTTTGCTTACCTGATCAACTCTAAGTACAGTAACTGCAGCATTAGTAGCCAATTTGATAGCCCAGTATTTTCCCAGATAAGTATCTAGAACACCAGCTTCCAGCATGTCCTTTACAGCAGGAACTTCAGCCTGGTAACACAAAATCATTTCCACCTTTCATCTTAAATTCCTTTATGTGAAAATATTTGTACTCAACAACAAAAACCCAAACAGCTTCTTAAATGGTATTATACAAGTAAATTAATCATTAAGAACCATTACCCCATACATATCATAAAAGGATATAGAAACAAAATTTCATCAAATTAAGTAAAAACTAATTTTAAGAAAACCATTTGTTCACAAATCAGATTTTTCCTCAGATTTTTTTACACATATTGCTTCTATTTTTAAGTTCTGCATTCACCAAATAAAGCAATTTACTATCACAGTGTTTTTTCAAATACCTCAATATCTAATCCAACATTTTTATTTCCTTCTTGATGCACTGCATAAAGTTTAGAGATTACTTCATTGGCCTTAACTCCAGAGTTCTCTGCCAGTGCCCGTGGGATGGCTTCAAAAGCCTCAGCAAACTTCTTAATAGCATATTGTTCAAGTCCAGGACAGGTCTAAAACAAAATACATTTATTATTTCACTTTATTCAATAGGAGAAAGAAAATCAATTTATAATAGAAAAATCTGTACCTCTCCATATGATGTGATCTGTTTAGCCAATTCAATTTCTGTTGCGCCACCTCCAGGTACAAGGCGTTTATCCTGTAAATGGTACCAAAAAGAAGGAAAATAAGTCATCAAAAGGCAGTTTTCTAGTCAGACTACAGTACTCCACCAGATTAGGGTATTTTCTTCGACTAAAAATCAATGAAGCAAAGTTTCTTACTAGATAGTATCTGATACATAAAAGAGACCAAAAATGGAGAACAGGACCAGAACCATCTTTTACCTGCATTTCCACACACAGCACGAAGAACGGTGAAAGTAGTACATTATAAAAACAACTATGTTTTGAAAACAATCTAAATTTTTGTAGATTAAAGTCTTAAATGAAAACTGTGCTTTGCTTTTAAACCCACTTTGAACCTGGCATTATGTTCAGAAGTCTATCAGCTGTTTTTAAAACAAGATTACTGCTCATACTGACCCTTGTGAGAACTTTGAAAGTGTTAACACCATCGTCTACTGCCCTTTCTATATCATCCATCAGATTGTCAGTAGAACCTCGAAGTACGATAGTAGAAATGGCACCATCTTCTTTTTCTGTCAAATATATTTGAGGGTTAGATAAAAGAAACATCTCACATTCATACCAACACATTTTACCGTGACTACATACCATGCTTAAAAACCACCACCTGTGTGTCTCCAACTTCTGAGAGGTAAACGCTGTCACAGTGTCCCATTTCTTCAAGGACGGGAGGAGTCTGCAAGACAGTAACTGTGGTAGTAAAATTTCAAATAGGTTCAATGATCTTTTTAATGTTTCCCAGAATACATACCAATCTAGGAAGAGCTGTAGCACCAACTGTTTTACATAGTCTTCTAAGATCCCATTTTGAGTTGAGCCTTTCAGAGAGAAGAGTTTAATTAACTAATATAAAGTTTTAATTCTACCATATACATATGCATATACAGTACAGGGATTAAATAAGAAATTGTACACCAGCTCCCAAGTAATATTTTTTTTTCTTTTTGAGACAGGGTCTCGATATGCAGCTCAGGCTGGCCTTGAGCTCACTTTGTAGCCCAGGTTGGTCTCAAACTCACAGCGATCCTCTTGCCTCAGCCTCCCAAGTGCTGGGATTACAGGCATGTGCTACCAGGCTCGGCCCCAAGTAATACTCTTGACTCTGGATTTAAATGTGAACACATTATGCTGGATTCTTAGGCCAAGAAGCCAATTCCTGACTCTGAGAATGAGCCCAGCCAGCAATGCCACTGTAAGTTTGTTGCACATTATTTTTTGACAGCTGGGAGAGGTAAAGTCACTTTATAGAGTATCAGGGGTTTATAGTTCCAAAACACCAAGGAAGCAGTGTATATACTGAAAACTGCTTTATCTTGTACAGTCATACAATCTTCGAGGAAGAGTGCAGTAATTTATTGTGTAGATTGGATTGGTACTAAGAACGGTGGTAGATAAAAATGGATAGGAAAGTCCGTTGTCTAGTGTGTCCCATAAACGTGTTTAAGGATTAAAAGGTATCTGCTGACTCCATACTCTGGGCAACAGGCAATATACTATGATCTCTAACAAGCTGTTCATTCCGCCTGGAATGTTAGTCATTATGGTGGCGCACACTTGTAATCCCAACACTCGGAGGCTAAGGTAGAAGGACCACCAGGAGTTCAAGGCCAGCCTGAATTTAGCCTGAATTACACAGTGAAATGCTCTCTCCAAAAAAAAGTCATTTCCTATCTCCCCAGATTTAAGTCCTTTCACTATTTGTTTGACTACTTGTACTTTCCCTTTATTAGATGTCTTCAGAGCCAGGGATAGCTCAGTGGCTCAAGTGCCTGCCTGGCAAGCACAAAGTCCTGAGTTCAATTCTTGGTACCAAAAAAAATATATAAATAAATAAAATTTAAAAGATGTCTCAGTTTGTTGAATTTTAGTGTTTTACTACCTAAAATCATTTATAATATCAGTTAACAGAATGCAGCTCTTACCTCACCAACATGATATTGTATTTGTTCGCATAATGAAGAGCCATGTCCGCCACTTTGCCTCCTGTTACGATGACATTTGCACCGGTATCAGCAATAGCTTTGACTTGTGCATCCATGAGATTTTCTTCTCCTTTACTAAAATTCATCAGTTCTTCAGCTGTCTTTATCAATACTGTTCCCTGACAAAACAGGCAAGCAGAATCTTTATAAACAACAGTTTACTGCTTTGTTGTTCAAAATCCTAGAGTAACATTTTACTGAAAAAAAAATTTATGGATTTTTGGAGAAATCAGGAAAATATGTATGATGAAACAGAATACCAAAATCTATGAAATTAACACACTCATCTTGCTCTTAGACACCCTCATCTCATTTTCCCTGACAGGGACTTGGTGGAAAAGGTGGGGAACACTGTTCTTTTAGATATGTAAGCCAGGTACCCTGGTACTTGCCTTTTATAAAATTAGCTAGTGTCACTGAAACAGCAATGCTGTGGTTCTCAGGGTTTTCCCGAAGTGTGGACTAAAAGACTTTCCCCTTCTCCCAGTCCTGCAGAGACTTTTGAAACCAAAAACTTAGATTTCAAGAATGTTAGGGTGTGGTCATGCATTCTAGCAGTCCCCGCTACTTGGGAGGCTAAGGCTAAAGGATCGCAAGTTTGAGAATGTCTCAAAACAAAAAAACCCAAATAAACAAACAGGGGCAGAGAGAAGGTGGGAGAGAATGTGGTGGATGAAGCCAGCCACTGCTGACTAGATATACAAGGTTTTAAAAAATGACTTATCATTTTCAAATTACATTAACCTTATTTTTGGTGTTAGGATGCTACCAATATTTTAAAAGTATTTTTGAGCTGGGCACGGTGGCACACACCTGTTGTCCCAGCACTTGAGAAGCTGAAGCAGGAGGATCCCCAAAGGTTCGCTGGGAGTTTGAGGCCAGCCTGGGCTACACAGTGAGTCCGGGCCAGCCCGGACTGCACAATGAGACCGTCTCAACAACAACAACAACAAATAAATAATTCATGAACACACAAAGTGCTCATATTTTTTTTTACTTGCTATATTATCCAATATAAACAATACTGCTACCATCTTTAGATATTCAACTCTACCTCAAAACTAAACTGAAAAATCAACCCAATATTTACTTTTAATGTGTGAGGTTTACATACCTTAGTTTCTGTTATCATGCCATCAAAAGGACATGAGTACACTGCAATTTTTGCATCCTTGACAGATGTTATGTCACCTTCAGTTTCCTTCTTAAAAACCATGCCATGTAATACCGAAGAGGAAAAGACACCAGAGCCCTAAGTTTGAACACAAAACCACCATTAGTTGTACTTCCGTACACACTAACTGGGAAGAATGAATGTAGACTATGACTGCTCTGAGCCACTCACACGGGACACAGTAAGTCTTGCTACCAACATACCGGGAACAGCTATTAATACAGTATTTGCAATTTAGTAGGGAAGGTGGGCAGTACATGTATGGAGACAGAAAATACATGGCCCGTGTACAAACAGAACACACACAGTGCTATGAGCTAAATCCAACTACATTAATAGCAGGATGCCAAGGCACAAAACCACCCTAACTATGCTCGGGTACATAAAATACATAAAAGCAATGTCTAACACAGGAGGGAAGGTTTAGACTTAGAGTAATTCTGATGATGTTAATGCATTTTCTAAACTTACCAGAATTTTACAAACTCTGATGTTATCAACATTAAAATGGCCGGAGTCAGGAAAAATAGATACTGTTAAGAAGATGAAACATATCAAAAACATTAAGAAAATATCTTACTCACGTTAAAGATCTTTATTTTGGATGTTTTCACTTACTGATATTTACTTACCACATGCCTGAGCAATGAGCTTGGCTAGAAACGCTTCATTACCATACTGTTTACTCATTATGGGGGTACGAAGTACAGCTGACACCTCCTCAACATCCCGAAGGTTTTTTGCAGAACAACATACCAATTCGGGAAGAATTTCATGGGCTTTTCTGCATGCTATTTCATAACCTTCTATAACCTAAAATGTAAAGAAAAAGCATTTCTTTAAAAGACATGATTTTGAGATGACAAAGCTTATTCTAGTAATCCAATGAACACAGCATTTATTTTCAACATAAAATGACAAAATAACAAGTACAGCGGAGCCTAGTAATTATGAGTCTACGCTCAGGTGACAATGCAATTTGAGTCTAAGACTCCACCAATTACTAGCTACAGGATTTGACAAGATTTTTCTAACTTAACTTCCACTGTCCTCATTTAAAATAAAACAGGTTTAGCCAGGTGCAATGGTGCATGCCTGTAATCCCAGTACTTGGGAGGCTGAGGCAGGAGGATTGTTGAGAGTTTGAGACCAGCTTGGGCTACACAGTGAGCTTAAGGCCAGCCTCAGTTGCATAGCAAGACCCTGTCTCACAAAGACAAACAAACAAGCACACAAACCAGGTTTCGTAGGCCTCACTAATAAGATTCTTTAGAGGTTAAAATGATACACCACATGTGAAACACGGGTACTACAATGCCCAGCATAGAGTAAACCTCTCAATAATGTAAGCTACTCCTTTAATAATGATTCCACATTTAAAGTAGTAGCCATATATACAGACAAAAATTAAATGGGAGTAAACTATAAAACAAACACCTGCCTCTGAAACTGACAGGCCAATCCTCAGAAGTTCTTCAGCCAATTCCACAAGAGCTCCAGCGAACACCAGAACAAAGTTTGTGCCATCTCCAACCTCTTGCTCTTGCATATGAGAGGCCATTACGATCATTTTTGCAGCAGGATGTTGTACCTGGTATAAAAGAGTACGAAGCAAAGCATTTGACCCTTAAAGCAACATAAAATCATCATCTCCTTATATTAAATTAATAAACTCCACTATTCCTACACACGCCAGGTTAACTCCATTTGATTACATTTATAAACTATTATCAGACTGGTCACAGGAAGAAAATTTAAAACCTTCTAGGCCTATCATCACAAATGTACCACTACAGCTACAAAGCACATCTTCTGATGATGGCCAGTTATCCATTACACAGAGCTCCAAAAGGTTCTGCCTATCATTATATATTTCTATATTAAAAATAAAAGTTGGGGCTGGGGATTTAGCTCAGCAGCACAACGCCTGCCTGGCAAGCGCAAGGTCATGAGTTCAATTCCTGATACCAGAAAAAAACCAAAAAATAAAAAGTGATTCCAACCACTAAACCTGGGCATTTGAAGTCTTCAAAGGAACTAAAATAGGCAGCACTGAGCTTAGTTAAGAGCTGCAGTATCTATCTTACTGTATGTTCTTGTAAAGGTATCACTAGTATTATTAAAAAAAGAGCAGCACAAATTTTGTTCTTAAAAGTGTACCTATTTTTTATAGAACTGTCCTCAGGAGTTAACTTTAAATAAATACTTTTCCAGAAATAAGGAGTAACTACTGACAGAAAAAAATTATAAAAAGTCAACATTATGGTTTTATTTTTTTGATACTATGCCCATTATACTCCAGTATCTTCTGAGAACATCACCATGTGTAACATTAACATTCACCATAACAAGTTTCTCCATAAATAACTTGTGGAGGTAAAGGTATCCTTGAGAACATACTGCTATTTAAGGGCCAGGGATATAGCTCAGCAACACAAGCACCTGCATGGCAAGTGCAAAGGTCCTGAGTTCGATTCCTGATACCAGGGAAAAAAAAAAAAAGGGAATATATTGCTATTTAAGTTATTAAAGAAATGTTACTTTATCTGTACTTTTATCTAAAATACAAGATTAACTTCTAGTACCTCTGAGGGCTAAATGTTAGGAAAATGACTGACATTGAACATAGCCTTCAATTACAAGGCAGTCATGAGAAATGACTGTAAGTGCTTAGGGACCATCCTTCCCCCTAACTCTTCTGGCCATATCTATTTTACAGACTCCATAATGTCAAAACTGGAGGTGAACACAGCAGACTTCCAACAACTGATTAATACTTGTTACTGCAGTACAGAATCATTCATTTCAGTGTCCTTCCATAGAGTGAGACAATCAATTTGATATTATCAGCAAGTATACTTTATCACAGTTAACAACTTCAGAGATTTAAAGAATGTGAGCCACTGAAATGTTAAACATTAAGTCTATAAATCTGTATAAGGAAATTTCAAGACGTAAAAAGGTTCCTTATTGTCGTATCTGAAATACAGATTTCTTCTAGATTAAAATACACGTAATTTTTTGGGTTGTTTTGAAAATAACTTACTTCGAGCTCTCTTAAAATAGTTGCTGCATCATTTGTCACAAACAACTTCTCCAGGTGGTTGATAACCATTTTGTTCATTCCTTAAAAATAAGTTAAAATACAAAAATCATTATTATGCAGTTCCTTCCCCAAATACCTAGGAAACTTTAGTCAAGAAATATAAATTTGTATTTATTTTTTAAAGTGTTGTAAAAATTCAATGCATATTCTCTATTCTTCAGATCTGAGTCCCATAAGATTTTCTCTGACTACACGTGTATATTTTTCTTCCTAATCTACAATATCTAAGGAGAAGGCAAAAACTCCTTACATTTTTGCTGACTGCTATGGTATTTGAACATGCTTACCATGCAGCAAGTGCTCAATTATTAGACATTAATATGTACGACACCAAAATAATCCACTTAAAAGTACAGTTCTTGCTTATTCCATAAATTGATATCTTAAGTTCAATCAGCACTTGAAGGCAAAACAAGAGAAAATTTTCTCAACCTATGCTTTTTTTTTTTTTTTTTTGAGGTACTAAGGATTGAACCCGGGGCCTCTATGCTCAGTTATATATCCAGTCTTTTAAATATATTTTTTATTTTGGGGCAGGGTCTTTCAAAAATCACTAAATTGCCCAGCATGGGCATGCACTTGCAATCCTCCTATCTCAGTCTTCCAGAGTCCTGGGATTATATAGATCTTTGCCACAATGCTGGGCTCCTGTAACTTTTGATGAAATAGCTGGTTAACCTTTGTCACAATGAATATAAAGTACGATGTCAATAATGAAAATGCCATGATTTTTGTATCCTCTCAACAGGATAAAAAGTTAACATTTGACTCCTATTTTTCTAGAGATCTACACTGTTGATTAAAAACAAGAAAAATATTGGTATCACTGAACTATGAAATAATTTTCCAAGCCAAGCTGTAAATATAGTACCCTTAGAAACAATGTGAAGAGTTAGTACACAAAATTCAATTACTGTATTTTTAAAAACATGAATTTGTAGATTACCATTTGGTCCATATGCTGTACGAGTGGTCTGGGCAAGCTCCTTGCAAGCTTGTATGTTTCTAAACACAGCCTCTTCTAATCCTGAAAAATGCTGTAAAATAAAACCTCTTAGGATAACGAAACAAGAATTTTCAAACACTAGATACTTTTATCTCCTTCTAATAAACACACAGCAACACCTAAGTATTTGGCACATGTAGTACAGTTTGTCTGGTTACAAATCTTAGCTTTCTGGCTAACTACAAGATTACCTTAGGCAATTTTTTTCACACATAAAAAGGGCAGTAATAACACCCATCTCACAATATTGTTGAGATAATCACGTAAAATTTATGTATGTCAAGCATGATAATTGTTATTTTTTGTTGTTGTTATTCGTAAATTATACACAATTTCCTCACTCGCTGTATGAATAAAGCATGACTTTTTTGGGAATCACAAAGACCAACATATACATCAAATCATAACATATATGTATATTTTTAGTGCAGTATAAAGAATAGTAAGAGTGCTAAATCTGATGAAAGGATATAAGGCATTTCAGATTAAAATACCTTTTCAGGTTTTATTAGTATTTTTGTGATGAGTATTTTTCTTAATGTATTAGCACCTGAGCTTTGAAAAGCCAGCCATTTCGTGTTAGCTGGAAATTCTCATTTAAACCAAAATATACACCTATAAAATGTTTAGGGATTAAAGTATACAAACTATTGAGTGCTCATTTGAATTACAATGTAATTCCAATGTGTATGTTTTGAAAAACTCAATTGTCCACAATTATTAAAATTCTCATTTTATACTATATTTAAAAAGTTTGGACTTCGTTGGGCAGTCAGATAGGTTTTACGAACTTAATCTTCATGTGAACATTTTTCTACAGCCTTAATGCCAAATATAGTAGACGCTAGCACATGTGGCCATGTAAAGTAATTAAAACCTAAAACTCAGTTCAATTGTACCAGCCACAGCTGAACAGCTACACACAGCAGTTATGCTGCACAGAGATAACAGAGAGTATTTCCATCACTAAAGGCAAGTTTTATTGGGCAGTACTGCTTTACAATATACGGCATGGCTTTTATATTATAGAAGAAACTACAAGGGTAGAAGCACTTTTTCAGCAGTAAGGGTTGGACTCCTACAGTAACACTTCAGTTTGAACACTTACACTCCTCCTCCCTCTTCCTCTCACTCCCATTCACTGAGTGAGCCGCCAGCTTTCTGACAGATCAGATCCCGTCACTCCCCTTTAATGGTTTCCCACCTCTTTCACAACAAAATGTCAATCCCTCTTCAGGAATACAAGACCCTACATTGTCTGCCCCTATCTTACAGCTTGTAAATTCACTTCTCACCATTTAAAAATTGTATTAGTACTCGTCTGCAGTACAGTGATCACGCTCATCTTGGGGAATGAGTACACACACTTAATACACCCTAACTCTGACGTCTTATCTTTCCTCCGCAAGCTAGAACTCCATACCTTTCCTATTTTTGTTATTCTGAAACAGGTCAAACTTATTCCATCCGCAGGGTTTTTGCACCAGTGCCTGTATCATTGCCTTCTCTAAACTTGGCTGTGTCTTTGATCATTCAGCACGTAGGAGTTCTTCCCTGAACATTTTATTTGCCTTCTCTGTTTCCGGCCCTTCTTTTGGGGGAGTGGGGTGGGATAGGGAGATACAAACAGTAATGTTCCTGACATTTTCTACTACAGTTAGTAGTATGTTTAATTCATTGTTACTCAAAACTTTCCCTTCCTAGGGTCTACGAGAGTTGGGACTTTTCTCTTTCACTACAGTCCCCCCGGTACCTAGTTACTGAATTAAATATTTCAATGTGTAGTAGAAAACTAGCAGCATTTGAGTGACCAGTAATGTTTTGCTGAATTCAGCCTAAACATTTCTGTGGAGGAGCTTGCATCATTTTCAAAACTTCACTATAACATTTATATTAAACTCTGACGTTTATTTAGTATACTCAAGTTATCTCCAAAGTGCATCCTTCACGGAAGAAGCCAACTCCTAACTATTAAGGCTCCCTCCATCTCCCATGAAACTTTAAACTGAACCACCCTCACTATAATTAAGCACAGGAAATCTGGGAGACAAAAGTGAACACCATTACTTGACAATCCAAAAGAAATTCCTCAGTATGTAATACGATATTATAAAAATTATGCAAAAATTATACTCGAGATCATTAAAACAAATTTCATTCGAGCCAAGATGTTATTTACCCTGAGGGCTACACAGCAGGTTGCAGTAAGCCACACACAAGCACTTAGAATGTCTTTTTCTTTTTATCTTTTTGAGACAGGGTCTTGCTATGCAGTTCATGCTGGCCTTGAGCTCACTTTGTAGCTCAGGCTGGTCTCGAACTCACAATGATCCTCCTGCCTCAGCCTCCCGACTGCTGGGATTGCAGGGGTGCGCCACCACGCCGGGCCAGAATGTCTTTTAGACCAATCATCTCCGTTTGGCGGGGGCGGGGGTAGGCCCGAGTCAGGGTAGCCCTAGGTCAAGCGGGCTAACTTTAAGCCGGGACAGGAGCCCCCGCACCTGGGTTGTCCTAGCTCAACGCACTGCTTCTGCGAACTAGATCGGGCGCCTGCTCTTCCCTTAGAAGCAAGCAATCAAGGACGAGCCCAGCTCCTACGCCCTCCTTGCCCGATCGCCTGCTCCGCGGCCCTTCCCGTGCTACAACCCGAGAACCGCGCGCCGATCCGCTCCCCAGTCCCGGGGCAACTCCACCCGCACTGTGCACCTTCGCTCCGACTCCGTGTAACGGTGAGCGCCCAACAGCGGCGATCTACGCACGGAGGAAGAACACGCACAGCCCCACGCTCGCCCTGCTACGTGTGGAAAGCGACCCCGGCCCCGTCGCCCCTCAACCCGTCCCTCCGTCCCCTCGGGCCCCCCGAAACCCGGAAGCCCCCGGATGCCGCGGGCTGCGGCGGCCGAGCGGCCGGGGCGCGACTCCCCTTCTGGAATTTTCTCTTCCCCGCCCGCGATGCCGGAGGAGCACGCCCGGCCTGTCAGGAGGCCGTTCTCCTTCGCTGCGGCCGCTGCAACCCACGCCGGCTTTCCCGCCTCGGCCTCTCGTCTCACTCCTTACTTTCGCTCCCTCCTTGAGCATCTGGGCAAAGCCCGGGGCCTTGGGGACGTGAAGCGCCATGGCCAGGTAGCAGGCAGCGGTTCACGCGCTCACGCTGAAGAGCCGCCGGAAGTAACGTGAGCGCACAGCCTTCTGGGGACGCTGCGTGCCGACGCCTCACGCCCCTCCTCTTCCTGCCCAGACCTCCCGTCCCTATTCAAAGCGCTTTCCCTGAAGGCTCGCGAGAATGAAAGTAGTTCCCGTCGCCAGACCCGCTTTGACGATCATCGATCTGCTCGAATGTCAGGCCGCGAGTAGAGTGCGCTTTGACTCTTCGGGCTGCCGAATTTATTTAGTGTCTAAGTAAATTCTAAGTAGTTGGAGAACTACTACAATAAATTAGTCCTGAGCAGTCGAACAATTCAAGGTTTTCTTTTGGATTAGCTAAAAAGCCCAAGGTGACAGGATCACTCACAGGTAGAAAGGAGAAAGGGGCTTGTGTGTTGTATTTTTTTAAAATCACGTTTCTGCCCTTTTCCTTATCAACTAGAGTAATTTATGGACTTGAACGTATTTATTACGGATTTTGGGTTTAATGAGCTTGGAAGAAGCATAAGCAAGCCTAACTTGATTGTGTCCTTAAGTGTCTATCTTTTAAAAACTACGTTTTTAAATTATGATTTTCCTTGTCCTCCTTCTATTTCAGTCTTTAATCAAACACATAGCTGATTTCAAAAAAGACACACAGTTGGAGAACTGTTACAGAAGATGAGTCCTATACAACAGAACAATCCAAGATTTTCTTGTGGAGTAGTTAAAAAATAAATAGCTGATTTATTTTAAATTCATCGTCTAACCCAGAAAGAATAACACAAACATATCTGAAACAAAATAAAGCTAAGGAAGGCTAAAATGACGCTTGATAAAATCTGATTAAGTAAAAATGAACATAAAAAATCAAATGTTGCTATAATTTATAAGTAGACCCTGGAAAATTAAAGTTTAGGATGAAACAAATTTTCACTGAAAGTTACAAGTAAATGCCGGGCGTGGTGGCCCACGCCTGTAATCTAGCACTTGGGAGGCTGAAGCAGGAGGATCATTGTGAGCTGGAGACCAGCCTGAGCTACCAAGTGAGCTCAAGGCCAGCCTGAACTGCATAGCGAGACCCTGTCTCAAAAAGACCAAAAAAAAAAAAAAAAAAAAAAAAAGAAAATTACAATTAAAAATTGATATCATGTTAATTTTAATACCAGTAAACAGGAAATGAGAAAAATTAAAAATCAATTTAAATCTTGTGTATGGTAATTGATCAATGAATTAAATTGATTTAATTACTAAGAAGGATGTTGTCTAGATGAAAATGTATTAATTTTATGTCATTTGGGTTAAGCTGTATTCATGATAGAGTCAAAATATCAAGGACAAATTTCCACTGGGTCTAAATAGTAGACAGTGTGTTCTACACCCAAGAAAGGAAACACAAATCCTTAATGTGGCTTCATAACTTTGGCTCTGGCTCCTGCTTATTTCACCTGCATCTTCTCCCTTTGGTCTTACCTTTTGTCTTCTGGCCAAATTAGTTCCTACTGCTTTCTTTACGTCTTGCCTCAGGATCTTTGCCTCTACTGTTCTCTGCATTTCGAATTTTCTTTTCTTCTGGCTGAGCAAGTTCTACTCTAGTAAGCAAACACTTAGAACTTTTTTTTTTTTTTTTAAATTTTTTTTTATTTTAAGGATAAAAGGAGGGAAACATTAACAGACATACAACATTTTACAACATATCACAAGCACAATACAGACAATACAGAGTTCCAAACAAAGTGGTAGGGAATTAACAATGGTGGTTGTATTACATATTGATATCTTCAAAGTGGCTTCTCATGAAAACAGATATAGACATGCAATACTGGTCAACCAAAGACTCATTGACAGTTTCTTTCAGCATAGAAACAGCAGATAGAAGAACAACCATGTTATCTATCCTGTATATACATACATACAAAATTTCTCCTTCTTTCCCTTCTCTTTTCCCACATCCCAGAAGCCCTTTACTCTTCGGTGGTTTCCTATCATTTCACAGTGTCTATCATACCTCCGAGTTTAACTTAACTCTTTCAAGTTTTACACTAGTGACACAATGAGGTGCTTGCACATGTATGTTTGATTTATTTCACTTATGAGTATGGTCTCTAGTTGTGACCATTTAAATATAAAGGCCTCGAGTTTATCTTTCTTTACAGCTGAGTAATATTCCATTATATAAAAGTACCATAATTTTCTTATCCAATCCTCGGTGGATGGACATTTGGGTTGCTTCCACATTTTAGCAATTACAAATTGTGCTGCTATGAACATAGGTGCACATATATCACTGTGATATGATGTTTTTAGATCTTCTGGGAAAATACCCAGCAGGGGGATAGCTGGGTTGAATGGGACCTCTAAACCTATTTTTCGGAGGAATCTCCAAACTGATTTCCACAGTGGTTTCACCAGTCTGCATTCCCACCAGCAGTGGAGAAGGGTTCCTATTTCTCCACAGCCTCGCCAGCATTTGTTATTGGTTGATTTCTTAATGCTAGCCATTCTTACTGGGGTAAGGTGGAATCTTAGTGTTGTTTTAATTTGCATTTCTCGAATGACTAATGATGTTGAACCTTTTCTCATATATTTATTTGCCGTTTGTATCTCCTTGTCTGAGAAATGTGTGTTCATCTCAGCTGCCCATTTTTGGATTGGGTCTTTGAATTTGGAGGGGCTGAAATTTTTTAATTCTTTATATGTACTTAGAACTTTTTTGATGGTTCTCAAGGCATTCGCTGTTCACCATTCTCATAGCGCCTGTGCTTCTCCTTTCTAGAACTTACCACAGATGAAGTGGCAGCAATTTATAATTGTTCTCAACTGTTAGGCATGTGCCATGTTGTTGGGAGCAGCTGAAGCTGGAAAGTAATTACACGTGCAGGACAAAGCTCAGCCTGAGAACGCGGGAGCACCTCCAAGCGAATAATAAGCGTAGCTTGTTAACTGAATGCTGGGCAGAGAGGTTGAAATTAATCAACCTCTGGAGGGTATAAAATAAACTGTCTACTGTTCTTGGGCAGTTCCGCTTCTCCACTCAGGAGAGAGAGAAACTCCACCTGATCCCAGGCTTTTGTCTCTTGTCCATTTTTCCTTCATTCTCACCACTGCTGTTCCTTCCCAGAGTACAGCAAGAACCCAACGGATCCTTACACTATATCACTAGCACTTTTTCTTTCTTTCTTTCTTTCTTTCTTTCTTTCTTTCTTTCTTTCTGTCTGTCTGTCTGTCTGTCTGTCTGTCTGTCTTTTTGAGACAGGGTCTCACTATGTAGTTCAGGCTGGCCTTGAACTTATTTTGTGGCCCAGGCTGGCCTCGAACTCACAGCCACCCTCCTGCCTCAGCCTCCCGAGTGCTGGGATTACAGGTGTGCACCACCACGTCTGGCTTGTCACTAGCACTTTCAACTGGACATTGCATCAGGAAATGTCTCAATAAATATTTATCAAATGAATTAACATAGAAATGGGTGACCAGAAATGGAGTCCAAAGAATTGAGATGCTATAGTCTGAATGTTTGTGTCCCCCTAAATTCCCAAAGAAGTATAGTTGTCTGGTATTTGACTACCAAGATGAGTGCCCTTGTAAAAGAACCCAAAGGAACTTGTCTCCTTCCACCAAGTGGTGATAAAGCTGCAGGGCATCATCTATGAACCAAGAAACCAGGCCTTCACTGTATCTGTCCACACCTTGTTCTTGCACTTCTCAGGCTCCAGGACCGTGAGAAATGAATTGCTGCTGTTCCTAAGTCACCTACTCTGGTATTTTGTTATAGCAGCCTAAAGTGAGTAAGGCATGGGAGGTGTGGCCCCTAAAGAGAAGAACACAGCAAAACGATCAAGAAGATTTGTACAGTTTGTAAAAGGCCAAGGAGATTGCAAGTTTCTATTTTGATTCGGAAGCCTGCACCCCAAATGTTAGGTACTTACTGAGCACATGGCCTCCAGGAGAGAGCTAAAGGAGTTGGAGGTTGGCGGGTGTTGGTACCCTCAAATATCATTCTAGAGAAGCCTTACCTGGGGCCTGGAGATATTTGAGCCAACTGAGAAAGCAGTTCACCAGTTGCTTTCATTTTTTTTCTTCTGTTTGCCTTAAAGTTTATATATCCATTTTTCTTTATTATTTTTTAAGTGACAAGGTCTCACTGTGGTGCCCAGGCTGGCCTGGAATCCTTGTGCTCAAATGATTCTCCTGACTCACTCGCCCTCCTGAGTAGCGGGGAGTATAAGCATGTCTTGCTGCACTTGGTTTTTTGTGTTAAAGTTACTCCCATCATCTTGCATTCTGGGAGGGTTGCAAAATATTTTTTGAAGACTCAGATTGTCATGGGGCAAGCCTTTGCCTGCACAACCCTGGGTAGGCTTCATTAGGATCATGATATAAGATTGGTAGATATTGTAGTAAGGATTTTGAAGCAAAAGATTTGAGGAGTTGGTGTGGAAGTCATCATTTGATGCTTTCTATTGGTGAGATGATGATCTTTCTGGATGCTTCTAGAATGAACCACAGAGCTATTTTCATAGAGCTTTTGGGAGGTGGCTGGATGATGGGGGATTATAGTTGACTTGCTGTGAGAAGGTGGGGTCTGGTCAGAAGGGGCAAGTCACTGAGGGTGTGGCCTGAAGGGCTTATCTCCCTCCCCATTTCCTTCCTTTGCTCTCTTTTCTTCCTGGATGCCATGAGGTGAGCAGCTTTCCCCTACCCAGTCCTTCTGCCATGGCATTCTGCCTTGAAGCCAGCAGACTATGGAAGGAAATCTCTACAAACTGTGGGCCAAATTGCACACCTTTCTGATAAGTCACAAGGCAATGCCCCCCCCATGGGAGATTTAAGCTCTTTTATTAAGGAGTTAATAAAAACTCCTTCCTCTTCACCTGTTCCCCTCCAGTTCCCCTTGACAAAAGCCAACCTCGCCCTCATCCACCTTGACAGAACCAGATGTTCAACTCTTATAAACAACCCACCCCTCTCGGGCTGTTCTGACCCACGGACACCCTCTCCAAGAAAATGTTCTGGCTCACAGACACCCTCCCCAAAAGACAGCTTAAAAACCCCATGCTTTGTTCAGCTCAGGGCTGTCCTAGTCCGCTGGGCAGCCTGCTGAGTCACTCCCCCCAATAAAGACTCCTCTCACGTCAGAAGGTCTGGTCTGGTTCTGCGTGGGTCTCGGCCCGATCATACCACTTTCTTCCTTTAAATTGTGTGGGTATTTGGTCTCAGTGACGAGAAAGTGGCTCAGACTGAAGACTCCACCTTTATGACTTTATTTAACCTTCTTTGTCTCCTTGTAGGCCTTATCTCCAAATACAGTCACATTAGGTGTCAGGACTTAGTTTTCTTGTTGGAAAAAAATACCCCAAATAGGCAATTTAGAGGGAGACATGTTAAATTTGTTTCACAGTTTCAGAAGTTTCAGTCCTGGGTCAGCTGACTCCAAGGCAGAAAAATCATGGTGGGAGAGCATGGGGAAACAAAGCTGCTTACTTCACAGAGGCTGGGAAGTGGAGCAGGAGAATGGTGCCAGAGAGGAAGGAGCGAGGGACCCTACATAATATCCAAGGCCACGCCTCTCTCACTTGCTCAGACATACAGAGAAGTGTGCTTTACCAGTGCCCTACGTGGCTTTTAAGACAATCAAGTTGACAATATAGCTTACCTGTCAAAGGACTTCAACATATGAATTTTGGAGGCAGGTGGGTTGGGTTGGGGCCACACAATTCAGACCATTAAACTATTCTTGTAAGACTTTTTTTTAGTGTGGGGGGGTCATGATTTAGTTTTCTGATAAATCCAAATTGATTTTCTTCACATATATTGCTGATATCACATTCACTGTGTTTGGACGTTGGCCGCATTTCTGCAGTCTTTGGACTTTCATTTTTTTCTATGAATCACACAATAAAAAAGCACTGAAATTCTCTAGCAAAGAACTGATTGAGACTTGTTTCAAACTATTGAGGCAGGCAGGGGTGGTGGTGCATGCATGTAATTCAAGCACTCTTGAATTTTGGAAGGTGAAGCAGGAGGATCACAAGTTCTAGCCCAGTGTGCACAATTTAGATACTTAGCAAGGCTATGTCTCCAAATGACCCTGTCTCAAAATAATAAGGACTGGGGATGTGGTTCAGTGTGAAGGCCCTAGATTCAATCCATAGTGCCAAAAGAAAAAAAAAGCCACACCAAACAAAACTATTGAGAGATTTTCTATGAACCACTTCTTTTTCTTTTTCTTTTTCTTTTTTGGTATTGGGAATCAAACTCAGGACCTTGCACTTGTCAAGCAGGCACTTGTGCCACTAAGCTATATCCCCAGCCCCTCTATGAACCACTTCTATGGAGACCATGGGGAAATGCTCAGTGGTAAATTTATCACCTACTTCATTTTAAAGATAGCTTATTCTGAATGGGCACCACGTGGGATAAAGCTGGAGAAGTAATTTACTTTTATCCCGAGCAGTGATATACAAGTTAAACTCTTCAGGGTTTCAAGGACAGGAAAATTACAACCTGAGATCACTTCACAGGTTGGGATTTATGAGGGAATAGGAAAAATTCCCCAAAAGCGAAACTGTCCTGGAAGTCAGGTGACTTTTAAAATACACCACCATAGGCTATATGTCTCTCACCATTCTCATACTTCAGCTGATCTCTGCTTCTGTAGCTACTATCATGGTGGCATCTGCTGCTCTTCACCAAGTGCTGACCTCTTTCTCTTCTTGGTGCATCGTAGCTTCAGAGTGCTTCCCTTTCTCTGTGGGTCTCTCAGTTTCCCCATCCTCTGTTAAGCAACCCACTCCATGGATCTCTATGTGTTATATATTCAAACATCCCAAAAGAGAGGATCTGATTGGTTCAATCTATTACTCTCCAAACAGAAAGCCCCCAAATTCAGTTGAATTTTCAAGTCAAGCCACCTCAAGGGAGATCATGAGCCTTCACACCTTCCTTGGCCTAGGTACTAGTTGCTGAGGTACTCAGTGATGACCAGGGCCAGCCAGGTTCATGTATAACCTTAGTGTAAGTGATGCCCTATTGGGTTACAAACCTGTAGTTAGTGCAGGCTGATCAGGCCTGCAACCTCCCAAATGAGTGGATAATGAAGTCTTAAATAAATGAGACAATTGGAATGACTTTAGTGTTCCAGGAGGGTCCAAGTCTCTTACAGAATTCGAGATTCTTTGGGTTAAGACAAAGAACTTCCCTGGGAAGCCCATATTTATTTGGTTTTCAAACAAAGTAGGGGGATACTGAAGAAAATACAGGAATCTGGGCAGGACCTGGGAAACTCTTTAAGGATTTCTCCAGGTAATATATTATGTTAATTTAGGAGAACTATGTTATCTCCAAGAAGGCCTTCACTGCATGAGTGAGAAGGCTGCAGCTACAGTCTCCTTATAGTTAATTGGGATTGGAACCATACATCCTCAGCTGTGGCCTTTGTCCTTTGGGACGTCCCAACTTCACAGGCCAATACAGGCCTCAGGGGGACCAGTGACTCATACAGTTTCACTTACTATGAGTCCAGACAAAGTGCCTAAGCTTTGGACAACTCACAAATAAAATGGAAAGCCAACTGGTTAATATTAAATCCAGCTAAGAGCCACTTTGTAGTGGTCTGTGTCAATGCCCTATGACTGTTTTGTTCCTAAATGGACTCTGTGTGGCCAACATTCACAGCTCAAGGAAAGTCCAGGCTATGCTCTAGTTAGTAGCTCCCTTAAAGTCTTTTCAGATTAATGCAAAGTGAAAAAAATTATTGCATTGAATCACTCTATACTTATTTTTTTTCTTTTTTTCTTTTTTTAAAGAGTAAAAGAAGGATAACATAACAATAGGAGGGGCTTACCAAATTACAGACAAAGTGGTGGGAAATTATCAATGGTTATTGTTTTACATGTTGTTATCTATAAGATAGTTTCTCAGGAAAACAAATAAACAAATGATAGTGAGTTACAGACAAAAGAGGTAGGAGATTATCAATAGTTGTTGTACCATACTTAGGTATCTTCAAAGTGGCTTCTAAAGAATATAAATAGAACTATAAATGAGTGACCTACTGAATAATCATTCAATAATTCTCAATGGTTGTTGTAGGAAACACATAATAATAAACATGGATCCATTTATGAAATAGGATAGGAACAATACAAACATTACAGAGTTATGGATAGATTAGTAGGAAAATATCAATGACTGCTGTAATACATGGTGGTATCTTCAAAGTGGTTTCTCAGGAAGACAGAGACACACAAGAAGGATCTAACAAGTAGTTACAGCCTAAGAGTTGTCAAAAATCAAGTGAGTCGTCTGGGGCGAAAGCCATCTTTTGTAGTGTTTTCTCTCCAGCCTCCCATCACATTGGGACCCCACAACCAGTTAGTGACCTCACCCCAACTGTCAGCACAGGCAGCAGGAATCCTGCTGCAGACTTCTCCAGAGCTCCACCACAGCCTGTACTGTCAGGGGAAGAATGGCTTCCAATGAGTCTCTGTAGGTATTGTGCAAGGTCCTCCTGGTTTCCAGCTTCCCAGCGGCTCTTGTGAACCCAGTCCACTGGACCTCTGACTCTGTGGGCTTAGTCTGCATTCTCATGTTCTCTGAGTCCTTGTTCAGCAGCTGCTCCTCTGCTGGCTCTGGATCTTTCTGGTTCCCAATGGCAGGAGCAAGAGTGGCCCGTTGTATGGCATGGATTCCCAGGGGTTGTTCAAAGTTTCAATGGTTCACACACATCCGTGGGTGGGCAACTGCAGTCGGTACATGTTGGGCCAATTGTGTCACTGTTTCTCTGTGTCATGATAGATCTCAATTGAGCGGCGGCACTCAATAGCGCTCGCCGCCGCATGGCTCCCCATGCTCTGGGGGCCCACCCTCCGGGAGCCACCAGGCAGGAAGCTAGACAGCCGGAAGACTGGCGCTACCCACCCGCGGCTCCCTGTGCGCCGGAAGCCCTCCTTCCAGGGAACGACCCAACCATCTTCTTTTAAATAAAACTTGAACTCTCTACTATTTTCAATTGTAAATATTTCAACTTAATGGTCGTTCTCTTTTATATTTTCATGATGAACTGAAAGTCTAGGTTTCTCAGGTCAGCATACTAAGCAAACAACAGGATTTTGGCAGGGAAATTATTTTTCTTTTCTGTGTATTTTATTCCATGATACTGAAGTCAAGAAGTCAAGAACAAGATCAGATTGTTTGCAACTTTTCTTTCTTTTTGCTCCGTGTTTGTGTGCATAGGAACAAGTTGTAGGCTGCACTGGATGTATGCAATATTGCACCCAAGTTCTAATGTTTATACAGAATTTACATCTTAATATTAGTGCAAAGTTTTTGGTTTGGAAGAATAGTCTCCTGATTAATTATTTCAAATACTTGAAGCAAATGATTTGACACTCTGTTTCTTTTCACTTGTTTTATTATATTCAGTATTACTTTTATTATTATTATTACTATTATTATTTTTTGTCTTTTTGAGATAGGGTCTCCCTGTGCAGTTCAGGCTGACCTTGAGCTCACTTTGTAGCTCAGGCTGGTCTCAAACTTGCAACGATCCTCCTACCTCAGCCTTCTGAGTGCTGGGATTACAGATGTGCACCACCATGCCTGGCCAGTATTACTTGTAGATAAGCTAGGTGAATCCCTTCTTGCTCTCATATACAGTAGAAGTAATACTTTTCTTTTTTTTGAGACAGGGTCTTGCTATGTAGTTAAGGCTGGCCTTGAACTCACTATGTAGTGTAAGATAGTCTCAAACTTGTGGCAATCTGCCTGCCTCAAAGAAGTAATACTTGGGGTCAAGGATATAGCTCAGCAGGCATAAGAGCCTGCCTAACAAGCACGAGGTCCCAAGTTTGATTCCCAGTACCAAAAAAAAAAAAAAAAAAAAAGAATACTTATTAGCTGCCAATGTTGTTTAGTGATAAAAATGACTTCAACAGCTCTTGGACCTATTCTTTAATATTACACAAAGAAATGGCTCACATGTATGCACTGTATCAGCCAGCTATTACTATGTAACAAGTCATGCAAAATCTCAGTGACTTAAAAAAAACAACAACTACTTACTATTTTTCACAAGCCTAGGACTGGTTGAGCAGTTTGGTTGATTTGACCAGGCTTTCCTATGGAAAGCAGGGACCTGCAGTCAGCATGTGGGTGGATGGGAGAGGGGGGTGGCATATTTGAGAGTCTGAAGTGGGGCAGTTCAGCTTTGTCTGACATGGTCACGCCCTCCAGGAGGCTAGTTTAGACTGTTCTCATGGAAATAGAGGTTCTAAGGGTGCAAGCAGAAATGTGTACGCACTTCGTCAAATTCAGCGCTATCCCATTGGTCAAAATAGGTCACATAACCAAGACTACATTCAGCATGGAATGGTAATATGGTGATCCAAGAAAGCATAAAAATTAAAGACAATAATACAGTTAATCTGTCACAACCACACTAAAACCTCATTCATCCTTTTTGGTAAGAGGTTTCCAATATTAATTTACTTTGTGTTCAACAATTCCATTTAGCAAGTTACCTTGGAAAATATTGGAATGCATTTCCCTTACAGGATACACTGGAAAGCAATGTTACTGAAATGAAGATGTCATTTTTTTTTTGGTGTTATTACTGAATTTGTTTTGCCTTGAACGACAGTGGGTGATAAGTAATATCTTATTAAAAACTTTCTGTCAAAATTATCGTGATCATTCTTTGTGTTGAAGAGCGTAAGTGTTTTACTTTCCCATGTATTTATGTTTGGAAATGAATTTAGAATGAATGGATACAGGGCTGGGGATTTAGCTCAGCGGCAAAAGCGCCTGCCTGGCAAGCGCAAGGTCGTGAGTTCGGTTCCCGGTACCGGAGAAAAACAAACAAACAAACAAACAAAAAAATAGAATGAATGGATACAATATCGGTCCTTTCTAAAAGTACCTGAGTGTTTGCCTTTCCTAGTTTCTTAATTTTCTTTGCCTTACTCTACTGCGTGGTATTTTTGCACTCTGAGTTGCATTTGAGAAGATAATTTTTAACCATCATCTACCAAGTCTTCATCATTTCCCTTTTATTGTATCCAGCCTACCCACCTTGGGGCAGGTGGTCCTTTACACCCACATCTCTGTGCTCTCCTCTTGCACAGGCTCAGGATGAATACAAAGTAAGGACCCTGGCTCCCTGCTGAGTCACTTAGTTAACCTTTTAAACTTCTCAAAGTGACACAATGAACAGCATCCCAGAAGGGTAAGGGCGTGTCCTTTTCACCCCAAGATGCAGAACTGCTGAGTCACTTAGCCAAGCCTCTAGACTCCTCGAGTTGACACAATGAATCAGCCATAACACTAACTTTACAGGGCTGTTATTTCTGTGTACTGCTATTATTATTTGTTTTTCAGTAGTTTTGTGTTCTGTCTCTTTTTGTACAGACTGTCTCAATTAAAAAATTCTAATTGATTTTATTTGTTCTATTATAAGCATATTAAACCCTTTATGGAATCAGATAGGATATACATACATATATATATGTATATATGTATAACAAATATATAACATATATGTATAACAAAACAAAAACAATAAAAGGAACTGCAGCATAATTATAGATTTTTTTCCTTTAAGATCCACAGACTGATTCATAAATATATTATATACATATATATAATATATATATATTTAAAGTGCTTGTGTGTATTTACAGAATGATTTGGGGTAAAAGAGTTCAGAAGTTTCACTTGAGAATTATTATAAAAAGAATAATTATTATTGTTGTGTTTTTCTTTTACTAATTTAGGAGGAAGGACTTACAATTTGTTGTTTGAACTAAAAATACATACCAGAACTAGAATACCACACCATAAGTAACACAAAACAAAAAGATAAAACAAATTTCAGTCTTGCCTTCTCATACATAGATTCCAATATAAAGAATAAAAGAAGCCAGGTGTGGTGGTGCACACTTGTAATCCTAGCACTCGGGAAGCTGAGGCAAGAGGATCTTTGCCAGTTTGAGGCCAGCCTGGACTACAAAGTGAGCTCAAGGCCAGGCTGAACTCAAGGCCAGGGTGACCTTGTGTCAATAAGGAAAAACAAAACAAAACAAAAACAATAAAAGGAACTGCAGCATAATTGTAGATTTTTTTCCTTTAAGATCCACAGACCGATTGATTCATATAAGATGATCTGTGATTTCTTTTAGTACTTAGCACATAAGCCAGAACTTGTTTTTTTGTGGTTGGATTAATAAGGACATTTGGTGCTTCAAGTGCTTATTACTCGTTGTCATTCTCACTTGTCCTATTGTTAATGTTTTGGCTATTTTTATTGCAATGATTTCCATCACGGTTTTCATTAGGGCCAGTCATTAGTCTCAGGGAAACAAAATTAAGAAAGGACCTATGTGTCTATTTATGCAGTAATCTACTAAAACAATTGCATTTCTCATTGCTATTTGATGGGTCAGTTCCTGTTCCTTAAAAGATATTCACTTTCTGTCTTTATACCAAACAACACCACTGAGGCAAAAGTTGTATCAGGAATCTTGATGCAGAAAAAGGATAATGTATCATCACACAGTGAGTTTTGACAATTTAGGAAAGAACAATCTAACAAAAATTATAAATTAACTTTCTGAGATGAACAAGAACATTCACTTAGAAACTAGAAGTGAGAAATGTAAGGTACAATAGAAATACTGTATGTTTTGAAAATGTGATAATGGACTGTCACTTATCTGGAGATAATGCTTAAACATTGTCAAAAAAGAAATCACAATGGAAACAAGAAGGAACTGGTGGTGTAGCTCAGGGACAGACGCATGTCTACCCTGCAAGAGGCCCTGGACCCACTCCCCACAGAGCGCTCTCACGTGTACACACACAGACACACACACACACACACATACACACACACACACCAAAATTAGCAAGGAAAACTCCTTTTTCCAAACCTAAATGCTCTCTTCTCATTTGAGATATAAAATGAAATGAATCTTAGGCTCTTAACTGGAGATATTTGGACTGAGAATAGTTGTAAAATAATACCATTAATTTCCATGAGCTTTATAATCTTGTTTGTCACACAGAGCAAAGGAGAACAAGTATGGGAATGCACAAGCTAGAGGAGTCAGTCTTACTGATAACAACAAAGAGTGACAATAGTGACAGTTACTGACAGTAGCTGGACAAAGATATACAGAACAAGCACCCAAATGACTCAAGAAACATAATTTAATGCCATTTCGTAAATCCATTGCATGTATCAGGGTATCACACTTGAAGGGGTCATTGGCTATGAATAGTCTGGTATAAATAAAGACCCTTGTACCTTGTTTAAGCAACAATTAAACAGGTAAAATACATTTACATTCTATCAAAATGATTTAAGATTTTAAGACATCTTTTGGTTTGTCTCAAGATGAACTTTACTTGCCTGAAAAATTCATTTATGTAGATGTATGGGTAGTATATAGGAATGCAGTGCTGCCATATTTAACATTCATGAAAGACTATTAGCATGGTTAGCATCTAAAGCAATATTGTGATGACTTGTATGTATGATTATAATGCTTCATCCCAGTCTGTGAAATGCAACTTGGGCAGTTAAATTACTGCCATGCAAAAGCTAGGTGGTTCAGCTCCTTGCAGCTGGAAAAGTTATATGGAATGTGTCCACCTTACTCCAACTCCTTCCTATAGAGTGGTCAATGGTAGTTCTGTTTTCAGCAAAGGCAGGGTAGGAAACACGTGGACAAGCAGTAGGAAGAAATGAACCTTGGAAGTTTCTTTGCTAACTCTTGTTGTTGGCAATCTCTGGACAATCACGGCGGGTCATAGCCTATTTGTTAAGGTGCTGATTGAAACTCTGGGACACCGGTTCTTTCCCTTAATACAAAACCAATTTCGAGCCAAGTCATTTAAGACCTTCTGAAAACTGACTCTAAAATAGCCTGTGATATCCTGGGGAAAAAATAAACCATGATTTAGTAAACTAAATGATCCATGGGGTAAGGACAGCTTTATATGGTGTTCTTACAGAAAAGGAAGGCACAGATGATGAAGCAGTGCCAGGAAAAGCTCTTGGCACAATCCTGTGAGTGCCCGCTTAAAATGGACTTCTCCGTGTTCATGGTCCAGTAAATGTTTACTGCCCACCAGCTCCAGGCAATGGCCGGAAGGATCCTCACCAACCTTTTGAAATAGAAGGTCCACCACTCAGTGATGCTCTGGGGAATACTCACATCCTTTCTTGGCAACCACAGCACTTCGGATTGCCTCTTCAGGCTCATTTTTCTGTAGGCAGCTCACCATTTCACTTAAATGATGAACAGTCCTACCTTACAGCTGGACTTCCGTTTCATTGACGATAATGTTGATGGTGAAAATGACAAAGATGATAAGAAACATAATAAAGCATGCTCTACAGTAATAAGCATTTGGCCATATTGTGGTTGGTAATTGAGCTGCTGTCTTTTGTTCGGTCCCTGTTCTCACTTCGTTACTCTTGCAATAACTTGACCCTGGATTTCATTAGAATACGTAATTTTTGACTTCACCGTGTCATATGTCAGGGTTTTATCATATTATGATAACGATGATGAAGACACCCTGCCTTGGTGCATGTTCACTGTGCAGGTTCTGCTGAGAGTTTCATGCATGTTATCTCATTTGGTCTTCAGAACTCTGTGGGTGCAAGGTCTCTACTGCCTTACCTAGCGCTTAAATAGCTGTTAAGTCCCAGCATGGTCCAGTCTTCTTCCTGTACCACAACTTTTCTGCTCCCTCTGCCACAGCCATGCTTCCTTTAGTTCCTGAAGCATTCCAAACTCATTCCCTCCATTGGGCTTTCACTAGCCGATCCTTCTGTCTGGACTAGGCTTTCCCCAGACTTTAGCATACATGATGCTTTCTTGTCATTCCGGTCCCCGATGAAATCACACCCTTCCATGGAGTTTCATTAAACTTTGTCTGAAGAACGTTTGCAGTCTCTCTTGCGTATAACCTCCTTTTATTTTCATTCTAAAATCTAACACAGTCATCCCTGAGCATCTTTAGGGGAGTGGTTCAGCATATCCACAAATACTGAAAGCTAAGGAAGCTCAAGCACCAATGTAAAATGTAGTATTTGCATATCACTGAGGCACATCCTCTTGTATTTGTTATCTCTAGATTACTTGTAACAACAGTACTTAACACAGTGTAAATCCTGTGCAAACATTATCATTCTGTATTGTTTAAGGAATAATAAAAAAGTCTGTACATGCTTGGCACAAATGAAAATTAAAAAAATATTTTGAGCTGTGGTTGGTTGAATCCATGCATGAGAAACCCACAGATATGGAGGGCCTACTGTTATGCGCATAAGTTTTCTTATGTTAATTAATATAAAAACACTGTATCTTTACCAACTGGAATGTAACCTTACTGATCATTTGGACCAAATCTTTCCTTCATCATTATGCTCTCAACTCTTAGAACATGGTTGTAATTCAATAAGTAAATGAACCTTACATTTTAAGTGTCTGTAGATTTGGTATCCATGAGGGTCCTGGATTAAGTTCTGTATGAAGAAGCCAAAGCACAAACAGGGCAAGATACTTGTCTTAAGACCCACTCCTCCTAAATGGCTTACACAAACACACTCAGGCATAATTCCCAAGTTCATTTTTTTTTACACACTCAGGCATAATTCCCAGGTTCATTTTTTTTACTGTGCTATAGAACAGTGATTAAAGAGGATCTGTATATCATATCTGGAGTCATAGAAAGGTTATAGCTGAAAGCTGAATTTAGATGCCTAAGAGTGGAATTATGGTTGTGTTTAATCGGCTAGGTTAAGGGCACAAAGGCTTTTTTATTGAAGCACTATGTGTACTTAGTGGCCACATTTCTTAAAAGTGCTGACTCTCATACCTATTCACTCAGGAGAGAGCAGAGCTGCAAAAACATTTTGCTTATGTTCTCGTAACTCTCATTAGGATAGATACTTTTATTTGTCCCCCAGCATTTTTACCTTGGAAAGTGAAGCTTAAATAGATACACAACGTAGACTGTGGCAAATTTCTTATTAAAAAGTTTAAATATAAGCATATGAAAAATAAAATAAATTTTATCTGTTCTTGTCATGTTTTCCTGTTAGACTTTATTATGTGAACAGTTTTCGATATTCATGTAAGGCTTGCATTACATTTTTACCATATTTTGAGTTATGTGTAAGGAATAAATATAATTCCCAGATTCTTCCAAACTCAGTCTCATAAGCTTGTTTTAAATTGTTTCACACACTACAAAGTTTAATTTAATTATGCTATTTTTATTTAATAGGCTAAAAGGAATAAAATTGATTTTAAAATAAATTATGTGCAAATAATAAAAATGCTAATAAAAAACAGAGTAACAGTTGTGCTTTAATTTTGGGGGCTACTGAAGCCATTATTATTATTATAGCAGTCTTAGCCTACAATTAACCAATTTATGAAATGACTTTTAGTGACACAAGGAAAAGTTTATGTGTGTGTGTGTGTGTGTGTGTGTGTGTGTGTGTGTATGTGTGTGTAAGGCAGGGAGAACCTACCTTCTGTGGTCTTATGATGGAGCCCACTATGAAGCAGACCTGAACAGGACTTAAATTAATCAATTAACTTGTCATGTTCACTTGTGAATCTATCCAAGGCCTAGGCTCTTTGTCTGGAAATGGCACCTCATAGTAAGTGAACTTCTGTGAGTCACTAATCCCTACTAAAACCTGTAGTAGTGGATGAAACCAGAAAGCCTCAAAGGGTAAAACAAAATCACAGCCAAGACACCTGGATCTGATCTCAACTAGATAAAGACTATAGCCTCAGGCATCTCACTACTGGGGGATTAATTTAATACCTTAGTTGGAGAAGTCCTTGAGTGGTTCCGCCCTTCTTGAGTACGCGCCTCCCTTCTTCTAATAACCAAATAAATATGGGTGACCCAGAGAAGGTTTTGGTCTAACCCTTAAGAGAATTTTGAATTCTATGAGAGGGCTCTGATCTTCCTGGAGTCCTGAAATCATTTCATTTGCACCTTTTTATTTAGCCTTTGCCATACCCTCATTTGGGAGATTGTGGACTTGATCAGCCCGTAATGACTAAGGGAAATTATTAACCTGATAGTCTTGCTTTCTTTGATCTCATGATGATGTGAACTTTTCCTTGCTCTCCAGTTTGGCTATTGTGGGGTATGTGAGCCAGCATCCTTTTTTGCAATATAGAGAGCTAACAAGATTTGGGTAGTGGTAGTTAGGTATCCTCATGAATCTCCCAGAGGCGCTGCTCATTTTATATGTAATCCCAGCATTCTAAGAGCTGAGATACAAGGCTCAAAAGTTCAAGTCCAGACTGAAAAACTCAGTGACTTAGTGAGATCCTGCCTCAAAATATAAAAATAAAATATAGCTGGGGAAGTAGTTTAGTGCGAAGGCCCCATAATCCATCCCCAGGACACCCCACCACCCCTGCCAACAACCTGAAAGGAGCTGGGGAAAGCTGTTTTTACTACCTGGAGAAATAAAGATGGTCCCCTGAGAGCCAAGGTAAGCCTTATATTTGTCTTATATCACAAAAATATTGCCATTTAACACAGTCAAAATAATTGTACTATTAGTAATCTAGCTTAGGTACATTATATAATAATATATACTTGTATACTTGAATCTAACCCAGGGAAAAAAATGAGAAAATGTTTCCAATTCTAAACAACCAACATATCAACTGCTTTTGGGAAGATAACCATTTCTTAAGTTAGGGTACGCTGATAATCACACATTTTGAGCCCATGAGATTTGATGTTGATGAATGTTTGCTGTCTTATTTCTTCACCTTCTCTGCCAGATTTGGCTCAAAAACATAGGTGAAGTATTAGTGCATAAAGAAACTGTATATGAGCATGCAACATGGGACATATTTGACCTTGAACCTTCTATCTTTACATAGAATTTAAAAAAGAGTTGTTTCTGAGGTGTTCCAAGAGTGAAAGAGGAAAAGATGGAAGAAGGAAAGCAAGGAAGAAAGAGTTGACAAGATCTAACAGTAATTTCCAGCACAAGCCCAAAGGCTCCTGGGAAACTGTTCCCCCACCCCATCCAATTTCCTAGCATGCCTCTGGCTGGCAAATGGAAGGAGAAGGCAAAAGATGGCGGCAGCTGCAAACCTTGGCTCTAGTGTTCCGCTTTTTGACTGCCCTACTTGGGCAGGTAAACCCCCACCTGGTTTACATTTGGCCATATCCAGAGGAGACAAATGAACTGAGAAACTGATTATATTACTTACTTGAGAGAAACCATGATTTGTGTGACTTTACCATTCATCACCAGTCTTGCTCTTGTGTCCATGTTGCACTGGTTTATCACAAGCATCTGAAGAGAATTTTCCTGATAGATCTCTAAGTTTCATACTGCACTTCCTTAGGTCATATTCAGAGGGAACCTGACAATCCTCAGCAAATTCCCACTGACTCCACGGCCTCATTTGGTGCATTTACAAGGGCGTAGACTCTGCATGAGAAGGCTCAGACATAGCATTGGCTGTGATAGGAGATGAGAAGATGGGGGAGGAGATGCTGAACTCAAGGTCTTGTGGGGCTTCCTGAGGAGGAAACTGAGTTTGATAACCTGACAGAGTTTAACAGGGCCCATAACAAGCAGATTTCTACCTTCACCATTGAGAAGGGAAATCTGCACATTCAGAGACCAAAAAGGAAGCAGAACGCATGGGTGACTTTCAGTGGGGGTGATGAGATCATCAACCCAGAGGGCTTGGATCCCTCACTTGGTTGCTTCTGGAACATGGTGCAAGCAGTAGTCCCAGTCAAGAAGAAGTGGGTTGTAGGGGCAGATTAGAGGAACATAAACAAAAAGCCAGGGCAAAACCCAGTGACTAACATTATAAAATCATCACATGCTTATCTGTGTACCATGTCCTCGAGAAAAAGTACCCTACTGTACCCTTATAAAAGTGCTCCGTTACTGTGTGCTGACCTTGTCCCCTTCCCAGAAACAAAGGCTAACATTCTGATGGGCCCATACCACACCAATCCGTGAAACAGTTCACTTTGGGAACCAGCTTACCCCTGTAAGTACGCAGTATACGTCAGACTCACTGGGCACCCAGGGCAGGATGCCTCCTGTCTTGTAGCACCACTCTGCTGCTCATGTAGCTTTTCTTCTGCTCTCTCTGCGTTTGTCCCACTTTAAATAAGCTTTCATTTCACACCACGTTAGTCTTGGCTCCTCCATTTCTCTTTTAAAAGAAAAACGTCTTCATTCTTTGCGACTGCAAGGCCAGGGACCCAAAGAGAGGAGGAGGGTCATTACGGGGCACCCCCAGACTCCCTCACCATTGGACACAGCGGGGTGGAAAGCCCCGGCTCCCTGGGCCTGGAGGAATTCGCGAGCAGGTGCGTGCAGAACTCTGCCTTCAGTGGAGGCCTCCATGGGGCCCTGCCCCCCGCACAGGGAAGCAGGCTCCCAGCCACTGGCACCCACGGGACAGTACGCATTGGCGGCTTGCTCGTGCTGTACCCCGATCTCGCTCCTGATGTGGGCTCGACTCCTGTCCTGCCGCCATCCGCGAACATGAACCCCACACCAAACCCTGCGGTCTGTAACCCTGAAGCTGTTCATGAACCCAAGAAGAAGGAATATGTGCAAGAGATTTGGCCGGGCAGAAGCCCAGGCATGCTTTACTGATTTCTCCATTGTGGTAGTGGAGAATGTGGGGTTGGGTGGTAGTGGGGTGAAGACCGCCCCGGGAGCTAATGTACTCGGGAGAAAATGGTTCTGTGTGTGCAGTACTGTCCTTCAGAATGTCTCCCGGGGCCGTGCCCCTGTACTGTCAAGAGTGGGGTGGGCTGAATATCCCGTGGAGCTGGTTCACAGCACTGCTGGTGTACAGAAAGTTCTGTGGGCTGTTATCAGTGGACAACTCTGGCTCTTTCTCAGGCTTCCCGTCGCCCGTGTCTGTCACCTCCCTCTCTAGTGTCATTGTGATGTGAAGCCGCACAGCCCAGCTGGAATCCGGGACTGTGGAGCTGTGGAGGAGGCAGGAGCTCCACCAGTCTTGGGAGTCCAATGGCCTCATTGACGTTTATTCTCCTTGCAAATGCCAGGTACCCAGGGATCCCAGGTTGATCAAAAGGTTTAGCCTTCTAAAGTTAAATGAAGACTTAAACTAAAAAATGTGGTTTTTTTTTTTTTTTTTTTGGTTTTTCTCCGGTACCGGGAACCGAACTCAGGACCTTGCGCTTGCCAGGCAGGCGCTTTTGCCGCTGAGCTAAATCCCCAGCCCCCTAAAAAATGTGTTTTTAGGTCAGTGGTTTTGACATCTGCTAGTTAGGCTTTTCCCTTTTGTCCTTTCTTTTGGAATGAGAACGTTTTCATTTCCCCTTGTCTGCAACCAGTGTGGATTTATAGTTTTTTAATTTATGGTGTTGTTTGAACTTGTTTTCTTTCCTTTCTTTTTTTTTTTTTTTTGAGACAGGGTCTCACTATGCAGTTCAGACTGGCCTTGACCTCAAGTTGCAGCCCAGGCTGGTCTCGAACTTGCAATGATTCCCCCTGCCTCAGCCTCCTAAGTGCTGGGATTATAGGCGTGTGCCACCATGCCCGGCTCTAAACTGGTTTTCTTGTCAAACCTGAGTCACTCCCTTGCCTAAGTTTCTAATTTCCTTCCAGGGTACTGTCCTCTACTCTGTGAGGCATTCTGTTCCTTTTCCAGTGTGTCATGATGGCAGTTTTGTTCAGGATATGACCAAGTAGGGCAATTCAAATTAAAAGGAAAAGATTTTTCCTTTGTAAGCAGTCGACTTTTACTAGTTGGTTTGAATGCTCTTCTCCCCTCAGATGAGAGCTATGCTTCTCCAGTGCTCCAAGACTAGATCTGGGTAAGAAACAGGAGACAGAAGTAGGAAACACTGATACAAGCTTCGAACAGAGTTTGTACATTTGTGTAATAGAGCGTTTCGCACTGTTATGTGTAGCTTTTTACCTGTAACCTTTATTACATTGCAAATTAAATGTAACTTTTGTAAAAAATAATTTTCACATCATCAAACCTACTTCCTTGCCTTTATTTGAATCACTACTGAGTCAATGGTGAAAGTAAACGTGAATTTGTTCTCCGTTATTTCCACAGAACTGCTTTTCATTGAAATGTCACAAAGCAGCCTGAAGAGGGCGCACTTTCCTTATTTTTACATTGCAGTCTGACGGCAAGATGTTTCACAGGATTAAATAGCATTCCACAATGAAAGGTAAAGAACGCTCAACTTCTCACTTTTATTTTTCTCCACAAAAATGGAATCTGTAAAAGGGTTAGAAAGGCAGTCTTTTTCAGCTTTTTGCTAGTAGAGAAATTGTTTTCAATGGTAGTCTCCCTTTACATGGAACTTACATCAATGTCCTTCCTCATTAACTGATGCTTTCTCTCTCTCTCTCTTTTTTTTTTTTGTTTGTTTTTTTTCTGGTACGGGGAATCGAACTCCCGACCTTGCACTTGCCAGGCAGGCGCTGTGCTGCTGAGCTAAATCTCCAGCCCCAGCTGATGCTTTCTCAATTTGCTATATCCCTGGCCTGTGTGTGAGTGTGTGTGTGTGTGTGAGTGTGTGACAGTGTGTGTACGCATGTGTATCTGTGCACATTCATTTGTGTTCTTCCCTTCTTTCTATATGGGCATTATCCAACAGAAATATGATGTGAACTACACATATAATTAAAACGTTTTTGTCGTCACATTGAAAAAAGAGAAGCAAGGGGGATAAATTTTGAATTTTTATTCTAATCTATTCAATTTGTATCATTGTGACATATCATCAATATAAAATATAAAGCAATATCTTACAATATTTTTTTGGTCCTAAGTTTTTTCAAATCTGGTGGCAGCTTTGACACTTCTAACAAATCTTAACTTGGCCTGGCCATGTCCAAGTTAATAAAATATTAATGTATATTCTATATTCTGTTTTTCTGGCACTAAGTTTTTGAAGTCTGGTATAAATTTTACGCCTACGGCACAGCCCAAGTTGGTCTGGCCATGTCTGGGTTGCTCGCCAGCCACAAGGGCCCAGCGTCTACTCTGCTAGCCAGCACATCTCTATGTCCTCCTTGTTCGACCCAGTTTTCCCACCCTTAATCGAGCAGGCAGGACAGGACCTGTTGCACAATGGTGCTGTGTATGCGGGGACACTTTGTGTCTATTACTCACCAATTTGGATTGTGCAAGGAACACGAGAAATGGCTGGCATTCCTTCGAAGAGGGAACGTCCCCTACCAGCTCTAAGATTTTTTTTTTATGGAATGGGAATAATGTTTCTTAGGCAGCTGATTTTTCAGGGACTCTAATTCCCTCTATCACTATATGAGGTATAGATTTTAATAAACATGCTTTGCTTTTATTCTGTTGAGTGTCCATTTTCCTTTTTTTTTTTTTTTTGTTTTGGTACTGGGAATCAAACTCAGGACCTTGAGCTTGCCAGGCAGGTGCGAGTGTGCATTTTCAAATACATAATAACAGCTACAATCTGTGAAGTGCCTCCTACTTCTCAGGGCTCTGTCTCCTTTTTTTTCCTCCATTTTTATCTCTTCCTTCCCTCTGCCTCCTTCAGCAGATCCCCTTCTGTCTCCACTGACTCTACTTCCCTGATTCCTACCATTTTCTTTTATTTTGGTGTTCTGTGTCTCAGGGTTTCCATATATAATTTCATTTACTATTCAGGATAACTCTTTGAGTTATTATTATGCCTGTTTCATAGATGAGGAAGCTGAGATGTTAGAGGTGTTGTCCACTGTGACACAGCTAGAATACTGCAGAGCTGAGATTTCAAGTTAGAGCTCAGTGACCTCAAATCCTAGCTTCTATAAATTTATCCACAGTGCATCCTAATTAGCAGGTGTACTAACTGCAAGCTTAAGATGTGGGTAGAGTAGTATTCTACAAGTATCAGAAATCCTACGGCCCCTGTAGTTTGACAATGAGATCTCTTTGTTTTATGGTTAAACCCAAAAGCCAAGCTAAGAGTGGCTGAGCCGTTTCTCCACCTGAGCATCTAGGACTCAGACGTGGGCTTCTGACTCCAAGTGTCGTGCTCTTTCCCTGGGTTAGAAATGTTTCCAGTTTTAAACTCCAGCTTATGGGGCTGTTAACAACCCTCACTAAAGAGGAGGCAAGAGGTTTCAAGTTCTCGGGGCAAAAAAGAACTGACATCAAAAGGTTGGTGTGGGGTCATTTGTCTCATCATGACTTTGATTTGGCCTTGATCTTTTTTTAGCCTTTCAGTTTTATGTTCTGCAACAAGTTTGGCCATGTTCGAGGACCATCCAAAGGTCAGCGAGTTGGCTTCTAGTGATTGGATGCTCACTCTGAAGCCAAAGTCTATTACTGTGCCTGTGGAAATCCCCGGCTCACCTCCGGATGAATCCTCCATCCACTTTCTGAAAATCGTGGGCTTCGTAGGTGTGTGTTTTTTTTTACACCCTGCTTTGGAGGAGCCTAAGGCTAGTCAGGCAGCAGGGACCCGCCTGGGTCAGACCATGACAAAGACTTGTGGAGTTCTGAGTATCCTCCTCTCTCATTTAGCTAATTCCTTACATAGGATTCTGATTTCATTTTCTCACCAGGGAGCATGGTTTGAAGGAGAAAGACTATTCCCGAAGTTGTTTAATTGTGCTATTTTTCACTTCTCTGGTTTGAGTAAAAATCTGATATCTCTGACAAAAGCTCATAATGACTATACAAGACTTTTGTCTCCAAATGTTAGCTCATGTTATAACCCATGCCAACCTTCATAATAAGCTCATCCCAATCTTGGATACATTTTTTGTTTTGTTTTTGGTACCGGGAATCGAACTCAGGACCTTCCTCTTGCTAGGCAGTCACTGTGTTGCTGAACTCTATCCCCAGCTTGACATTTTTCATATTGAGCAACCTGTTTAAGTATTCCTACAACTGTTTCTCAGCTAATACTGAACTTGTTACTAAAACAGTGATATGTCTGAAGGCTGAAAGCATCTCCTCCATTACTCATCTGACAAGATAATTGTCTTTATCTATGACAAGGAATGATTTAGGCAGTGGTGCTGGTCACATCAGGAAACTCGTATGGCTTTCAGTCTCTTATTGCTAAGAAAAGAAGGACGATAATTACCTTCCTCACAGGATTGCAAATGACCTACATGTGCAAGTATTTTGTAAACTGAAAATTACTCAGATGCTATTTTATGTCAAGTTTTCACATTTCTTTCATATATATATATATTCCTGTATATATTATTTGTTTTGAATCAGTCTAACCTAGTTAATATTCTAGGGTAGCGGTCCTCAACGGGGAGCAATTTTGTTCCCCCAGGGGATATTTGGCAATGGCCGGAGATATTTTGGGATGTAACAACTAGGAGTTTAATAGTAGTATCTAACAGGTAAAGGCCAAGGGCCTGTCCGAACATCCTGCAATGCACAGAAAAAACCCTTACAGCCAAGAATCATCTGGCTTCAAATGTCAGTGGTGCTGAGATGAGGAGCCCTGCTCTAGCGCAGTGGATTCTCAGGTGTCAGAGTCCAGAGGGTGCTTAGCTCACGGGTTAATATGTCTTACCCTCATGTTTTCTAACTCAGAAAGTCTAGGTTGGGATCTATGAATTTGAATTTCTAAGAAATTCCCAGGTGATGTTGATCTTCCCGGTCCAGAGACCACAGTTTGAGAACTACAGCAGGAGGTAAACCCATCAGTCTGTGTTGGGCAGTTTGATACACTGCTTTGCTTAGACGACGGAGCAAAGTGGTACCTTGTTAAACAGGGCACAGTTTGCATCGGCTACTCAAGGAGTCTGCTTGTTGACAAAAGCCTTTGTGTGATGACAGATAGCAACAAGCTTTGCAGTCCTCCTGGAGGGAAGCTGCTCTCCCACACCACACTTGGTACAGCTAGTGCATATGGCTTTCAGGAGGGAGATGCGTTCAAGGACTTGGTCCCACTTTCTCCCATGCATATTGATAGCGCTAGGCCACTTCTCTCTCTTGGGAGGCCGTTTAGCTGGGGAACTTGGCTGAGGCACTTTTTTCCACTTTGACTCAGTGCCTTTCTGCTCCTGGCCTTTCCTGCACTCCTTTCCCCCAGCCTATGGGTCAATAAAAGGGAAGAAGCCTATTTTTGGGGATGCTATCTACCTGTGAGACCATTCCCTTGTCAGTGTAGCACGCCATTTGATCCTCACCTAGAGCCATTCTATGGGGTCAAGTGAGGCATGAGCGAGCCGGAACCTTTCTCTTTTGTCTTTTGCTGTCACTGCTGTGTGAGAAATAATGTGATCATTTCTCTCAGTCTGTCTCATTGTCCTAATTAGTGAGGACAACACCTGATCACTCAACAATTAGTGCCAGATTTTTCTGTTACTTACGGACTGAACTGATACCACCTGTGACATCTGCTATGCTGGAGGATTGCAGATTTAGGGACTGCACATTGGCATTGTTTTGTATTCTTGTTAAAATTCAGTTGCTTGCTCTGTAAGTCTGTGGTGAAGTTTGAGATTCTGTGTTTCTGAAAAGATCTGAGGTGATTCTCCTGGTCTGGAGACCACACTTTGAGTAGCAAGGCTAAAGTTTCAAGAACCGAACAATTTCATCGAGAGAATTTAACACAAAGAGAGACACACAAAACAACAAGAGTGATGCTCCTCGGTAGCATCTGCTATTTCTCAGAGAAATAAACAAGGGGCCTTTAGGACAGTGTTCTTAACCCTGGCTGCACCCATGGACCTTATAATCTTTTCTTTTGGAAGCAGACATTTATAATGAGAAGTGAAATGAATTAGGCATTGCGATGTGGCAGTTTGTATAATTTAATGTCTACCAGCTCGATTTTGTTAAGCTGTGGGGTTGAGGCTAGTTGTGCTAGTTCACAGCTGTAATCTTCATATTTTGGAAAGCCAAGGCAGGAGGATTGTAATTTCAAACCATATCTGAGCATCTTAGTGACTTCGTGAGATTCTGTTTCAAAAAACAAGTTGGGAATGTAGCTCAATGGAAAGACCTTGGGTCAAACCACAGAACTATCTATACACACACAAAAAAAGTGGGGTTGAAAATGTATATGGTGCTCTGAAAATATATGAGCAAAAGGTAGAGATTTGTTGCCAGTTTCCAATGAGAAACTACAAGAGAAAATGCCATTCATTTGTTCATTTAGCATATTTATTGAGTGCCTGCTCTGGCCTGAACATTATTCTAGGTATTGGGAAACACATCAGTTAATAAGGTGGTTAAAATTCCCCAATGTCAGAGCGTTTACAATCTAATGGTGGAGATAAGCTTCAAGGAGGTAGTAATGATAAGCAGGGTAGGTTCGTGATAGCAAAGGCAGTGTATCTTGGGAGCTTATATCAGGTGAATGATCTTTATCTTAAAGACAGGTGGGATCTCCTTCACGAAGCGATGTGGAAGGTGAAAGCAGAAGGCCAGAGCTCCAGGCACAGGGGTGATATATTCAAAAGGCTTGTGATGGAAAAGAACAGTGATCACAGAGTTTTTAAGCATGGCTGAGCTTGGATGGTGAGGAGAGCTCTGCTCCTGGTGAGTTTGGGAAGGTACTGTGTTCAATAGGACACATTTGTTTATGGCTGGATTTAGCCCAGCGGCACAGTGCCTGCCTGGCAAGCTCAAGGTCATGAGTTCGATTCCTGGTACCGGAAAAAAAAAAAAAAAAAGAAGGCAATCCATAGGAACTTAGGGGAAATAGTTGGCTGTTGCACTGGCCTCAGGCACAGTGAAAGTCTCTCTCTTTGCTGTCTTCCTCTCCTCAGCTTCTCTCTGTGTGTTGGTCTGTTCCTCTCCATCTTGGGAGTGCTTCCTCCATATAGATGTTAAATGACGGGTTATGATTACAGATAGCTCAGGGGTTACAGCACCCAAGTTTCATGACTGTAAAGAAAAGAGAGATCTTTTTTTATTTTAAAGACAGTAGTAAGTGAGAAACAAACAAACAAAGAAACAGAACAGTAGCAGCGTACCAGTATCACAAACATAAACAAATCAAAGCAAGAGTATTCAAAGTGATAGTGTCTCAAGACAAAATAATATGAATCAACAGTGGTTGTTACATTACGTATCACTATCCTCAACTACATTGCTCAGACTACCAGATGTAAGAATGAAAGATTGCTCAAACTGTTATAGAGAAGAAAATAATTCATTGATAAAACAGTAGAGATAATATAGAGTTTCACTAGACAAGATGGTAGGAGTTCACCACTGTAATTCCATTGCGTATTGTTACCTTCAAATCAGTTGCTCAGACCACCAGACACAAGCATGCACAGTCGATCAGAGTACACAAAATTGTAATCATTAACTGTTCATTTTAATACACCATCAGACATCAGCAATACAGTTATCTCAGCTATTCATATATATATATATATATATATATATATATATTTATATTTTGCATTCCTTCTTTCTTTTTCTTCTTTAAAAAGGGAGGTCTTTCCTCCAGATGCAAGAATTCATCCGACTCTGGATGAACACCAGGTACAGCTGGAGGAAAATGCTTGTGGCTGGGAGGTGGGAGGATCAAGTCTCACCAGTAGGGTGAAGGGATACTGCCTTAGGGACAAAGGAGTGCCATTATCAGGGAACAGGGGACAGAGTGATGCTGGGCAGACAGAGTAAAAAAATTCAAAGTATTCACGCCATAGGAAGACCTTGACTTTTTCCTCATTGTGTCTTAGCTAATCAGTGTGGTTGTGAACACCCTGATGAGGTGTGTAGGGGCTATCTCTCTATTTGGAGATTGTCTGGGGAAAATGAGAACAGAAAGGAAGCAAAAGAGATTTATAAATTAGAAATATTATTACTGTGTACAGAATATAAGGAGACTGGGTAAAATTAAACTTTATATTCAGTGTTATTCTCCTCACTGTGATTGTCCCTCAGATGCCTGGTAAGTACACAAAGTGTGACAACAACTCTACTTAGGCCAGTAGGCAGTCAGATGTATTATGCTTGTTTAGGTCACAGTGTTTATATGAGTTCTTTTGAAATTTATCATTTATTCTATAAGCATTGTGGTAAATTGTTGTAGCAGCTGAGTTAGAAATATTATAGGCAAGCAGACAGGGCCAGGTCCTCGAAGGAGCCAGTATGGAAGACAAGATACCTTGCAAATGGAAAGATCACTTGCTATGGGTCAGATTTCAAAACAAAAGATTAAACAAACACAGTCACATACCTCCCTAGGGATGGACCTCAGGAATTGATATTCTGAAGAGTCATTGACCCAGCCCCCTACAGGAAAAACCCCTGTTCTGTATTCATGCTCACTTGCTACATGACTTGCTCCCCGTAGTTTTGTCCCGCCTCATGCTCACCTTGTGATTTCTCATCCTCCCCCCAAACCTTGGACCTGCCCGCCTCATGATTTTGCTGTATAAAATCCCTGGAAAATACAGGTTCCATGGGCAACCCATTCGGGTCCCCTTCTGTCTCTCTCTCGGACAGAAGCGTTCTTTCCCTCAATAAGTATATTCTGCTCTTAACCTCCGTTTTCCCTAAAATTCATTCCTCTATTTTAGAGAGCACAAACTCACCCCAGATATCATTCAGGATGGGAGTTTTTCTCCCCTGTATTTAATTAACATGATGAGTAGTTACCACAGCAATTGATTTCCCATAAAATAGGGAAGGGAACAGTATTCCAACTTAATTAGAAGATGCAAGGATATAATTTATGTAATGTTTATAATTGGTTGAAATAGGTTACCCATTAATGTTATAATGTTAAGTTTAATAGAAGTAGGAAGACTCTTGATCTTTTTATTCCCTAGATTATAACCAATTAATATAAACTAGTTGAGCAGTTAAGATTAGATAAGATCATAGCTACTGACCCCCACCCCCTGCGTCGTTCCACACGTTCATGTCCATGTTGTTCATGTTGTCAGGTGTCCCTGTACTAAGACAGTGGGTACTGAATCGCAGCAAAAGTCAGGTTTAGTACTTTGATTGCATTCATCGATCTGGATGGTTCTCTGTAAAGATACTGAGTGTAGCAGTTGGTCAGAGTGGATTAGAAGCCTCTTCTTTCTTTCCTCTTAAGGAACAGATCACCCCTCGCCCTGCTATCCTGTGAACAGCAGCACTGGCATGTGTAAGAAACAGCTGGCACAACCTGCACATACAACGGAAACCCACAGGCTTTGAGCTGTTGAACTTGGCTTCATTTCTTCAGGTAAATCCAGTAATCTTTATATCCTTATCCTTCCCCCCACCGTTCCATAGTATAAAATTGTTTAAATGAAACCTGACTATTGGCTCGGGTTGTAGCTCAGTGGCACAAGCGCCTGCCTGGCAAGTGCAAGATCCTGAGTTCAATTCCCAGTACCAGGCACACACAAAAAAAGAAAACTGACTACTAAGGAGTCCTATAGGTACTTGAGGGAGAATCCATTATGGGTGGAAACGAGTGTGGACTTTGGTGTCCACCTGGTGTTAAAATCTCAAAAGTGACGTTTACTATCTGTCTTGAAGTTGGGAAAGTCATTTAAATACTCGCTCTGTTTCCTCATCTGTAAAATGTGGATGATAACAGGCAACAGGACTGGTGCTTGATGCAAGTTTGGAGATATTTATTGTCCATCAGCTACAAGCATGTACTCGCTATCTCTCACTGCATTGCAAATAACCTCAAAACATAGCAGCTTAAAAACCGCAAACATTGTTTAATTTCATGGTTTCCTTATGTCAAGAATCCGAGTGCGCGTTAGCTGAAAATCCCCGGCTCAGGATATATTACAAATCTGCGCAATATGCCATGCAAAATGTACTGATATGGGTGTGCAAATGGACAGGTGTGATCTTTGGGGAGCACTTTCCCGGATGAAGACTCCCAGTACCGAGTGTCTGCTATAGCTGGGTCAAGTTGGGAAGGTACCCAGATAGATGATTTGATCGTTGTTCACCTGAAGGCTCAGTTCTCAGCCTGGTCTCATTTAAATTTTTATCAGTGACTTAGGTAATGGTATAAAATAATAATCTTTAATTATCCTTGATGATGCATCTTGAAAAACTTTTAAGCATTTGCCTCTGTGTATGTTTATACGTGACACACAGCTACCAGTGTTCTCTATTAACTAATAAAGCTTGATTTCTTACTTGCTTTACACAAAAATTACAAATAGAAGTTCTCTTTCTTTTGGCCTGAGCCCCAAAGGACTGTCTTATATACAATCTGGGTGTGTGCATCCTATTGGCAGAGACAAGGGCTGAGAGATGGGGATTGTGGTTCATGTCAGAGTCAGAATTCAAACAATGTACCTAATATCAGGGGTAAATAATGACGCTCTTCTCATTTCCACCTCTTGTAACAGTGCACAAGTTAGACAACCGTGCATGGCGGACCTGTGGCTTCCCAGTAGCAGAAAGACTCTATGAGTTTCAAGAAAATTGATTTAGCTGAGTGTGGTGGCACATGCCTGTAATCCCGGCATTCTGGAGGCTGAGGCAGGAGGATCGCTGAGAGTTCAAGGCCAGCCTGAAATATATAGCAATACCCTGTTTCAAAAAAAGGAAAAAGAAAATTGATTTAACTCAGTGCAAGGAACAAGCAAGTTAAGTAAGTAGAGGACCCAAGTCCCAGGAAAAAGACTAAATAAGCATTTTTAGAAATGTATCACAAGCTGGGCGTGATGGTGCATGCCTGTAATCCCAGCACTAGGGAGATTGAGGCAGGTGGATCACTGTGAGTTTGAGGTCAGCCTGGACTACATAGCAAGACTTGGTTTAAAAAAAAAAAACAACAACACGAAAAGAAATGGAACCACACCCTAGGCCAAGACATTGAGATTGACGTGATGCCATCAACATTTGATATTCATATTTTCTTTCCTTTTGAGTGTGGTCTGGGTAAATGACACCATTCTAAGGAACAAGATATGGCACAATACGTATGACTAGATCATAAAATGCACTTAAAAATGGCTGCTTCCTTACTGTCTTTCTAGGAGTACGCCCTCTGGAGGAAGGCACCTGCCACCCTGCGGTGACACATGGAGAGGTCCTTGTAATGCAGCAGAAAGGCCTCTTGGTAACAGCCATATGCATGGGTCATCTTGGCAGCAGATCCTTTAGCCTCCATCAAACCTTCAGATAGCCCAACCTCATGAGAGCCAGACAACCTACATGAGCTGCTCCTGGGTCCTTGACCCACAGAAACTATGATAGGCAACAGATTTTGGCAAAGAACAGCTCCAAGTAATATCCAACCTACTGTCTGTTTTCTATAAATAAAGTTTTGTTGAAACACAGCCATGTCCATTGATTTACGTATTGTTTCTGGCTGCTTTTCCACTGCAACAGCAGAGTTGAGTATTTGTGACAGACACCACAAAGCTAGAGATATTTATTGTTTGGCTGTGTCTTACAGAAAGTGTGCCCATTATTGGTGTAAGAAGCTAATTTCTAGAGTTGTGTGTGTCTTTGTGTACTCATAGCAATAGATATATAACACAGAGGAACCTGGCAAAGGTTTCTAAGAGAGACGTACTAGAACAGACAGCGCTTTATGTTGACTTTGGCATATCTGGCCATGACCTGTAGAGTGAGACAGTGTTGTGTCCTGTGACTGGGACAGGAATTGGTGCAAGAGACAAAGTAGCACAACTCTGATAATGGAGCTTAAAGAACCAAAACTCCTAGCTCTGTGATGAAGTATTCAGGTCACTGACTCAATCTGTCCTAAAGTTACCCTACTTCAGCCCCTTCCAAGGTACCCAAGATTGCAAACTTTGTCATTGTCTTAGTTCTTTAGGTTGGCATTTTGGTTATTTGCAGCTAACACTGTGTTAACTGTACAACTTTCTACTTGAAGAACGTAGCCCTGCCATGAAAATGAACCAGACTTTCTAAAAAAATCCCACATACTAATTTGTCAAGTCCATTGGGGAATGTATTAATGGAGCCTGGTACTTTGCAGGGTTTTGTAGCAAAACTTCAAACTGCTTCTACCTTGAATCGCTTTCCACTGGCCACAGCTGCCTCTTTTCCTCCAAATACATTTCAGTCATCCCAAGAAAAGGCCAAAACACTTGGGTTGGTGTGCACTGGATTGCTAGTGCCTCTCAGACCACTCACAATGCATTGGAATCTGTGGAGGAGAAAGGGTTCAAAAGTCACAGTTGATTGCTTGTGCCATCTGTGGTGCTTTCATGATGACCCTGAAATCAGTCCCTACTTTGATTAATAAGTCACCTAAAGAGTGTGCAGTGTACTGACCTGGTTACTGTGTCCACTCCTACTGGTAGCCTGGCACTGGCTAGGTGGGGCTTGGTCTTTGCATTTTTTGCTTCCTCTCTCTTCATTTTTTTTGGTTGGATATTCTTCCTGTTGCATAGGACATCTTCTGATTCCTTTTTTGGTAAGTGACTCCAAGATCCAGGGGTTATAGGTAGATTAAAAAAAAATCAAGGTGAAGAGGATATTTCTATCTATATTTCTAACTCTCTTAGAAATCTCTGCCAGACATTCCTGTATTAGGTTCCTACTGCTGTGTAACAAAAGGACCATCTTCTTTTCTCTCCTTGCTGGCTTTCTGACCCACTCAGTGTTTTTAATTCATGTTAAGAGTTCTTAACATCATAAATGCCTGCCATGGTGTTGCTTACTTTTTCCTTCTCCTTCTTGACACACATTTTCCTGCAAAACATTCTCATGTCCTGTACTGTAAGGCTCTGCTACTCAAAGTCTGGTCCTTGGGCCAGCAGCATCAGCATTATTCCAGACAAACCTTTAAAAATGAGAGCTTTCCCCCTCCTTGAGTTTCTTTTTCTTTTCCTTTCAGAATTATTTCCTATTTCTCCTCTTGGCAAGAAGAGCCCCTGCTTTCCAAGTAGAAAAAACCCATTTCCCACTTCTAAGTGCACTTAGGCTTAGAATGGCTTCTTCCCACTCCATAGTATGTCGTTTTCGTTGGTGATGGGCACACTAGTCATTGGACAATAAATCCTCCATCTAGGGGTAAGCTTTGCTGTTTTCAACTCTGCCTTGACCAAACTTACTCACTGATGTAAATTTGAGAACCTCCTTTGCTGAATCAGGGAAAGCTTGTCTGGATTAGAAAAGTCCCATGTAGAAACTTGACACTGTCCTGAGCAGGGAATATTTGGAATCACACACAGGAAAGGCTGGGTGTTTGTTGACTTGCCTAAGGGTAGAGTATGTGTGCACCGTCTCTAATTACAGCACTCCAGGAAGCCTCACCCTGAAGGTACGACTGCTATGAACCCAGCATGTTCTTCAGCTACTCGTCATTAGCTGAGTGGATATTTTCTTTCTTCACATACAATCTTCTCTGACTGGCCTCCTTCCTGCAGTCTTTAATGCTTGGCAACTCACTGGCCCCATACTCTGGGGCAAGAGGTCTAGGCTTACCTCTCACTCTACTCTCTCCAAGATATATTTAATAGTTCCATGTGAATAACTAATTCTTGGTGAAACCATTGGTTCCCTTCAAGGATCCCAAAAGAGAGCTGGAGAGCCACAAAAGAGGGTCTTCTTTGCTGAGAAGTATGTGTTTCCCAAGGAGAAGGAAGACAGTTTTCATTTTACCAGAACCCTTTGTTCCCACCCACCTGTCCAGCCCCAGTGGGACCTAATCGCTGATTAGACTCTGGACCAATCCTGACCTTGGTTTTCTGCAGCTCCAACATTGCAATAGAATTTGCCCTACTTTGTGGTGAAAGAAGATCTTTCCTTCTGAGTTTTCTCCTACATGTGTTCGCCTTTTCCTTCCCTACTTCCTGTCTCCCATGCCGTGGGAATTAATCCTCCACAGATCAGATTCTGCCCTTCATTCCCCGTGTCACTCCACTGAGCTCCCCAAGCTCTCACTGGACACTGAAATGGTGGGGACAAGGTCTTTATTCTCAGGAGGGAGGAGAAATGTCCTGCTTAGTTATTGAGTCATCCTTGCAAATTAATAATCCCAGTAACATGATTAATGACTTGAAGGACATTCAAGTGCTCTGCCACCCTTGTAGAAGGAACATTCATTGTTTCCCTAGAGAAGTGGAGTAGGAGCAGGAGATTCCAGGTAATGGGAATACACATCTGATGGAGACCACTATGAAGCAGACTTGAGCAGAACTTAAATTAATCAGTTGGCTTTTCACGTTCACTTGTGAATCTGTCCAAGTCCTGGGCTCCTTGTCTGGAAATGACTGACTCATAGTAAGTGAACCTCTGTGAGTCACTAATCCCTACTAAAACCTGTAGTGGTGGATGAAACCAGAAAGCCTCAAAGGGTAAGACAGGCTCACAGCCAAGGACACCTGGATCCAGTCTCAACTAGATAAAGACTATAGCCTCAGGCATCTCACTCCTGGATGGATTAGCTTAATACCTTATTTGAAGAAGTCCTTGAGTGAGTCTGCCCTTCTTGAGTATTCCCCTCCCTTCTTCTGGCAACCAAATAAATATGGGCCACACAGAGAAAGTCTTGGTCTTAGCCCTAAGAGAATCTTGAATTCTGTGAGAGGGCTCTGATCCTCTCGGAGCCCTGAAATCGTTCCATTTTCCTCTTTTTATTTAGCCTTCACTATACACTCATTCAGGAGATTGTGGACTTGATCAGCCTGAAATAACTAAGGAAAATTATTAACCCAATACACATTACATACAGAGGCATAAGTCCATGAAGCCACACAGGAAAGTCTTATGAGAAGCTCACTTAGATGGAATTTTTATGGGTCTTATCCTAGAAGGTCAGTGTGGAAGACCAGTGGGATGGAAAGACAGTGACATCCAAGAATGCTTTAGATCACCTTCTCATGCTGCACAGAATGGAGGGTGCATTCTGCCCAGAGTTGCTCCTGGGCTGGATGCAATGCAGACAGCCCTGGCTATTAAAGAGGGCTATGTGAAACCATTGCCATGCAAGACAGAAAAGAAAAATTCTCCTTCCTGTGGATTCCTTTCCCTAAAATATTGCTGAAGTAGCTCTAAAAAGACATGGTCTAGGCTGGCCTTGCCTGGTTCCCAGCCTTTCCTTATCTCAGTTGGAATTCCATGAACCTTCCAGTCTTCTTATACTCAGCTTGAGGACAAAGCCAGATAAGGAACCTCCATGCAAATTAGGGAAAGGTATCTTCTTCTGGGAAGCCAAAGGCTTGGTGAAGCTGAGGATGTTGTGAGTACACAAGGGGCGGAATCTATGAAGGAAAAGGAGCCATTTTCAGCAGGCAGAGGGAGACCAACAGGGGAACCAGAGCTCAGAGAACATTGCTGAGCTGGTTTTGGTCCTACCCACTCACTGAAACCCTGGCCAAAGAGCGTAAGGATCAGGCATGAAAAAATTGGCAATGTTGCAAAGTTTATGAGGTATAATTGACAAATACATTGACATTTTTAATTTAAAAATTTCTTACAGAAAAAGGCATATTGCCATTAATCTCCATCAAAATACTCCCTCTCACTTCAAAGGTACATCATTGTTCTTGCCACTTTAGGAAGCAGTTCTGGAAGTGCTGTTTTGTGAGTGTCTCTAGTTGTGCTGTCGTGCCTACCTGGATGTCTTAAAGTGATTCAAAATATTTACCTTTCATGGTCATTTTGACTTTGGGGAAGAGCCAGAAGCTGCACTGCACCAGATCTGGTGAATACAGTGGAGGAAGACACAGTTTCCTGTTTTCCTAGCCTGTCTTTCTTTTGGACAGTCCTTGGCCACAGCATTCACTTTATTTTTTATCACACCTTGTAAAAACATGAAAGAAAACTTCCAGAACTGCTTCAGAAAAAGGCAAGAATCATGGCATAAGTGTGTTGGAAGTGAGGGGAAGTCTTTTGAGGGAGATGAATACCAATGTATCTTTTTTTGTTATCTTTTTTGAGACAGGGTCTCCCTATGCAGTTCAGGCTGGACTTGAGCTCACTTTGTAGCCCAGGCTGGTCTCAAACTTGCAAAGATCCTCCTACCTCAGCCTCCTTAGTGCTGGGATTACAGGTGTGAGCCACCACGACCAGCTGTAATAACATTTATAATGTAAACATTCTCTGTATATTTGGTTCACACATTATGCAACTGAATCACTACTATGGCTGTTCTCCTGCCAGATGTCCCAGTCTGGGTCAGTTGGCTTTGGCTCTCTGTCCCAGACCAGTCTCTGTATTGTGCTGGTCCTTACCACACAATTGATGTCCCCAGACCTTGGGATGTGGCCGATGGTTGCAGGATGTCTCTGTATTGCTGTCTATCCCCGAGTCCTGTCCTGAGTATGTTCTACTCTGCCCGTCCTTAAAGCACAGCTTCCTGCCTTTCCATTTCCAGTTGCTTTGACCCCTGCTATTTAGGCTGTGACCCACTGGGGAGGAAAGAAGCTGGGCCCATGGAGGGCTTTTTGCTGAAGGCTAATAGGAAGAAGATGTGGCTGGCATTCAAAGTCTGCAGTGTATCAGACTCAGACTTACAAAAGAACTGGGAGAACCAATCCCTGTTGTTTCAGTAAGCGTCTCTCCTTGTCTGCTTGTCAGAGTGGCTGGAGCCAACTCAAAGGCTTTTGATATTGACTGCCAAATTATCCTCCAGAAATATTATACCAGCCGGAACCCCTACCAATAGCATATAAAAATGCACAATTCCCTGTACTCATACTAATACTGAATGTAAGCACTGAAGAATGGAATTTGAACTGCAGTCTCTTTATCAGTGCTGGGGTATGGTTGGATGCACCACTCACCTTCTGAATCTCAGTGTTCCAGCATGTCTAGTCAGCATCATGACCATGCTTCTTTTTGTGTATGTATGTATGTATGTATGTATGTATTTTTTCTCAGTACATGCTTGTAGTAATTACCGATCACACTCCTCTGGGAGTTAGTAGATGTACATAACACATCTTGTTTATTTTTTGACTTCCTTACCCTTCCCTTCTCTCACTCCGCTCTCCCTGCATCTCTTGATCCCCCTCCAATTTGCAAATGATCTCTCTCCCTGTTTCCTACCATCTATCTTTCATACTTACAGGGTTGGTGCCAACTCACAGCACTACGGAGAGTGCCAGCGAGAGAAAGTGTAAGCAGACGTTTTGTAAACCAACATAAGCATTGGTGTAATTCATCTTTTGCTTCAGTAGAACCAACTATAGAATGTATAGGAGGTTAAATGGAACAGTCAGACATAATTTCATAGTGTTCAGTCAACTCAAATGGTCTGAGAATTAGACTAAATGAAAAGCACATGAATGCTTTGGTAAGAGCCCCAGAATTCAACTCAAGTCTGCATTCAATTTAGGTTGGACCCAGACAAATTTTCTGATTTTAAGGACATAGCCCCAGAGTCCACGAATTTCTCTTTTTCATACCAGAATTATAGTCTTATTTGGATGCTTTGTATCTTCCTACTAGGTTGACATTCTTAACCTCCCTGGGTGCTACCTGAGAAACTTCCATCATTTCATTGCCAAAATTAGGTGACTGGGTAAGGTTGCCTGTTTCCTCTCCTTACTAAGCTTTCCCCACATCAGTACTTTCCTAGTAAAAGATTTCTAAGTGTGGACATAGGGAGGGGGCCAGGCAAGTATTAAGTGCTGTGAGTTCCAAAGAGAAAGGAATCCCATTATGTGTAACTAGACTAACATTTATGTGATGCTTCTTTTATGACTACTTAATTAATGCTGTTATTACTTTGGCCGCTAGTAATTAATTTAATTTTAATTAGCAACAGAAAAATGTTAGGTCTCTTTTTCCCCTTAAAATCAGAGAGAATTAAAAAATGTATTTGACCATGAAACTTTAAGAATCTCATAAGCCTGAGGAGTCTGGCAAAGATCCATCTATCTAAGTAGTGGGCTTTTCTCTTTGTAGATATTTGTTGACATAGTTATATGGATGGATTTTGACTGGCAGTTCTATAATACATTTCACTCTACTGAAATTCATTTCTTGATTTATAAGTCACATATCTAAATTGAATAGTACACTATTCCCCAGACATAGAATTGGTATAGTAATGATTTATGTCTCCAAGTAATAATTACTCTACATTTTTGGGTATATTTCAAATTACACAAACATTTATACCTCAAGCTGGCCTTAGGCAAAATGCTAAAAGCCCAGTAAGCTATCTTATACATATACCCTCATACTGTAGTTCTTATTTTTTATAGTATTGTCTCCTAGGAATGTGATTTCTGGGTCAAAGGCATGTGGGATTTTTATTCTAACTGATGTTATTTGATTGCTCTCCTGAAAGACATTAATTCTGCAATGCACCAATGTGTTTTCGCCTGTGGTCCTGTCAACAAGAGCTGCTATTTGTTTTTAAAAGGTTATCAGTGCAGTGATGTATAACACGCTATTATACTGTGTACTTAAATTGTGCATTCTTTTCTTTTGATGAACCTGAACATATTTTCACTTTTTTTCAAATCTTCTACAATTTGTACACATTTGCATTTTTACTATCTTCCACTACATTCTGGAGCAACCACACATTTTATTTTAAACACAAAATCAATCTATTTGCCATAAATAAAAAAGAACTATATTATCTTTGTTGGTTTGGGGCTTATTTTGCAAGGGGAGCAATATAATACAGGACACATATTTTATAAGATTATTTATAATAGTAACTCAAAGAATGATATACAAGAGAGTGCAGGAAGTCTGTCCACACACTAAGACCAAGGAAATCAGCCGAGGGCCTAGATCCCATGGAAATGTCCTGCATAAGTCCTGCTGAAGACCTAGAGCTCATAACAATGCCTCCCGTGAGTCCACCTGGAGGCCTAGAGCCCATTACAACATCTCATGCAGGCCTGTTTCATGGATCTGCACTGGGGAGGCCCAAAGGTCAGTGGTGGAATCTAGAAAGTCTGTGCCAGCGGAATGAAGGATCTGTGCTAGCAGGCTGAGGGATATGCACTGGAGCCAGGAAGCGATGCTCAGAAGAACCAGAGCTCCCCCGAAAGGTTCCAGAGCCTTCTTCAGCAACAGTGAGGTCCTGAGCTCCTCGGAGGATGAAAACAGCCAAGCTCATCAGGAAAGCCAGCATGACGGGCTCTGCCAAAACAACCAACAGCTCCCCACAGCTTCCACCAGCTCCCAACAGCCTTTCTTCTTCTCCAGGTCTGCCTTTTATGCTACTGGCAACAGACCCAGGTGGGCCTTCCACACCCAGCACCATGTTTCTCAGTTCAGCTGGGGGTTATGAATTGACCACCAGTTGTCAATCTACCACAGTATCTTAATAGACATTCATAGTTTTGACACTCTACACTTTGTACCACTTACCTTAATTACAAATTTTAACTAAAGTCATTCATTTTGAGTGTATTCTCTACTTTTTTCACTTTCTACAACTGCTATATTCAGATGTTGAGGAATAAGCTTTCTAACATTTTTGGTCTTTCTATTGCCCCATTTTCCATCTCTGTACCTTTTGATTCTATTTTCGGTTAGGTAGTTCCTAAAACCATATGTTCCATCTCTTCTATTGAATTTTGCATGTCTGAGTTCACGTTCTTAATTTCCATTTCTGTTTTCAAGTTATTAATTTTAAAGAACTTCTTACTATTCTCTGAATATTTCTCCTTTGTAATTATCCTTGTTTCCTGGATTCAGTATCTTCTCTTAAATAAGAACATATGCATTTTAATGAATATTGCTTCACTCTCCTCAGACTCTTTGATTTACTGTTTTGTCTTCCATTTTAGAAGTATCCGTTGAGACTTTGCTTTTGTTTAAGAGTGGGGAGCTGGGATGCCGCCTAGAAGTTCTGAGTGTTCTAGTGGACTTGTAGTCCGTCGAGTGATCCTTCTGTCTAGCTTTGTTGGGAACTTGCCCTTACTTCCTTGTCTAACTCTGTTTTATATTGCTATGATACAATGGAATACCTGAGCCTTGGGAATTCGTGAAGAACAGAAATTTATTGATTCATAGTTCTGCATGCTGGGATGTCCAAGACTAGGCTAGTGAGTGGGGCCTTGGTGCTTTGTGGAGAGAGATAGAGATAGAGAGAGAGAGAGAAGAAGAAGAAGAAGAAGAAGAAGAAGAAGAAGAAGAAGAAGAAGAAGAAGAAGAAGAAGAAGAAGAAGAAGAAGGAGAAGGAGAAGGAGAAGGA
>NW_004955407.1:28468100-28475236 GCF_000276665.1 Chinchilla lanigera
GAAGAAGAAGGAGAAGGAGAAGGAGAAGGAGAAGGAGAAGGAGAAGGAGAAGGAGAAGGAGAAGGAGAAGGAGAAGAGAAGGAGAAGGAGAAGGAGAAGGAGAAGGAGAAGGAGAAGAAGGGAAGAAGAAGGGGAAGAAGAAGGAGAAGGGGAAGAGGAAGGAGAAGGAGAAGAGGAAGGGGAAGAAGAAGGAGAAGGAGAAGGAGAAGAGAAAGAGAAGAAGAAGGAGGAGGAGGAGAAGGAGGAGGAGGAAGAAGGAGGAGGAAGAAGAGGAGGAAGAGGAAGAAGAAGGAAGAGGAAGAAGAAGAGGAGGAGGAGAATGAGGAGAGGAAAGAAAGGAGAGAAGAGGGACTGAACTCATCCTCCGTAGGAACACCACTCTTGGAAATAAAGTCACTTCTGTGGTAATGTTATTAATCCATTAGAGCCCTTATAGCCTGATCAGCTCCTAAAGGCCCTACCTCTTACCACTGTCACATTGAAGGTTAAGTTTCCAACACATGAACTTTGGAAACATACTCAAACCATTGCACCTTTCCCCATACCAACCTCCCATATCAGCATGTTTAAATCTACCTTCCTGTCTGATTCCTCCAGGAATAATCCTCTATCTTTTGCTTAGGGATGGGGTCCTGACCAACAGCATTGAGGATGACAGCAACACTATGTACTTTCACTTAGTCCTCTCCTATTTCCAGGTTGGTGTATTCAGACAGTCTTTCTTCCCTCTTCTCCAGAGCATAAAGCACAATTGTCTCCTGTAGTGAAAAAAGAGCTGTGGCATATAAAGGCATGGGAGGGCCTGAGTGTCTTGAACAGATTTCACTCCCCATTCTCATTTTATATTCTCACTTCACCCCAACCCTTCCTGAGGGTGAAATCAATTTAAGAGCCTTTGGAAGATTCTGCTTTGCAAATGTAGCTTGTTCTTGACCTTTCCCACTGATGCCTCAAATTCTCCAGTATGCTACGCCATCTGTTGTTCTTACATCTGCTTCCCAAGCTTGGGTTGTGTTGCCTTCTTTCCAGTTCTCTATGTCCTGAAGGCTCTGTGTCCTTTAATTACACATTCATTCACTATGGTTTTGGGGAGGCTTGAAATTAGATGCATACTTCCATCCTTAGTGAAGGATCACTGTGTTTTCTATGTCTTGTTTTTGCAATGAGGATTCAGTAGTCTCTACTTATTGTGGTTTTTCTTTTAGCAGGTTCAGCTACCCATGCTCACCTGCAGTCTGAAAATATCAAATGGAAAATGGAAAATTCTGGGTATAAATGAATACATTTTAAATTGTATACCATCCTGAACACATCCTTCATCTCACTTCATTTCATCACATGGATATTGCACCCCCTCAAATCCTCACAAGACAAAAATTGAGCAGGGTTATAATAAGGTATTTTGCAAGAAAGAGGGATTACACTCATATAAACTTTTATTAGAGAACATTGTTGTAATATTTTGTTATTGCTGTTAATCTCATATTGTGCCTAATGTATAAGTCAAACTTTATCGTAGGTACCTGTGTTCAGTACTGTGTCTATTTCCTGGCATTCAATGGGCATCTTGAGAAGGGGAACTACTGTCTCACCCCATTGGACGGTCTCTGCTTTGTACGTTCATGATTGATATGTTTGACTTTATTCATTACATCTGATTTTATATTTGCTCTGTCTTTTATATTGTTATTTTCTCTTTTCCTTTCTTTGATAGGTTTGATCCAGTTCCAGTTCATCCCCTTTTGCTTGATAATTATTATGCTTTTCCATTCTATCTTTCCTTGTTGGTTCTCATAATTACATATACTTCAATACCATTTAAAAAATCAAGACAGCAATTATTTCCATTATTTTGTTGCCCTTTGTACATTGCCGTGCTTCCCTCCCATCTTAATTAGCTGACTTCTGTGGAATACATTTACTACACTTCTGCTTTTCCTCTGGGTGAATGACACCTCTGGGAACTTTACTGTTCACCCCGCCTCCCCCTCAGCTTCAACTCTCAGTTCCACTACCTGGGCGAAATAGTTAAGAACCATTGATTCTATACCTCTCTTAGTATGTTCCCTTGCTGTATGTGTTTTCTTTCTTCTTTAACAGTCTCTAGTTGAGAATAATCTGGGGATTTTGTGTTTAAAAATTTTTAGAGTCAGATTACCTGGGATTGAATCTTGTACCTGCTGCTTCCTGATTTTGTAATGTCAGTTACTTAATCACTGTCTTTTATCTTTTCTTTTCTTTTCTCTCTCTCCCTCCCTCTTTTCTTTCTTTTTTTTGAGATAGGGTTTCCCTGCTTCCTTTGTGTTCTGAGCTGGCCTTGAACTCACTATGTAGCTCAGACTGGCCTCAAACTCATAGTATTCTCCTGCTTTAGCCTCCTAAAGGCTGGGATTATAGGTACGTGCCGCCATGCCCAGCTATGTGCCTTAGTTTTTCTCTTTGATAAAATGGCTTTAATTCTAGCACCAACTTCAGGGATTTTGTGAGCCAATTACATAATGTTTTTATGGTTTAGTAAATATTAACTTTTTAATTAATGTTTTATGCACATTTCTAAACCTTTTATTATTTATACATTAATTACCACCATGTATGTGGATACTTATTTGTGTGTGAATATGTACTATCTATGCCTATCTATCTAGCGAGTCATCTGTTTTTCAATTCTTTTTCTTTTTTTTGTGTGTCTTCTTTGGTGCCTTGGAATGGTTGTTATGATTTATATGGTAGATGGTTTGAATATAGTCTTTATGGACTATATCCAGCTATTTCCTTTCAAAATTCTTTTCCTTTGGGCTTCCTATCTATTTATATTTTTGCTTCATGCCATAAGATATTTATTCTACTGGATATTGTCTATCACAGTTTTGGGGCTTGATATGCCCTTCTTTTCTTCCAGCTCATCTCATGCAATGTTAGTTGGAAAATTACAATTTTTAGCTTCAGATTGTTTTTGGACTTGAATTTGAACTTCCTTCATTATTTTCCCTAGCCATTCTCTATCTTCATTTCTCTTAGCATGTGCTAAAGCTGAACAATCTGATCTCTCTCTCTCTCTCTCCTCTATGTGTGTCTCTGTCTTTGTCCATTCACAGGGGGTGTAGCTCTGCTTATTTTGGTCTCTAAGTGGTGTGTCATAGGCAGGCAGGAGGGACATAGGCAGGTAAAACCCTATGTTGGGACTCCTGAAGAAAAGCTCCCTCTTCTCTTATGCTTTTGTAGCCACATGGTAGAAAAGGGCTTAGGTCATCTCTTGAAGAACTGGGAGATAATTGTCCTGAAGGTCTGTAGCTCTGTGGAGGCTCAGGTGGGTTCTGCAATGCTTAGGTCCTCTCTCAACTCCCTATGGGAAAAAGCCCACACCAGTACTCTCTGTAGCTCACATGGAATCCAAGCCCTTCCTTGTGCCCAAGTGCTTGTTGCTTAGTGATTTTCTGATCACCGGAGACAAATGGGTTGGAGCTGCTAATGAAAAGGTAGGGCGTACTAATTGCTGACTATATGAAAAGACTCCCCAACTTTAAAAAAGTACTGATGAGACAAAGCAGAGTGTAAGTAGCATCTTGGAGCCAGGACAGAAGTGGCATATGTACAGGATGTTTCTGAGGCATATTTTTCTATGTGGTAGGTATTGCTTGAGGAGGGGCAAACCTTGTTATAGGATAGCTCATGGTCGAAGCGTTGTGACACCAGTCATGATGCATAAACAATTATTTGATAAGCCAGTGTTTCCCAGGGATCCATTATTGTGAGATAATTGTTTTTCTCTAATAAAAACTAACACAAAATCTAGTGATTGAATAAAGGAATTTGGAGAAATTTCCTGAAACACTCGAGTGATTTGCAACTACATCGTCCTAATCAAGAGTTGCTGGGAGGGGAAGTCAGAAGAATGAAGGTGTGTTACATACATATGCAAACCCCCTGTGATGAATGCAATCATTACATAGTAAAACAAATATTAATAAAAAATTTTGAAAAAGAGTTACTGAAAATAGTCAAGTGATGCTAATGTAGACAGTGAATTGTGTGGTTTATGTGTTCAGAAACTGAAGTAAGACAGGCTTCCTTATGGCAGCTGTAGCCTCAATGTGGGTATCTTCCACTTTGCTCTTCTAGAGTTAGTCTATATTCTGATTTCACACAGAACAATGTCTCTACTGAAAAGGATTCTAGGCCTGATTTGAGGGACAGATTATCCCGTAAAACCTAAGTGCTGAACAGATTTGGGATCTGCAAAATCTCTTTGGGAATTTTAACTTGACCTTCAGTTCTTCTGTACAGGGAGAGGATTGAGAATCCGCCTAAGGACACTTTAGCCAGCTAACTGGTTAAATAGTAACAGGCATAGAAACCCTTATTGGTCAACCAGAAAATTATAATAGCCTAAGAACTATGCAATCCTATTGGATTTAATTAATCTGATCAGAGAATATTGTCAGGGAAATCTAAGATTCCTTAAAACCACTCATTTTTGAATAAACCTTATTTCTCTGTCACTGAGTGTGTCCAGTGTTGCTCATGGTTCAGACTTAGTACTACTCTACACGGGGCAAGGGCATTTAGCAATAAAGAGTGTGCTTGGTTTACAGCGGTGGCTTTCATGATTCGCTGTAGAGGAGCAAATTTAGTTGCCTGTGTGTATTTTTTCCCATTGGCCAATATTGGAGTTTAATTTTGCAATAAACAAGAGATTTATCTTGATCTTGAGAAATTAAAAGCAAAGTGAAGATGGAAACCTAAATGACAAGAAATAATAATAATAATAATAACAATATTGATGATGATGATGATATCTCTATGGTGTAGATCAGACCCTGGATTATTGGGAAGGTCCATACTTTCTTCCCTTGAACTGATAGATTTTAGTCAAAGTGCAACATCCAAGGTCACCTTAGGTAGAAAGTGGGTGTGGAAAGACTGCATGGGACACTCTGAGAGTCACAGGAGGCCAGATGCTTCCCTTTACAGGGGACTTGGCCTTTGACTCAGAGCCCTCTTTTCTTTAGTATTTGATCCTCAGCTGATGCAAACCTCTTATTTATGTTTGCTCATTGGACAACAGAGCCGTTGAGCTATTTTCACGTCTATAAAAGGCAGTGCAGAGTGCTTTCTTTGATGTGTCCCGCCTCTGCTTTGGCCTTGCCATTCCTGGCTAACTTGGTCTTCCCCATGTAAGGCTCTGGATCCCACTCCTAAAAGCTCTAATTTGGGGATCAGAGTCTGAAATAGCTCAAAAGGTATCTTGTTTAGCTTGTCATTTAAATAGCTAAATCCCTGCCCCAACCATTTAAAACCCTCTCACCTTTCATTTAGCTAAGCAATTCTTTTTTCAAATTTGGTCTGTTTATGAATGCATCTCTTTTTCTTTATCCACTGCAACTCTGCACTGATAAAAAGCATTGATGGAAAGAGAAAGGGTGAAATTAACATTCTTTTCAGTAAATGACCTCAGTTGGGATTGCAGACTGCCAGGTAATGGCTTCTAATGCCCCTCCTAAGTGCAGCAGTCACAGTCATGGCCTGGGTTTTCAACCTGGCTTCAATAATGGGCAGCTTTTGGACAAGTTATTTAACCTATCTTTGATTTACTTTCTCCATCTATAAAACAGAGATGATAGTAGTTTTTAGTTACATCATTTGCAGATTTCAATGAGATGAAAATGATAGGCCCTTTGGTTTTTTTTTTTTTTTTTGGTTTTTCTCCCTTACTGGGAACTGAACTCACGACCTTGTGCTTGCCAGGCAGGAGCTTTGCCGCTGAGCTAAATCCCCAGCCCTGATAGGCCCTTTGTTCAGATTCCAAGATGGTGGCAGTGGAGCATTAAACCAAGCACAGGACTTTTCTGGGTGTGACACTTGATGCCACCACCCCAGAAGCTGGTCCTGCTTATATGATTATTATGAGAATTAAATGAACTATTGTATTTAGAGTCCTTAAAGGAGTAGCAGGCACACATGTGATCTATGAGAATGTTACCTAAGTGTAAAAAAAAAAAAAGTTGAATAATCTGTTTTGAATAACACCCAAAATTAAAACTTTTGAATATATAAATAATTTTACCATTTTGGGTGTGAATTAGCTATAGTTAGTCCAAAAGAATGGACATTACATTTAGAATATTATCTTAATGTAACAAAATAACAGCTGAATAATCTGGGAACTAGAAAGATTGTGACTAGCTCAGGGTAACACATTAAACTGGTGGTAAAGTGACGCTTAGATTTTTGTCGTATGACTCCCTATGTAGTTTATTTGCAAATGCGCTACTGTTTTCTTCAATAATATCGATTTATTCAGTCAACATTTTGGGGTGGCTTCTATATTCCATGCACAACAGTAGACAGGAGCAATATGTGGTTCATTATTTTTGTTTTATTTATTTATTTGTTAGTTACAGAGCTCTGCTGTGTATTAGAATAAACCTTAAGATAGACCAACTCTGTCATCGAACAAGTCATGAGACCTAACCCTTTTTAAAAAGGTCAAATAAATGACATTGGGATCTCGGCATCAGAATATGAAGATGATTTGTAAGTGTAAATATTTTTAAAATATAAATGTAAACATAAATGATGGGTGAGTTTCCCAGACATTAACCTAGGGGATGAGTTAGGTGATGTAGAAAGAGCTGTCTAGATTCCACTTCAGTAATGCAGACATGTGCACTGGTTCTCAAATGCCAGTGCTGATACAAGTGGGAAGACCTGCTCATAAATGGCTAAGTTTTTTTGTTCTTTTTTTTTTTTTGTATTGCTGGAAAATTTTTTTTTTGATCTAATATGTCCATAAGGAAAATTATTAAAAACATCTTAGATCAATGGCTGATAAAATTTGCTTGAAATCCTCATTTAAAAACCCAAAGGGAGCACAAAATAGTATTCCATCTGTATTCCAATTCATTTTCATTTACTTTTTCTTGTTGAAAGAGAATGTCATCCTCATTCATTGTGAATTGCGGGGTCTAAATTTGGGAAAAGAATTCTAAATTCATGCTAATTAAGCTCCGAAGGGAGCTCTTTAAAAATTTTGAATATATAAATAATTTTACCATTCTGGGTGTGAGCTAGCTAGAGTTAGTCCAAAAGCCTTTTTAAAGCACTACACTTTATTGTGTTCAGGAATGATTCCTGAT
>NW_004955407.1:28475598-28542270 GCF_000276665.1 Chinchilla lanigera
TATATATATATATAAAACTTCTTTTTTCATGGAACAGAGACCATAAAGGACAATGTAGACTTATTTAAGTGCAATGGTTTGGGCTAATTTGGCAACCTGTGAAATCTCACTTTGATTCTTACTATGGTCATGCTCATCTTGAGTAAGGCTTCTTAATGTTCAATGATGTATACTACTGGAGCTGGGGATTTAGCTCAGCGGCAAAGTGCCTGCCTGGCACTCAAGGTCGTGAGTTCGGTTCCTGGTACCGGAGGGGGGGAAAAATGTATACTACTGTGTCAGATACAAAAGCACCTGTGAAATCTGTCCTGTTGATGTGATTCTTCTAGTTTATATATACTAATTAACACAGACATGCACTATAAGACTAAGATTCTAAAACCCCAAAAGGAGAGAAACTCCTGTCCTTCCCTGTGATTTCTCCATTCCAGGAAGATGTCAGTTTCTATTTATGCGCTCTTCTAGGAACCCGTCTTCATTCCTCTTTAGCTGGAGCAGTGATGGGAAGCTGTTCTTTCTCTGATGGACTTAACAATGCTATTTCTGTATCTCATTTGAGAGGCTGGGCGGCCATTCATTTGTGGTTAATACTGTAATTCTTAAAATGTATTTTTAAGAAGTGGATGGAAATATCTGAAAGCCCATTTTAGCTTGAATGCTATCACTCCTCAAGCACACACAGAACTGTCAGCAAAATGTTGTTTGTGTCACACAACTCCTATGAATCGAAAGTAGCTAAGCTAAAAAAAGAGAAATTGACAGGTGTCTTATTAGGGCTTAGCTATTAGTCATTTTTGTATCTGCACAGTAATTGACACTTCACTTCTAAACAAGGATCGTGCATTTGCATGCCTTCAGGAAGAAGTCCTGATGGATGATTCTAATCCACTATTTTAGGGTGTGATGGCTTAATTTGAAGTGTTTTGATGAACAAAACACGACCTCTTCCTTGTCACTTTTCTGGACGTCCTCAGGTTTCATAGTATAATCAGGGAGTGAATGGATTTCGCTGGGGTACTGAATATCTGATGACTAAGTGAGTCTGGCAGTAAAACTGGAGGTTGTGTTGGTAACTGGCTTCAACAGGAAAAAGAAGAAGGATTATCTTCGTTCTCTTCTTTTCTTGACGATTGCTGTAAAATGTATTTTTGGCTATTACACAGCAGTTGACTCTTACTGAATTAAAGTCATGGTTGGTATTCTGGAATAATTATATTTGCATTTAGGGGATAGATCCATCTCCTGGAATTTAAAAAGTTTAAAGTTGTGTGGAAGTTTAGAGAGTATCAGTTTAAAATTTTTCCCTTCCAGAAAAGGAAACCAAGGCACTGAGATGTTGACGGTGTCAACATAGCTGAATTATTTTATTTTTTTAAAATTTATTTTAAAAATAAAAGAAGGAAAACATATTAACAAAGAGACATCCATTTACAAAATAGCATAGAAACAATGCAAACAATAGAGTTACAGACAAAGTGGTAGGAAATTAATAATGGTTGTTGTACTACATATTGATATCTTCAAAGTGATTTCTCAGGAAAACAAATAGAGACATGCAAGATTGTTCAAACAAGTAATCATTAACTGTTCTTTTCAGTAAAGCCTACATGCATAATTTCCCCTTCTTTCACTTCTCTTTTCCCACACCCAGTTGCTGTTTATTTTTGAGCATTTCCTTTCATTTCACAATGTCTATCATACCTCCTAATTTTTATTCACTCTTTCAGGTTCTTACACTAGTGAGACAACACGTTGCTTACACATGCAAGTCTGATTTATTGCACTTATGACTATGGTGTCTAGTTGTGAGCATTTCCCTGTAAAAGCCTCGAGTTTATCTTTCTTTATAGCTGAGTAATATTCCATTATGTAAAAGTACCACAATTTTTTTATCCAATGCTCAGTGGATGGACATTTGGGTTGCTTCTGCAATTTAGCAATTACAAATTGTGCTGCTAACATAGCTAAATTAATTAGAGACAGAACTAAGATGAAAGGACATCAGAAAAGCTTGGTTCCATTTATGAAACTAGAATCTTCTCTTATATCTCTTTGCTAATGATTTACTTTTTTGCTATTCAGAGGAAAATTACTAAGGTGATTCTCACCATGTTCCTCAGTGTCACTTACTTTTAACCTTGCCTCTAAAAACTTTGAGTATATCTAAATGGATAATCAAATGGAAAAGTTTGAGTTAATGAATTCTTTCAGAAACTACCACCACCATCAGTGGCTTGTCAGCAGCTTCTCACTTGTATGACTGCTGCAGTTCTCAATGTCACTTCTCTTTGTGACTCTATTCAGGAATAGTGACATACATAGAAGAGACTGCACCTTTAGGTAGTTTCTATTGTCATCCCACAACCAACTTGGAGTTCAGATTCAGTATTTCTTTACATCTCTTGACCACACAACCTCAGAAGCCTTGGTGAATATTGTGGATTTTATGGAATGTTTCATAGAGACATGAGGAGAATGGTTTTATCATATACCACACAGGAAAGCTTACATTGTCTTTTTCGGACATCCTTCTTTGGTGTTTCATGTTTCTCATTTCCTCTCTCTCTGGTTCCTTTTCTTCACTTCTTCCCCCCCCCACAGATTCCTCCCCCTTTCCTGCAGTAATTACTCAGCTCTGGATGGAAGAATCTATGCATCTTTTTAAAAACAATGATCTGTGGTAAGCAATAATCATAGATATTCTTCAAACATGCCATTTGGAGGGCAGAAATGTTTCAGTTTATTTGGTCAGACCTGTAGCTTTGGGGCTACCAATTCTTAGACTGGGTAAAACTCTTTACAAAAAGGAACCAAAAGTTAAAAAGTTAACTTGCTTCCAAAGCTAAAACTATAGATATTGTTAAAATAAGTGTATCTCGTAATTTTTTCTTCTTATGTCTCTGGTCTCATTGGGTGCCTTCCCTAATAGGCACTTGTATCCCAGGTTCAACTTAGCATCATAAATTTTATTGGCCCTCTGCTACAGACCAGTCCCTGAGTACCCATCTCTGCTTTAGTAGTTTAATTGATGCTGAGGGTGGGGTGGTAAACCAGCAAAGAAGTGGAAGCCACCTAATGTGCTACTAGGTAATGTAGCATGAGAATGAACAATGGGATTTGGGCAGACAGATGTTGGAAGGACCACAGAGATGAGATGACTACAGTGAGGGTCTTGATCTGTGAAAGTACAGAGATACCAACATGGTAATGTTTGAAGAAACTGAGCGAAATGTTAGGTGGTCCCACTGTAGAAAGGTGGATGGCATAAAATTAACATGGAGGAGAAGAAGGAAAGCTATGGAAGGCTTTGAAAGTTGAACCAAAGACATTATCTTCTAGGAAAGTGAGTCAACAAATGGATCCCTGAACATTTTAATTTTTATCTGAGTTTTATTGTTCATCGAGTAAGGAGTGAAATAATTCATCAAGATTTGTTAGCAAACCCCCCCAGAAGGGTGCAGCCCTCCTCTGCCTCATCTCCTACATTCCAGAAGTAACAACCCAGGTGGTCAGTATTCTGATGACCTCTATAAAACTTTCTTTCAAATTTTATGTATATTCAAAAGTGTAGGTAAAATGGTAGGGAAAGGGGAAAGGACACATCACATCCCTGATATGTTCATCCAAAAGAATATCCTCTCTCAGTCTAGAAGAAAAATGGTGTGTTCTATTCTGTACCATATAAAAGAGAGGGTCTAAGGAAAAATATATAGATACATACACAAGATAGCTAAGATAATTGTACTACTAATTCCTATTGGTTTATGAACAACTACTTTGAAGACAACAATATGCACTGTAACAACCATTGTTAAATTCATATCACTTGTTTTTTTAAAATTCTGTATTGTTTCTAATATTTTTTATTATTTTTTACTCTTTAAAATAAAAAATGAGTGTTTACATTTAAAAAAATGATTACCATAAAGACACATTCTATCAGTTCCCCCAAAATCACTCCATACCACTTCAAACATAATTATCTCATTGTTCTCAACATTTTCTGAAGCAGTTCTGCAAGTCCTCTTCCTGAAGGTCTTTAATTGTGCTGTCCCAGATGCATTGATGTCTTAAGTTCATTCAAAATATTTACCTTTCATGGTTATTGTGATTTGGGGGAAGTGACAGAAGTTATACAGTGCCAGATGCAGTGAATAGGTGGATGAGGACGCATCGCAATGTTTTACAAGCCTGCCTTTCTCTTGGATGACACTCAGAAACAGCATTTAGAGCAGTTCTGATCACATCCCATAAAGATACATAAAAGGACTTCCAGAACTGCTTTAGGAAGTAGTAATGATGATGGGATAAGTATATTCAGAGTGAAAGTAAGTATTCTGTACAGGATTAATGACAATGTGTCTTTTATTGTAATAATTTTAAAAATTAAACATTCACTGTATATTTTGATCACACTGCATTATATTTCACATGTAGCAGTAATTCGTTCCTTTTTATGAACATTCTTATCTTCACCAGAGGTTGCTTAAGAGATAGCAACTTGATCGTTTTTTTTCTTTTTTCTTTTTTGGTACCAGGAATCGAACTTAAGACCTTGAGCTTGCTAGGCAGGTGCTTGTGCTGCTGAGCTATACCCCCCCAGCCCTTTGTGAACATCTTAGACAACATTCTTCTATATGAAAATATCAGAGTTTTAAAAAATCTGTTCTCTTATTGATGTGCCCTCAGCTGCACACTTCCGGTTTGAGGATACAAGGCATAAATCTGCTCTGAACACTTTATACACATCTTTTTCATTTAATTAAGTTTATTGGTACAATTTAGGTGTATACAATGATCACACTAATCATAGGAAATTTGCACCTGTACATAATATACTTGATTTGTTTTTTTTCCCCCTCCCATTCCTCTCCTCTCCCTTCAACCCCTCTTCCCCTCCTTATTTGCAAAGCTTTGTTTCCATTTTCTCTTCTTTTCTCCTTTTTTCTTTTCCTTTCCTTCCTTTTGTCCTCCCCTTCTCTAGTTCCCCTTTCCTTTTGAACAGTTCCTTCCCATTTCGTTATATCTCTTACAAAATTTGGTTCTTATTTACACTTTCAGTTTCTCACACCAGTGTGACAATGTGATATCTACATATGTGTGTTTGATTTATTTCACTTAAGTCGTCTCAAAGTCCATCCCTTTAGCAATAAATGTCTCAAGTGCTCTATTATATAAAAAAAAACTCAAATCTTTTTTATCCATTCATCAGTTGATGGGCATTTGGTTTTTTTCCAAGATCTAGCTATTACAAACTGTGCTGCTATAAACGTGAGTGCACATATATCGTTGTGGTATGATGTTTTTAATTCTTTTGGGAAAATACCAAGAAGGGGAATAGCTGGGTCAAGCAGGACCTCTAGTCCTAGTTTTCTGAGGACTCTCCACACTGATTTCCACAGTGGTTGTACCAGTCTACACTCCCACCAACAGTGGAGAAGTACTCCTTTTCCTCCACAGCCCCTCCAGCATTTATTATTCATTGATATCTTCATAATAGCCATTCTTTCTGGGGTGAGATGGAATCTCAGTATTGTTTTAATTTGCATCTCTCAAATGACTAGTGATGTTGAGCATTTTTTCATATATTTATTTGCCATTTGTATTTCTTCATCTGAGAAATGTGTATTCATGTTAGATGCCCAGTTTTGGATTGGGTCTTTAAATTTGGGTGGGGGCTCTGATTTTTTTGAGTTCTTTATACATTCTCGATAGTAATCCTTTATCTGAGGAACAGCTGGCAAACATTTTTTCCCCACTCTGTGGGTTGACTTTTCACTCTGTTAGTGGTTTCTCTTGCTGTGCAAAAGCTTTTTAATAAGGTGAGATCCCAGTTGTTGATACTTTGTAGTATTTCCCACAAGATCTAGGTTTTGTTCAGGAAGTCTCTGCTACACCTATGTGTTCAAGAGTTCTACTTATTTTCTCTTCCAGCAGATTTAGTGTTGGATCCATTTTGACATTAGTTTATGAATGGTAACGGACATGGGTTTAGTTTTAGTCTTTGGCATGTGGAAAGCCAGTTTTTCCAGCACCATTTATTAAAGAGGCTATCTTTTTTCCAGTGAATGTGTTTGGCCCCTTCGTCAAAATGAGATAGCTGCATGTGTTTGGAGTTGTTTCTGCATCTTCTAATCTGTTTCATTGATCCTCTGTTTTTTTTTTTTTTTTTTTTTTTTTGTCAATAGTGTGCTGATTTTGTCACAGTAGCTTTGTAGTATAATTTAAAGTCAGAGATTGTGATGCCCCCTGTCTTGCCTTTGTTGCCTAGGATTCCCTTTGCTATTCTAGATCTCTTCTGGTTCCAGATGAGTTTTAAGAATGTTTTCTCTAATTCTGTGAGGTACATTAGTGGTAATTTGATTGGGATTGCATTAAATCTGTATAACAGTTTTGGGAGTATGACCATTTTCACTATGTTGGCTGTTTCTACACAACAGCAAGGGATATTTTTCCATTTTCTGATATCCTCTTTGATCTCCTTTTTCAGAGTACTGTAGTTTTAAATGTAGAGATCTTTTTCTTCCTTTGTTAGACTGATTCCTAAGTATTTCATTTTTTGGATGCTATTATGAAAGGTGTTGTTTCCTTAATTTCTCCCTCAGAGAGTTTGTTATTTGTTTTTTTTTTTTTTTAAAGATTTTTTTGTTTTCTTAAGTAAAAACATAAGGGTGAAATTTCCAGGTTATTAGATGTTTAATTTTATGAAAACTGTCAGCTGTTTTTCCAAGTGGTTTTACTATTTTAAATTCCCTTCTATAATTGTTATGGCTTGAATGTAATATGTCCTCCAGACATATTATTCCCAATGCAGCAGTGTTTAGAGATGATAATTGTGGAAGGTGACTGGATTGTTAGGACTGTAGCTTCATCAATGGATTAACCCACTGATGGATTCATAATCTGATGCTGCTGTTGGGAGGTGATGGAAATTTAGGATGTGGGGTCCAGCTGGAGAGAGTGGGTCATGGGAACATGACCTTTGATATTACATCTTGTCCCCAGCCCCTTTCTCTCTCATTCTCTTTTTCTGCTTCCTGACAGTCATAGGGTGAGCAGCTTGCTTTATCATAGACTTTCCTCCTCAGTGATGTTTGGCCTTACCTCAGGCCTACAGTGTTGGGGCAAAGTGACCACGTACTGAAACCTCTGAAACGGGGAGCTGAATACATCTTTCCTCCTCTAAGTTGATTTTATTGACTGGTGCAGAAATGTATCCAGATGTTCAACATTCTTGACAAAGTATTGTTGATGCCAGTGGTTTTTTTTTTTTTTTTTTTTTTTTTGTTTTTTCTCCGGTACCGGGAACCGAACTCACGACCTTGCGCTTGCCAGGCAGGCGCTTTTGCCGCTGAGCTAAATCCCCAGCCCCGATGCCAGTTTTTTTAATTGTAGTCCTTCTGGTGTGTGCCTGTTAGTGTCTCACTGTGGTCTTCATTCGAATTTGATTGTTTCTTGAACAAATTAAAACCAATCCTTCTAATGTTACCTTCTCCTTTACCTTTACTTTCAGAGGCACTTGTAGCTGCAAATTCTTTAACTTTGGGGGATTTTTTGTGCTATCTGTTTTAATTGAGTCTGTTTTCCCCTGCTTTAAATTTGATTTAACTCTCTCTTATCTACTAAATCACTTCTCACCACTTTTCCATTTAATTTCCAGCTTGCAAAATATTTTCTTACTGTCTTTTTTCCTACTCTCTTTCTCTTTCTGGCTTTATGCCTAAAAGCAAATCAAAATGCACAAAAACAAAACAATAATGAACATATTATCTCAGTAGGTCTTGGACATACCAAATGATTAAGCTTCCATTTTTAAAAATCTAGAAGTCTTTTTAGGAAGTGGGGTGTAGATCATGGTTAGAAGTGTCTGAAGGTGACAAGATACTGTTTGAGATAAGTGCTATAAAATTATGAGTACCCTCTGAGGCATATTAATTCCCTGAGATGACCAATAGTCTTGTACCACTGAGTGGGCTCAGTAAGCAGTGGGGATAATCCTGACAGCCATTTTTGTATCAGTAAGGCCAGCAACATACTGTATACTGTGATGGAGAACTACGTAAATGTATAGATAATAAATCCATCCCCAAATCAGCTTCCCTTTAGACAAATTTCTTCAATTCCCTCAGCTACTCAATTTCCACCCACATAGAGGCAATGAAAAAGAAGAGGGGAAAAGTAGGGATTTGGTTGGTGAAAGAAGTAACTGCTTGGGTGTTGCTAAGCACTTCTGAGGAAAAATTCATGGATTTGGTTGTCAATTCTGCATGGAGAAGTACAGGAGAGGTACTTTTAAAATTGTATTTTAAAAAGATCAGTGGGTTTAGGGACTTTTCCTATTGCTCCTTCAAAATTTAAATGCTACACATTCTTACCTTTTGGACTCTTACTCTGCTTTCAAAAGTAGTATTTCATTGGAATATCCATCTTCCCATGTGAATTAACATTAACAAAGAGAGTGATGCGGGGCTGGGGATTTAGCTCAGTGGCAAAGTGCCTGCCTGGCAAGTGCAAGGTTGTGAGTTCGATTCCTGGTACTGGAAGAAAAACGAAAAACAAACAAACAAAAAAACCAGAGAGTGAGGCTGCTAGCAGTCTCTTCCAGAGCGTAAACCTCCAGCGTGATTCACGTTCCCTTTGCCCTCCAACCCAACGGCATAACTTCCTGGGCCTCAGTTTCCTCAAGAAGAAGTTAGAATAACATTTTGTTCTACTATTCCTTGTGTCTTCTATTGCTACTTTTAGGGACTCCATATTGAGCCCTGTACAAGGAATAACTTACAGTTTTAGTTTTTGGGTGAGTCAGCTAGATTTGAATCATTTGGAATAAGACTTTCAAATAAGACTTTCAAAATAGACTTTCTTTTCACTTTCTCAGATTTTGCATTTCTCCTTCATGAGCTAATATCTTCTTGAGACTTCTGCTAGAGTGACAGAAAAAGGCATCTATGTGAACGGCATTTTCAGCCTTGAACAGGATTTTGGTGTGTGAATGAAGAGATTTATTTATGGCAACAAATTGAGTCTGGTACTTTGTGAGTTCTGGAATCTTTGGCAAACCACAAGACTTTGTAATTCTCAGTTTGTTCCTTTAGAAAACAGGAATGTCAGTGGTTATCTTAAAGAGGTATTTGGGGCATTGAATATCTTGTATACAAAAAGAACTTAGCTGAGTATCTGGAACATACTATTTGTATCCCATATATTATTTCTCACCATCATCTTGAAACTGTAATGTTTTATGGGACTTTGACCTACTCTACTCATGAAGATTATTACCCTAGAATTTTTGAGAGTCTCCTACCAGTCTCCAGTCTCTCTTCCCAAAATTAATTTGCCAGTTGGAGGAAAATTTCCCTCCCTAGCCCACTTTATGATAGACCTATGGTACAGGCTTTGTCTGTTCAAGTACTCTGCCCCTTGTCCACAGCAAAGGACCTGGCACTCAAGCTTGGCCAATACTCCCCAACTCCCGGCATCAGGTATTGAGCCCTGGGCCTTCACACTGAGATACATTCCCCAGCCATTTTTATTTTATGTTATTATTTTAATTAATTAATTTTGAAACAGGATCTCACTAAATCACTAAATTGCCCAGGCTGGACTCAAAATTTCAATCCTCCTGGCTCAGCCTCCCAGGGTACTGGTATTACTGGCATGTGCTGCTGCTCCTTTAGGCCAAGGACTATCTTACTCAGTATTTAGGGAAAAGGTCTTTTTTCCTCACTGGATTTGTTGAACTAGTAATGTATGTGTGGGCATCTAGTGACCAGGCCATGGGGAAATTTCATCTGAAAATGGGGCTAATCAGAGAAAGCTATCTGTAGGAAGAGGTGGAGAAAGTTAGTTCTCTGATTATCTCATTTTTGCCTCTATTTAGGAAACTAGAATGCCCACACCTTTCCTAGTTTTATGAGGAAGAAAACACTTTGTTGTATCCAAGCTAAAGATAAATTGGTTCTTGATTCTTGCAACTGAAAGAGTGGCTCATTAAGACCTAAATTTTTTCAGGCTGGGGATGTAGCTCAGCAGCACAGTGCCTGACTGGCAAGCACAGATCCTGAGTTCAATTCCCAGTACCAAAAAAGAAAAAAATATAGACTCAATTTTTTTTCTCCTCCCTTATCCATATGGGAGGTTTGGCCTGTGCTTGGTTCTTTCTTACAATAAGAGGGCTAGCCTGGTGTGGTGGTGCACGCCTGTAATCCCAGCATTTAGGAAGCTGAGGCAGGAGGATCGTTGTGAGTTTGAGACCAGCCTGGGCTACAAAGTGAGCTCAAGACCAGCCTGAACTGCACAGTGAGGCCCTGTCTCAAAGAGACAAAACAAAACAAAACATAAAAAACCAAAATACAATAGGAAGGCTATCAAGTAAAGATATAAACCTGAAAAGCAGTGGGTTATAATATTTACGGATCCCTGCAGTTCAGTGTTTGGGATTTTTGGAAGCATAGATAATTCAACGTGTTCTCTGTAATTTCAGTAAACTTATGACCTAGAAACTGAAATCTATTTGAGTAAAGTCTAAAAGGCACTCAGAAGGCAGCTGTTTAAGCCTTTCAGTTTTAAGTGGTTTACATGTTCATGGGTAAATGCCGTTGTGGTTAGGGGAAAAAAAAAGGAGACCAAGGTTTATGGGCCCCAGGTGCTCAGTGATTTCCTTACAATGTGTTTTCTTCCAAATGGTTTATTTTTATTAGTATATCTAACAGTACACAAAGATTACATTCCTTGTGTGGAGTTGGTTTACGTATACAACACATCTTGCTTCTTTTGGCTTCCTCTCCCCTCTCTCCCCCTCCCGCCCTCCCGTGGTCCCCTTCCCATTTGCAGAAGATCTCTCTCCCTGCTTCCTACTATCTACTTTTTAATGTGGCTCTTTAGATTATTTATACTTTGGGTTTTCTATAGAAGAGAAACTATCCAATATTTAAGTTACGTGTCTGGTTTATTTTACTTAACATTATGTCTCTCGGTGCAGCAGTGAGGAAGGCCACTGATGTCACAAGCACCAATCATGTATGAGCTGCAAAGAGGGGCAGAGAGGGAAAGTCCCACAAGGACACAGCTGCCATGTACCTTGCGGTGTGGGGAAGAGGGGCCATAATGAATCTGCACTACAAAATGCGCCCTGTGTTCATGCTGGGGACACACCATCCGTGTCAGTGTGGTTAAACCGTATTTTGAATGTGTTGTCTTGTTTGCATTTCAATTACCAACTTGACTTTATAAGAGCTTTATAAAGTTGATTTTATAGGGACTCTAGAAGACTACACATAGATTTTTATTTTTATTTTTTAACCAGACTTTATTGGTGTATTTTAGATATCCATACCGACCACCTTTATCATAGATAATTATAACTTGATTCATTTTTTCCCATTCCACTCCCCTCCCTTCAACCCTTCCTCCCCTCGTCATTTACAAAAGCTTCATTTCCATTTTTTCTTTTTCTCACTATTTTTTTTTTAAAAATTCCTTCTTTTCCCCTCCCCCTCCCTTGTTCCCCCTCCCTATTTGAACTTTGTCTTCCTATTTCACAATACTTAACATACATTTTGGTTCTTATTTACACTTTTGGCTTTCCACACCAGAGAAACAATACGGTATTTACACATGTGTGTCCAATTTATTTCACTTAAGAGTATGGTCTCAAGGTACATCCATTTACTTAGGAATGTCTCAAGTTTATCTTTCTTTATGGAAGAGCAGTACTCCACTGTTTAAAAAAACCTACATCTTTATCCACGCCTTGGTTGATGGGCATTCGGGTTGTTTCCAAGATTTGGCTACTACAAACTGTAAACATGGGAGTGCATATATTGCTGTCATATGATGTTTTTAGTTCTTCTGGGAAGATACCCAGAAAGGGAATAGGTGGGTCAAATGGGACTATTAGTCCTAGTTTTCTGAGGACTCTCCACACTGATTTCCACAGTGGCTGTACCAGTCTACACTCCCACAAACAGTGGAAAAGGGTTCCTTGTCCCTCACATTCCCTCTAGCATTTGTTACTGATTGATTTCCTCATAATAACTATTCTTTCTGGGGTGAGATGATTGTTTTAATTTACATCATTCGAATGACCAGTAATGTTGAACATTTTTTCATATATTTACTTGCTGTTTGTATTTCTTCACCTGAGAAATGGGTATTCATCTCAGATGCCCATTTTTAGATTGGGTCTTTAAATTTGAGGGGTCTGATTTTTTTTTTTTTTGAGTTCTTTATACATTCTCGATAGCAATCCTTTGTCAGAGGAACAGCTGGCAAACATTTTTTCCCCACACTGTGGGTTCTGCACACTGTTGGTAGTTTCTCTTGCTGTGCCAAAGCTTTTTAATCAAGTGAGATCCCAGCTATTGAGTCTTTGTGATAGTTCCTGTGCAACTGGGGTTTTGTTCATAAAGTCTTTACCTACACCAATGTCAAGAAGACTACATATAGTTTAAAGTTAAACTCATTCTTGCTTAGGTAACATTATTATCAAAATTAGGTCAATATTGGAAAATACATTTTCTTTTCAATGAATATTATTCACTGCCTCATAGGAGTCTCAAAAGATGACTCCTGAATTTGATAATTTTTAGGATCCAGTTGACCAAGTACAGGGAATAGAAGGGGAGAATATATAAGAGGCATAGTGGAGGTGTAACTCAGGACACTATTGTTGTTTAAAAGAAATTTTTTCTTTAATGAATTGGAGGGGGCTGGGAATATAGCTCAGCAGTACAAGCGCCTGCTTGGCAAGCGCGAGGTCCTGAGTTCGATTTCTGATACCAAAAACAAAAAACAAAAAACCAAAAAAACCCCACAAATGAAGTGGAGGGGGAAACTAGATTTTTAGGAAATGTCGAAAACATAGCAACCTACAATATATTTGGACATGGGATTAAAAATTAAAATGAGGTGAGAAAACAATTTAAAATGTTTGTGAGAAAATGGGAGGTTTGAATGCTGTCTGGGTGATTAATGATGTTGAGGAATCACCGTTTTGTGGTGGTTGCTCTGTGTGATATCACGGTCTGATTGCTAATGAAGGGAATGCCCTTGTCTTTGGGGGTACACACTGAGAAACTTACAGATGATAAGAAGCTCGTACTTTCCTTAGGATAGCAGTAAGAAGATAGAGTAAAGCCTGTGTTACAATAATAATTTTTAAAACTCGCTGTTATTAGTCCTTCTAGGTTACATTCTTGGAAAGCGTGTGCCTGAGATATAAGATAAACATGATTTATAAGAAAATAGCAACAGTAAAGGACGCTAACGAAATTTTATGCTTTTTCCAGGAGCCTGATGTCTGTGTTATTGTAAGAATATGAACACATATGTCAAGTTTAATCAACTGCAAATGATAAACTCAAATAGTATAAAAGCACTTCAATTTCTAGATAAATCAAGTTAAAAAGGCAAAACCAAAGCTAAAACACATGATTCTATTTTGGCAAATTCTGATGTATCTTATCTGCGCCTGATGATGGCTAATTCTGTGTTGGTTAAGGCTCTAAAACTATGGGCCTTAGGTAAAATCTGTCCTACCATCTGTTCTGGTGAGGCCCTGGAGCTAAAAATGGTTTTTATATTTTTAAATGATTGAAAAATGTCTAAAGGAAAATAGCAATTAGTGACATTTGGTAACTGTATGAAATTCTAACTTAAATGACCATTATATAATTTAACTTGAACACAGCTATTAATATTTATTTACCATTTTTGCAAATAAAATTTTATTGGAGTCTATGCGTCCATTTGTATATATATATATATATATATATATATATATATATATATATATATTTGTTTTGGTTTTTCTCCGGTACCGGGAGCCGAACTCACGACCTTGCGCATGCCAGGCAGGCGCTTTTTGCCGCTGAGCTAAACCCCCAGCCCCCATTTGTATATTGTCTATGGCTGCTTCCAACTTAGCACAAGTGATGAATAATTATACCAGAGATTGTATGGCTTGCCAAGCCTGAATTATTTTTCCTCTGACCCTTTACAGAAAAAGTTTCCCAACCTAGATAAACAAATTGAGCCCTGGAGGTATGAAGTGTCTGGACTAAACCTGCACAGGTTTTGAGGGTAGAATCACAACTCACACTTAGGTCTTCGAACTCCAGCTTTTCTTAATCTTGGGTGTGATTTTTCCTCTAAATTTGTCCCATTGAAATAACAATGTTTTCTACTCATATAGTGCTCATTATCTTTCTAATGTTCTTTAAAAATTTTTTTCACCATGTTTTCACCGTTTTAATTTTTCAAAGAATTTTTTATTAGTACATGTGTATGATAAATAATGAACACATTCGTTGTGGGAGTTGATACATAAATGTATCACATCTCGTCTTTTTCTTTCTGGCATTCCTGCACATATTTATATTAAATCTTTTAATCATCATAACAATCTGTAAGATAGATATTATAATTATCTCTCATATTATATTTACAGAAATTGAAGGAAGGATCAGTTGAACATGGATTAAGCAAAGTTGTAAAGATACAGGCAGGTTGGGGGCCCAGGCAGCTCAACTCTCAAATGCTGCACACTGATTCTGACCTTATTAACAAAACAGGAAACATTTGCTTGTGGATGTTTTCAATAAAACTTTATTTATTTATTTATTTATTTATTTTGGTTTTTCTTCGGTACCGGGAACCGAACTCATGACCTTGCGCTTGCCAGGCAGGCGCTTTTGCCGCTGAGCTAAATCCCCAGCCCAATAAAACTTTATTTAAAAAAACAGACAGTAGCCTAGATTTGACTCTCAGGCCATAGTTTGCCGCATTGTCTCACTTTAGCCCAGTCTCAGCATCTGGTGAATGTTACGGTTTCTTTGAGTAAGGGAACTGCAAGGCTCATGAAGGAGAAACCATCCAGTGCTTCAGTGGTTCTAACACCTCACTTCTCTTTTACACTTTAGGGCAAAATGATATAAAGTTGATCTTTTTGCCAAGCGAATTTGGATTAGTGAAAGCAGTTTGTAATCTCCTTTAAAACGAAAGGCTCTGGCAGTGTATGATCAGAAATTCTTACACCATAAATTTGTACGATTTTTGTTTATCAGTTAAAGGAGGAAGCAGTCTTTGGGGAGTAGACTCTTGTTTTAATTTTGAGCCTCGATCCTTGCTTTGTGGCCTTTCACTATCTTACCCCAACAGGCTGGCTGGAATAGGAATAATGTCACTGCACACAGGATTGTAGAGGCTTCTTTAGAACCTGGGAACTCTGACCTGAAGCTTGTCTGCCGTCAGAGCAGAGAAGAGGCCACTCCAAAGAAAAATGGTTCACGACCAGCTTGCTGTATGCACCAGATTCTAATGGCACTTCCCAGCCCATCGCTTGAACGTGCAGTTCTATAAACCAATTGGAAGAAGTATTTATTCATTGGTGTTGGTTTCAAATGGATACTGTATGTCCATGATTTATAGAAAAATAGGGTAATAAATGACTGTGACTTTTGCTTCACTGAGAAAAATCTGACAGTTAAAAATTTTTTTTTTTTGTGAGGATGGAATTGGGAGAGATGAAAGAATGAGAGGGAACTGAATTTAGCAGAAAAAGAGAAGTTGTTTTCCTGGAAGAGGATCCTGCCTATGCCATGTAGCACTACAGGTGGAGTGGTGACTTGGCTGTCTACTGGGTGCTCATGTTGAGTTAAGGGGAGACAGGTGTTTGCAAAATTGTGGTCTGAGGGCCGAATTCTGGCTGCTGTCTGCTTTTGTAAGTAACGTTGTGTTGACATACTGTCACATGCACTTACTTTGTCAATAAAGTTACGGGCCACTTGTTCATATACGTGTCGCCTTTCGCTGCTTCTGTGTACCAGTGGTAGTAAGGAGAGGTTGCAACAGATTGCAATAGCCCAGTAGAGGTAAAGCGTTTATGATTTGGCCCTTTACAGGAAGTTTTCAGACCTTTAGTTATAAGAAAAGATTGGTGAGGTCACTTTTATAAAATATTTCTTTGTGGAGACAATAGGCTGGATGTATCACCCGGCAGTGGAGAGGTAACCGTAAAGTGCTGGTGAAAATGTCTTTTAAATCACCCTCTAAATGTGGTACATAGCCATTAGCTTTTTTTTTTCTTCAAATTGACAGAAACCTGGACACACTCAGTCCTCTGAGTCAATGTAGCAGAGTTTGGGAACTGGCATTTTAAAAGGCTTAAGCCCAGTAATCAGGCAACTTTGGGAAACACTAGCTTGGAAAATACCAAGTTTTCACAAAATGCTCATTGAATTACTGGGAGGTGATGGAAACTTTAGGAGGTGGGCCTGGTGGAAGGAAGATGGTTTTTGGCAGAGAAGATGGTTTTGGGAGAGGGGAGAATGCCCTTGAAGGGAATTTGGGACCCTGGCCCCTTCTTCTCTCTCTCTTTTCATCCAGTTGCCATGAGGTCACAGCTTCCTCCACTATGTGCTCCCACTCTGATATACTGTGCTGCCACAGGCCCAATGCAATAGGGACACATGACCATGGGCTAAAATCTTTGAAACCATGTGAGCCAAGATAAACTTTTATTTATTTAAGTTGACTTATCTCAGGTATTTGTCACAGGTACAGAAAGCTGAATGACGCACAAACATGAATTGCTGAAAAGAATGAAATAAAAATTAATACATTCCGTACTACCGAGAAACATACTGTTAATCTGTCAGGGCTTTGAGGCATACACATGCCCTTTCTGGATTGAGTTAGTATGATTCTACTGCATTTTTAAAATACCATGCAGTTATTTTGGACTTCAGTTGTGGGAAGGGATTTCACTGGGGTTTGGGATTTGTTGCTCTTTTGAAAATATTTGGATAAGAAGTCAAGAAATACATCATTGCTCCTAAGGGACCAGAGGAGTTGGTAAATAACAACGACGATTATGAAAATGTTGAGTTTATATTATCAGACTCCAAAGAGCACAGTTAGACTGTTAAATATACTTTTTGTTCTTTTCTTATTTTTTGTCAAATTATCATTTGTAGCATCCGTCACACCTCTCTTGATGTCATCTTTGATGTGAGGATGTAGCCATCAGTATCACACCCCAGAACCACATTAATGGCTCCGGACAGTTCTCTGTGATAAAGAGATGCTGCCTCTGCTAAATGCTGCTGCCAACATCATAGAAGGTGAGATTTTCATTGTGTTTCATGTGCAACTGTCACTTTTTATCTCTAGAAGGTTCTGCAATAGCGTTCATGAGCAGTGCAGAAGAGGAAGGAAGGGGCTAGCTCAGTCTAGGTCTTTCCATTCTGAGCTGTCAGATTCATTGGGATTCTGTTGCTTCTCATCACTGATTGCCTTGGCAATTTTGACGTCATCATCAGCTTTCTGAAGGCAGACCCAGGAGGCTGGTTTGGGAGCTACACAGATATATGGTATCCACTTCCCTGCTGGCACATAAGATATTATTAACAACTTTGATTTCTTAGGGTTGAATAGACATCATTTAAAAAGATGGCTGATGTCAGATAAATGAGGATGCTGGGTCACTGCAGAAAGTTACAGCTTTGTTTCCTTTAGCCAAAAGCTGAGAGTCACATTTGTTCTTCAGTAAAAAAAAAAAAAAATCAATTAAATTGTTAATACAGAATGCATCTTCCCATAGTTGAAATAGCATGAACCAAAGATGAGAAAACCGAATCCTATTTAAGTCCTTTATACTATAATTATCTTTCGTCCTTCAGCTTGTATGCAAATTTTCTGAGCCTCAGTTTGCTTATCTGTCCAATAGGGATGACATCATTGACCATGCCTGTCCTATAGCATTGTGTGGGCGATGAAACTGACATAGTAGGTGTGAAATTCATTTGACAAGTTACAATGGATTATGCAAGTTGATATTATTCACCATAAAATAGCATTAAAACAGTTATGAATATTCCTGGAAACAGTAGGTTTGTAGCTGGGTATGGTGGCACCTACTTCTAATTCCAGCACTCTCAGAGGCTGAGACAAGAGAATTGCAAGTTCAAACCTAGCCCAAGCAATTTAGCAACTTAGTGAGACCCTGTATCAAAATAAGGCAGGGCTGTGGTTGTAGTTAAATGTTAAGGTCCTGGGTTTAAATTGTAGTACTGCAAACAAACACACAAACAAATCCTGGAGATAAATGCGACTGTTTTAATTGTGCGAATCCACGCAACTTTATTGCTGTGTATATAATAACAAATTAGCCTTCCATTCATCTGCTCAAAGAATGATGCTACACCCTTTTGTTAATTTAATATTTTTAAAGTAGTTTTAGGTTTACAGGGAAAAAGTGAGTAAAAACCAGAGTTGGCATATATTTCCTCACCCTTCTTACACATAATTTCTCCTTTCTTAATGTCTTGAATCATTATGGTGGATATGTTACAGTTTATAAGTCAATGTTAATACTTATTAACTAAATACTCTAGATGATGTTAGGGTTCACTCTTTGATTGTAAATTCTGTGGGTTTTTACATATCTGTGATGACATGTATCTCCCATTACAGTGTCCTACAGAATATTTTCACTGCCCTAAAACCCTCTGTACTTTGCTTATTCATTCCTTCCATCTTCCTGAACCCTTGGTAGCCACTGATCTTTTATTCTCTCCATAATTTTACTTTTCCCAGAATGTCACATAGTTGGAATCAGCGTACTGCCTTTGCAGATCCGCTTCTGTGACTCAGTAATATCCACTGAGGATCTTCCAGGTCTTTTTTTCCCAAGGCTTGATAGTACATTTCCTTTCCTCCCTGAATAATATGCCATTTTCTGAATGTACTATAATTACATGTGTATTCACCTATTGAAGGTCATCTTGATTGCTCCATCTTTTGGCAATTACAAATAAAGGTGGTATAAACACCTGGGTGCAGGTTTTCATGTGGACACGAGGTTTTTCAACTAATTTGTGAAACGACCATGGAGTGTGATTGCCCCATCCTATGGTAAGAGTACATTTAGTTTTGTAAAACTGTCAAATTTTCTTCTAAAGGGGCTGTACCACTTTGCATTCCTACTAGGTGTTTCCTGATTTTCTGTTACCCCTCACAAACCTTTGATGTCAGTATTTTGAATCTGACCATTCTAATAGGTGTGTCATTTTATTTTAATGTATAATCCCCTCGTTACCTATGAAGTTGGTCATGTTTTCATAGGCTTGCTGGTCATCTGTCTTCTTTAATGAGGTGACTGGATCGTTTGCTCATTTTTGATTGAGTTGTTTGTTTTCCTGTTGTTGCATTTTAAGACTTATACGTATATTTTAGATATCACTCCTTTATCTGACGTACATTTTGCAAAGATTTTCTTCCAGCCTGTCGCTTGTCTTTGTGTTTGCACATCATTGTTTATTTTTGAGTATTAACTTCAACAGCATGGTCACACTCTTTCTAAACGCTCTTGGCATCCAAGTTTGCAATTGTTACAAAGGTTGAGAAATCCCAATGCTCCAATTATCATTTTATCATTAACTCCTTTTGTGTTTGGCTGCGTTTGTAGACTGGATCAAGTCATCAAGCCCAACACAGGCTCAACCTCAAACCTCACGTTCTTAACAGGGATCATCACTGCTGTCATCTGAGAGCTGGCCCGCAGCCTGTCCAAGTTGGCTAGGTCTGGCTGAGCTTATTGGAGCGGCTGACATTTTTGCTGACTAGTGTCATGCTGTCTTTGCCAGTTTGCTGGAATAGACACAGACACCGATTGGGTCACGCTGAAGACATTCCTGTCTTGTGAAGCAAGTCTGTTTGTATTTTAGGTTTGCCAGGACTAATGAATTAAAACGTTTGGACTCTCCACAACTTGCTGTTTATCAATGCCTCTGACAGGAGGAGGGTTTTCTTTTGCTCTTGCTTTTTCTAGAAACATGACAACATCCTGGCTGCTGGAGAGGTGAGGAAAGGAGAGAAGGGTTGTGGAGGGAAGCGGAACAGGGAGGTCCCGGGGGACGCTGGGGTCTGGGGCAGAGCAGGTAGCAGCGCGCTGCCTGACAGCTGTCCCTGCTCCTCAGCGTGTCAGGGGCTGTTATGCAGCAGGTGCAGCCTGCCCGCTCCCCGAGTCTTTACTCCACAAAGGCAGCGGCTGGCCAAGGCAGCGGCTGGCCCTGGATTACACAAGTGCAGACACTCAACTAAGTGAGGTAAGGCAACAGGTGTGAAAACCGAACTAAGTGCTTGCGGCTCGGCAGTCTAACCACAGCTTCGTTCCAGCCTCCAGCAGAGAGCGGGAAGCAGTAGCCGGTTTCCCAGGTGGTGTGATGAGAAGGCAAGTTGCTTTAAGGGGCTGTTGTGGTCGAATCTTTGTGGAACGCGGAGTCCGCGGTCTCCACACCATCTTTCGGAGGCAGACAGATACTTTCTGTCTTGCTGAGGGACGGGATGTCATTTAACTGTCCTCCCCAATTCCATTTTCTGTAGCTGGAAACTGCACCAGAGAGTTATTTACAAACTCCAGAGGCAAATTCCCACCTTTCCTGCTTTATTCCTTGTTGCAGAAAAGTGTTGGGAGATTTGCTCGAAAAGGCAATGAGCTTTACATCTTTAGATGTTATGATAAAGTGGTTTGGAGCTTGTCTAATGCCAAACAGAAAGACTTTTCTTTTTAGCTGAAGCTTCAGGGAGTTTTGATTCTTTGTTTGGTTAAATTTGAGATGGTCTGTGCTCTCTCTCCAGAAACAGGTGACCAACAAAATGCTTCATTCTAAGCAGAAGAAACTACACGAAGCATGTGATAGTTATAAAATAAACCCTCAGTCAAGTAACAGTGATTTTATATTATCTTTTCTTCAAATGTTTCAAGTTATCATTTCTTTGTAACTGCGAATGACAGAGAGAATGGAGGGCTTACGGATTCATTGGTATTTGTGGTCTTACATGAATGGGCTCAGTATGATCCTAACTGGATGATTAAACTATTGCTAATTTTTCTCCAAAACTATCCTAGGTGTTTAATATGAGCATGTTTTCTTTCCATGTACTGGGTACGATGATTCCAAATGTATGTGTGTATAAATAGATCTCATATGTATATGCATTGGCTTTGGCTCTGTAAGTATTATAAAATAAAATCCAGTGTTCTGGACACTATTTTTGGATACATAAAAGTTATGGGAAAAAGTCAAAAGCCTTGTTATGTATGAGAAAACGTCCTGTTACAAGCAGTTCCCAGAATCTTGCTAAAGATGGCTAAAGGGATTATTTATATTTTGCCATTTTTAGAGACATTTCCCTTAAAATATCATTCAGGTCTTTTGGTTTGCTGTCTAGATGAGGAGATAGATAGTGTAGGGGAAGCAAGATCCAAAATAGAAAAGTTAAATATGTGTGTTTAAATAACAAAGATATCATGTATTTATAATATCTTTTCATGGTTCAGATCCACAACAAATTACCAGATATCTTGGGTAAAGTGTAGAGTGTTTGGGCCGAATTATTTTATGACACAGGAATAGTCATGCATGTTTTTATGTTTCCATCTCCTGTGTAGTGTGTTTTCCCATTAATTCAAAGTTTATTAACAAAATGATAACTTAATAGATAGAATACAATGCCTATGGGATGTTTTAAAGCTTTATCTTTTGCTTTTATCATATACTGTTAAGAAGTAAAGCCATAAGTAAAAATATTTGCTAGATTTATAAGTAGTCAGATATTTCAAGCAAATAATTTTCATGATACCACTGCAGGATATTTTAAAATGGTCTTTGGTATTCTTTTTTTTTTTAATTTTAAAAATAAAAGGAGGAAAATACTAACAGACAGACAACATTTTACAAAATAGCAAAGGATCAGTACAGACATTACAGAGTTACAAACAGAGTGGTAGGGAATTAACAATGCTTGTTTTATTACATATTGATATCCTCAAAGTGGTTTCTCATGAAAACAGATCTAGACATACAAAGCTGATCAACCAAGGACTCATTGACAGTTTCTTTCAGCAAGGAAATACAAGACAGTAGAACAGCCATGTTAACTATCCTGCATATACATACATACAAACTTTCTCCTTCTTTCCCTTCTCTTTTCCCATATCCCAGTTACCCTTTACCTTTGAGTGCTTTCCTATCAATTCACAATGTCTATCATATCTCCTAGTTTAAATTAACTCTTTCAGGCTTTACACTAGAGAAACAATGCGGTGCTTGCACATGTATGTTTGATTTATTTCACTTATGAGTATGGTCTCTAGTTGTGACCACTTACCTATAAAAGCCTTGAGTTTATCTTTCTTTACAGCTGAGTAATATTCCATTATATATGGTATTCTTTAAATGGTCCCATGATATTAATTCTTTTGTCACTCTCAGATTGATAATTTGGCTTTGATTTAGACTTTTGAGCATGAAACGACAGACTAATCCAAAGCTTCCTGATACACTCTTAAAGCTATATCTTTTCTTTTTCCCCCTTCAATTAAAAATAAAACACTACTATATGTAACCTTTAAAGCTGCGACGGACTGGGGAACTGAAAAAGTGAGGTCGGCAGAAATTTTTGCCACATTTCATTCATTCCAGATGTGTATTGCCAAAGTGATTTTTGTCTAAGCCAGAAAAAGATTTTTAAATGGAGCCAGTGAATAATTTTGATGTAGGAAGGTTACTAACTTTCCCTTTGAATTCCTGAAGGCTTCTAAATGGAGACACGATGCTGGGGAAGGTGACAATGGCTTTCTCTTGTCCTTCTAGCTGGAAGACCCAGGAGAAGGCCGGGCCCCAGGTGCCCACATGATCAGCACAGCAAGGGTACCTGCGGATAAGCCAGTACGCATCGCCTTTAGCCTCAATGATGCCTCAGGTACACTGTGCTTTGGGGGAAAGGGCTGCACCCCTCAAATCCCCCCTTCCCACCGTCTTCTCTAATTCCACAGAGGATGTTTAAAATTACATATTGCATGACTCCGTAATAAAGGATATGATATTTCATCATGCATTTAAAATTTTTATTTTATTTTATTTTATTTATTTATTTATTTTTTTGAGACAGGGTCTTGCTATGTAGTTCAGGTTGGCCTTGAACTCATTATGTAACACAGGCTGGCCTCAAACTCAAGCAGATCCTCCTGCCTCAGCCTCCCGAGGGATCATCAGTGCTGGGATCATCAGTCCTCCCTTATCTTGTGTTGGTTATTTTATTCTTGAGTTGGTTGTTTGCTTCTTTTTATGTCTTTTCCTATTTTAACTTTCTTTTACAATGAGATTCATAGAGCTGTAACAATTTCTAAGGATAGCAAAGCATGTCACTGTTAAAACTGCATGAGGAAATGTTTATTGCGAATTGGCAGGTGGTTAGATAATGCCAAAATACCTCTGTACCAGTTTCAGCAGCATTTGTTGAAGCCTAAGTTCAAGCCGCTCGTTCCTCACTGACGCTTCCACACTTCCGGCTAAATAAACACCTTTCAGCAGGAGTGATGAATGGGACAGGTGAGGTGGGGCCCTCTGGAAATAGTAGGGTCTGAGGTGAGGCTGCCATTCTTGGAGCTCTCCGTCATGGCTCCCCTCAGTGACCTCTTAACATACATATCAGGTTGCACCACCTTTGAACAAGGGACCTCATGTGGTGAGAGGTCACAGTGGTGAGGAAAGAAACTCTTGGCTTCCTTCGCCTGGCGTTCGCCATTGCTCCTAGTTTAACGCCATCTGTTAAAATCACATGCTCAAGTACTATTACCATTCAAACCACTTCAGTTCTTTTCAGGACTGGTTTTCACTCACTCTCTCTCTCTCTCTCTCTTTCTTTCTCTTTTTCTCTCTCTCTCCCTCCATCTCTTCCTCCCTCCCTACAGTGCCCATGTTGGGGTGATGACTTAAAAATTAGTGATGGAAAATGAACAAGATCACTCCAAAATAACGTGAAGTAAGGAGCTGGTCTCTGTGTAACTTCTGATGTGACTCAGTTAGTATGGACTTGGAGTTATGACACCAGGAGATTATAGGCGACACACCTACCCTGGAGGTTTCTAGACGGTATAGCCCCCAGAGAGGGGTGTGGTCAAGAGCAGGAAGAGATAAACTCTGGACCTCCATGGTCTACTTACCCACCACTTTTCCCATGACCTGCTATTGTACTATGTCACTGGGGGTCATTTGGGGGTCACTGTGTAAAACAATAGTGAGAAGAAATCATCCACCGGACAAATCGGTTCACCCTCACATAGAAATGCCATTAATTACTCTTCTCCTTCAGAGTAGTTTACCCATATTATTTGTGATCCTCAGATTAACTCTGCAGCACAGGCATGAGAATTCCCTATTTATGGAGGCAAATACTGAGGCTTAGAGACCACACTGTTAGTAAGTATTGAGTGATGATCTAAATTCAGCCTTGGAAATTTAAGGTCCCTTAATTATCCCATCTCACTTCTCTAAATGCAAAAAGAAAAGCCCTTCAAGTTTTCAGTGGGATTTACAGATCCCCAATTTATTGTCAGTGCTCAAGTAGCTACCTCTCAGCAAACACACACACACACACACACACACATACACCCCTGCAATCCAGGGAGAAAGGAAATGAGTACTTTCCTTTCGGCAGCTTGTGTCCTCTATGAGCAGAACAAGTCCCATTATAATGAACAGCTGTACACAATTTTTTTCAGTATATAAACTTTGCTTCTCCCAATGCTACTATGTCATAATTTTTGACCAGACAAATAACTGCACTGTATCAGAAAAGAGCTATCAAGAGGCGAGTCTGGATTTTAAGCAGCATGAATAAACTCTTCCTTGAAGTACAAGATGTACAACTTGTAATTCATTTGCCACTGTCCCTGAACTCACTTGATTTCTGAGTGGGAGCTTTTGTATGTTTTTCATCAGTGAAATTGGACTAATGTTTTGTGGTCTTTTTCTTTTCCCTTTCAAATGCCTCAAGAATGCCCACTTTTGAAATTCATGCTTCTTAATAAGTAGCTTTAAAAAGTGGTTATAATTTATTTTGAGTAATTCTTGCCATCTAGCTGCACAGAATGATGCTTGTGAAGATGTATGAAGAACCTACCAAAGTGACATATTTTTATCTTATGATCCATCTTCGTATCTCTGGAAAGGGCGCTTACCTAAAGAATCTAAGGCAGGAGCTGGGGCTTAGTGTCTCTGGCGTGATTAAAATAATCATCTGAGAGCAGTCATCAAAAACACATGTTCAAAGGTCCCATTTGTGTACATTCTTATCTGCACATCAAGGAAGATCATTGCTTCTTTATGAAAGAAGAGAAAACTTCCACCTGTGCATAGGAACGACATAAATGTAAGATTTCAAGGACAGCCAGGGCACAGAACTCCGGACTTTTCCATGTACGTGAAGTTGTGAGAATGCAAAGAGATGCTTTGCAGATATTTAGGGACACTCCCTCTGAATTCTTGAAGAGCGAGCATGTGGAGTGTCACAGGGAGTAACACTTGCAATCATACAAGCCGTGCATGCCTTTTGAATTCCAGTGCATGTGACCAGCAGACCACACATTTAGGGGCTAAATATCCCAGATTCTCGTAATAAATAAGGAAACTAAGTTAGCCTTTTAGGGCAGTAATTCTGTATTATTGAATTTATTGTTAATGAATAAGCACAGTCCAAGAGAAAATGGAGATAGTTTTGTTTGTGAATGTTAATATGCTCATTTCTTGAGCCTAAATTAGTGCTGATTCTCTCCATTCATATTCTCTCTCTGTCTCTGTCTCTGTCTCTCTCTGTCTCTGTCTCTGTCTCTCTCTCTCAGATAATCTTGAGATGATTTAGTGTAGAAGTTAAGGGTAGGCCTTTGGAATCAGAGAGGCATGATTTCCAGATTCATCTTCATCACCAGTTATATGATCTTGCTTCAGGTCTTGCAGTCTTGCTGGAATTCAGTTTTCCATAAAATGTGTGTAACAGTAGCTCATGGGGTTGCAGTAAGCATGAAATACATTACAGATGAAGCATTTAGCAAATTACCCGACTCAGATTAAGCACTTCTCTTGTTCTTTGATCATGATAACCGAGTGTAGAGTGTTAAGGCAAACGTGTACACTAAACACGTGTGTGTTCCACCTCCATCTCACCCTTCTACTTGATGTCAGCTTAGATTTTGTAGTGCAGCTGATCTGCAGGTATTTAGGGATTTGTTTTTTAGTCAGTAGACTGTGTCTTGCTGCTCCTCTAATCATCAGCTGGCCTTTATTTAGTCCTTTTGTTTCCACCATTCTGCCCAAGGTGGTGAGATGTGCAAAAGAGGGGTGCAGAATAATCCCTCCTACAGGTTTTACGAGGCAAGGAAACTGGAAGAGAAGGCTGTGTCATTCAGAGCAGTTGTTTACAGCTTCTGGGAAGACATGATAACCCAACTGGGATTGAAGGCAGGTAGCCTATAGAAAGGCATCATTTCCAGGCACCAGTTTATAAAAAAGAGTGGTACCTAAGTTTTTAAAACCATTTTTCTTCCTAAATAGCATAGGCAAAATCTCAGAGTCAGGAAGAGCATGTTATATTCAGAAAATACTAAAACTATAGCCATTTGGAATAGAAAAAGTCTGAACTGTGGAATCATCTCATGCCTTGAGCCATGCATTGTGCTGGAGACTTATACTGACCACCCGGACAGAGAGCAGGAGACTGGAGTTACTGAGCTCATCTTAGAAGTTCAGGAAAAGTGTTTATATTTGGTCAGAAGCGAGAGAGTTTCCAAAGTCTGTAAGTAAGGGAGTAACATAATGAAAATGGTACAAATGTTGTGAAATAGGCCTGAATGTACACAGATAGGAGAATGGAAGAGGCTTTTTACATAGTCCAGAGGCAAAGTGATGAGAGCCTGGATTTGAGAATTAAGCGAGATGGCTGGATGTAGAGCACATTCTGAACGAAAGGTTGAAGGAACTTGGTGGCAGGATGGACTTAGTGGGTAGTCGTTCACTGATAGCAAAATAAACCATAAAACTCCAAATAAATTAAGGATATCTAAGGTTTTAAATAAAGGAAGCAAAATTTTGTGCAAAAAATATGGTCATTTAAGGTATAATTACCGTCTTTAGCCCATTAGGACAACACTTCATTAAGTGGTACTTAGCTATTTGTAATTCCTGGAGGCAGAGATGCTTAAATATCCACATGACCTCCAAACCAGGAATTCCATACAGTTAACTTACAGAACTAGAAATTCCAAAGAACTAGCTTCCTATTTCTATAAAAATACACTTAGAAGAGGAATATCCATCCCACTTCTTGGGTTATTAGAGAATCACCAGGCTTTTTTCAGTTAAAGAGAATTTAGAGTTGGGTGGACATGAGGATTTCATAATAATTATTTTATCTAAAAATTCTTTACCTTCATCTATGCTAAAATCCGGCACACTCATGTAAGTTTAGACTTCCCTTTCCTCCTTCTCTTCCTTTCCTTCCTTCCTTCCTTCCTTCCTTCCTTCCTTCCTTCCTTCCTTCCTTCCTTCCTGTAGAGGGTTCTGGTATCAGCACACATTGGTAGCTCTTAACGTTTTTAAAAATTCTTCCAAGCTATTCAAATTTTCCATATCTGGCACAAATTAATCACAGGACATTTGGGTTGAAAAAACTCAGGACTCACTCCACTGGTGTCACTTTTAAATCATACAATTTTCTCTGCAAATATCAAGGTGTTTTGTATGACAGTGGGAATTTTATAGAGTAGCTGAAATAATCAGCTTTTATTTTTATATTTTATTTTATTTTATTTTTTTTTGTTTTTCTCCAGTACCGGGAACCGAACTCACGATGGTGCACTTGCCAGGCAGGCGCTTTGCCGCTGAGCTAAATCCCCAGCCCCAATAATCAGCTTTTAATCTAATTTAAAAAGCTGGGTGCAGTGTGAATGTTTTTTTTGTTGTTGTTGTTTATACATGTAAAACTGGTTCTCTGCAAAACTGTGATGCAGGTGAAGCATCTCTTGTCATTGTCCCCCTCTTTGTGGTTTTCTTACCTTTGCACTATTTGTCCCTCCCTCCTCAGGGCCCAAATGTTTTTGGGACTCCCTTCTCTCTAGATTTCTAATCCTTGTTCTTTCCAAAGACTCTGGAAAACCTCATCTACAACTAAACTTTAAATGCATATCGAGGCTCCCCTTTTTATCTATGTGTGTGTTTGTTTTGTTATTTATTTTGTGTTTCTACTCCATAGGAAATCGAAAGATAAAGTTCCTACTAGAATTTAGACACCAGGCAACTTGGTAAGGATGTTAGGTGGAACCAGGGGCTGAGACAGACATTAGCCTGACCGTGTATTTACAGCCAAGTTGGCATGCAGTGACAGTGGGGTGAGAGGTGGGTGTTTCCTATATCCACATCCCTGCGGGGGCACAGAGCTGAGAACCACACTAGAAAGTTAATTATCAAATACTTATAATATGATATGTAACTATAGCCACTGGGAGTTCATTACTATCAGTGAAGATTCTTTGAGATGCCATGGGATTTACTAATTCAGATCTGTTGGTTAAGGTTCTGCAGACAGGTCAGAAAGGAAGTGAAAGTTTACTGAGTGTCTAGGTGCTTTTATTTGTGTGAGGTTCTCAATTTATTATTGGCCTGACCTATGATAGGTGGCCATGTAGCCATTTTAACGAATGTAGAAATTTGGCTGCAGGAGGTTAGGTAACCTGCCTCAAATGAAGCAGTTCATAAATAGCAGGGAGATTTTAAAGCCAGGCCCTTGGGATGCTGATACTTCATCACACACTGAAAGGTAGGACTCATATGAGAAAAGTGGGATGTTACTGGTAGCAAAGAGCTTCCCAGTGGTTATGGGAGGTGATGGAGACAGGTTACTTCTGGTAAGCTGCACAAGCAAGAAGAAAAGGAGAAATGGATATTTACTTGGTGGTGTGCTGAGTAAAAACTGACAGATTTCCCTTGGTATCTGAAGGCACTGGTTTCAAAAGCAGAGGGTGCTGAAGCGCCATATATAAAATGGCATAGTATTTGCATATAAATTATGCATATCCTCCCACATGCTTTAAGTCATTGGGAGATAACTTGTAACACCTAACACAATGTAAATGCTATGCAAATACTTGTTCTATTGTATCTTTTGGAGAAAAATGATAAGAAAATAATCTGTACATGTTCAGTACAGATATAATGTTTTCTTTCAATATTTTCAATCCATGGTTGTTTGAATCTATAGATGCAAAACATATGAATATAGAGGGCCAATGATCTGTCCAATGGGGTTTCACTAAAGCAGGTGTTTTTTGAAGATTGAGGATAATTTTAAGCTAAGTCAGTCAAAACATTCTGACAAAAGGATAAATCAATGAGGTTCACAAAATGGCAGCTACAGTAATACTGAATAGATGACTGTCTCTGAAAAGTACAAAATATGTCCTTAAACCAAATCACATCTTTATAGAGAAACATCACTTAGTCTATTGGTGCATGATTTTGTTTGCCCGATAATTTTAGGTATGGGTTAGGGTAACACGGTACTTAAGAATCATAAAGATTTGATAATCTTCTAGGTTTTACACCAGATCTCCACCTTTAACCATATCCATTTTTATAGCTCTGCATTTAATTTTATGGCCCTAAAAATCTAATGTATGTTAAAGAATTTATATCTCTAATATTTAATAATCAGGAAATAAAGTTTCAAAAAGCATTTGATGTGGTTTAAAAGTACATGATGCTCTGCCAGGTACATCTAGGATCACAGCACTCAGGAGGCTGAGGCTGGGAGGTCACCATAAGTTCAAGGACACCTTGGGCTACATAGTGAGTTCAGGGCCAACCTAAACTACACAGTGAGATCCCACCTCAAACAGAACAAAACAAAACAAAACAAACAAACATATGATGCTTTAACAAGACCTAAGGATCTAGAAAATTTGTTGGCAACCTTCTATCACATTTTATTTCTAAGAAAAACATATTAATCTCAACTTAGATTTCAAGTGAAACTACTCCGGGCCACTTTTAGGTAAGTTAAATGTTTTACAGTACTTCATATTGAAAGTATTTACATTGATAGGAAAATAAAGTGGGGAACTTTCTTAACTTTAGATTCTGAGGAGAGGAAGTCCATAAAATCTGAGGTTACGGCTGCACTAGAGAAATCCCCCTTAACTGTCAGGAGGAGAAGTAGGGTCAGTGGCTTTGACCTGTACCTGTTTTTTTTTTTTTTTTTTCTTTCGCATTATTCAGGTTGTGAAGGGAAATCCTCAGAACATCTACCACTAAACACAGACAGACACACAGACACACAGACACACACACAACTATTTTATCTCTATGTTACCTTTGGTTTGTATGTAGTAGAAAGACAGAGAAAAGAGACTCAATTGTATTAAGCACATTCTTATTACTGGTTATTTCCTAGGTGCCAGGCTTTCAACTAAGTGTTAGCACGTATCTGCCATTAACAAGTTTCTGAGACACATTAAATCATCTGCCCATTTTGCAGAGGAGAAAATTAATTTTCAAAGAAATTACATCAATTATGCACGTTCTCCAATGAAAAAGTGGCTAACCTAAAATTTATACGCTCATCTGTCCTACAGAATGGTGTAGAGATTGGCTGTATCTTTAGTGGTTAGGAGCTTTTACAGGCGAATACTTCCTGGAAAAGTTTTTGTATGAGCCTCAGCACTGAAGATCCTGCCAAACTTGCTTGTGTTAGTTTATTCTCAGTACCATGCAAGGCAGCCTCCACAACACCAGCACCCAGAGGTCCTTCCGTGGGGAGACTAGCTCTATATTTTATGGTGTTCTGTACAGTATAACATGAAAATGTACAGTAACTTGCTCAGGAGTTAAGAAAATTTGATACTATAGTTGAACATTAAAGCTAGTGTGGGCCCATCAGAATGAAGGGCCCTGTGTGACCACACAGGTCGCATACACAGTCTGCTCTGACTGCAGGAGACAGGTGTAGTCAGAGGATCTGGGGTAGGGCTGCTTCTCGTGCTCCTGTTGGGAGGAGGGTGGACTTGGGATTGTCTTCTCATGGTCCCTTGCTGTGTTTAAGAAATCTTCCTTTTCATGGTTGCTAACTGCAATCCTGTCTTCTACATCTGAGATTCTGTCTTCACATTGGCTCATTCTGCTGCGTATACTTTCAATGGAATTTTTAATCTCCTGGATCTGTGTTTGAATCTGTTTCATGGATTCCATTTCTTTCCTATGTTCAGCATTCAGGATTTCCATCACTTTCCTAAGATTTGCTATTTTTAAAAAAATTCTATATCTGCTTAAGAGTCAGTAAGCATGTCTTTCATTATGGTCACCATCTCTTAGTTATCTGGACAATTATTTCTGATTTGATTTTTTTCTAGAGCCTCCTTCATTTGCTTGTTATGCTGTTATCACTTCAGAGTATCCAGTTGGATGGCTTTTGGATTGTTCTACTGGGCATGTCTTCTGAGTGTGGCTTCTCATTTGCCTGATCCCTGAGGTCCCTTCCTCTATGGGAACCTAAACTCTTTCTAATAAGGATTTAGGATTTATCAGCCTCCACCCCTAGTTAATTCTATGAGATAACTGATCCCAAAGTCTAATCAAGATATTGCCCAATCAAGAGATTGTTGAGAACGGTGGTTCTAAGCAGACCTAGTCTGGCTTTGATGAAGTTTTTATCTCTCTTATACAAAAAGACAAAAGGTTATAACAAGAATGAGGTAATTTTGGAATGTGTCTACAAAGCCACAGTTCTCCAATATAATGGATACTATTTTAACCTAAGATTCTTAAGGTTTTGTTATTAAATATCCTCTCTGTCATAAAGAGGTAGTAGTAGTATATGGAAATTGATTTAGAATCATCATCACCAGTTAAATAAAAGTTGGATGCTGGAATCTAAAGTATGACTCCCAATATTTTGGAAAAATGTACGCTGGTTCATGAAATTCAAGTCTGGGAATCCAAGGCCAGGAGATGAAGAAGAGAAAAGGGGCATGACAGAAAGAGTTCAGGGGTGGGAAACATCCATCAGGCTCACGTGGTCACCGGTTCCAAAGTCTTCAGTGTCTTTTTTCCCTGTTGGGACTCCTGCACCTAGCTTACTTGTTAGAGGACTTGGCCAGATGATTACTGAGCTCCTTTAAACTTCATCTTTCTCCAGTAACTCTGAGTGCATAGCTGACTGCTAGAAAATAGTGAGGATTTGGATTACAGAGTCAATGTGTCCCATTTATTCATGGAGAAACACAGAGGAGAAGCTTAAGGGAATCTGAAAACAGAACAACCACGAAAGCAGCCCAACAGCTGTTTGATGGATGGTGAGACCATCCCTTCATAAAATGTACTATGGTATGTCTTAATGGCTGGGACACCAACAGGAAAGTTCTATCTTAAGAACCATTGGCTTAGTCACATTGTGCTCGCCAAAAAGATAGTGAACATCTGCTATTGAAAACAATCCTCTATAATTCTTTCCTTTATATTTTATCCTGTAAGAAATTCCTTAGGATACATTTTGCTTTGTCCATTAAGCTCACAGTACCATTTTGGAAAAGAAGTTTTCAGACTACTTCCTTAATGCATTAGCAATATGATAAAATGATTGCCAATTTAGCATAGTGTCAGTTCCTGGTTTGCACTGAGAACATAGTAAGTATTTGGTAGGTAAATTTTAATAAAACATATATATACTTGTACTGTTATCTTGTCCTATTATAAACATATCTAGCAACTGCTCTCTCTCTCTTTTTTTTGTTTTAAGAAAAGCTAAATATACTGATGAGGGTGCTCTTGGTATGGCTACTGTACAATCTACTCTGTGTTTCTGGAATTGTCAAAACAAACTTAACTGCTCTCAGGAACTCTGATCCAATATCACTGTCAAAATGTTTTACAACAATTTGGCCAAATGTTTGTGGGACAGCTGTGCTACTAGTCTGTCTGAGTCATTTTCCTTCTTTCCTTTTGGCCCAATCTTGTGATTCATCATTCTGCTTTTAGAATATTTACCTATTTTTAAAACCAGTCAAAGAAGGCAGTCACTGTTTGAAAGTAAACACTCCACACATCAACTTGGTGCAGCTTTGTAAGCAGCTTCGCAAGCCCTGAAATTTCTGGCAGGCAGCGATGCCAGCTAAACCAGATGGCAGTAAGCAGTGAAATGCAGGGCTGGCTCCAGGCTTGGTAGTCTCCTTACATCTGTCTTTGCTTTTCTTGTTTCCACTACCATTTCCTGCTTGGGTTCATCCAGCTGGATCTGTTCTTTAACAAAAGTCTTACTCTCAGTTTGCTTATCTTTAAAACATCTACCATGTGTTTATTTTCATATCAATTAGATTTTTATTTCAATTCGAGAGATCCCGTCTTAAATTTTCACTTGTATAATCATTGTGGTCACATAATATTCCTTGGCATAGTGTGACTATAAATAATGAATAGATTTCTGTCCTGAGCCTCATTCATCCTGGGTCATACCAGATATTTGTTGTTTATGCTTTCATAGGAAATCAAATGGATAAATCCCTGTCCCCTTTCTATAATTATGCAGGAAGGAGTATGACCTCACAGAGCACAAGATAGATTAAGTCTCAGGAAGCACTGAGCTCCGTTCCTGGGTATCTTCTAGAACTCTGGAACGCCTTGTATGCACTTATACTTAACAGAGTAGTCTCTCCTTCCAGGAAGTGCCTGCTTGCCTATGATCATTAGAGGCGGGATGCCAGCATATAATATGTTCCCCTTTACCTGTGCCAAATCTTCCTGGCCTTGAGCCCAAGGAGCTAAACTTATCATGATGTCTAGGTTCTTTGAAATTGTACTGAAGTAAATTAAGTGTACCGCAGACCAAAATCCAATTTTATAAAGCATGAATTTTATAATAAAGGCTACCCCTATAATGGGTCAGAAGCTACAAGTGATTCTTTCTGCTTTTGTCCAGTTCTTTGCAAAGAACAGAGTCAATTTAAAAGGCCACAGTGATTGACTAGAATTTGTCACTTTTGATCTGAGGAGGAAGAGCACATTCAAAGGGCCTGGGGATTGAGCCTTCTGTGACACAAATGTTGAGAAGCATCAGGAATCAGTGCGCATCCACTGACTGGCACAGATACAAGTACAAAATGGATTCAAATTGTCCTTGTTTTAACCACTTTTACATGGGCGTGTTATTAAACTACTTTGACTAAAATATGCCAAATGCTATTAAATGACAAGGCCCTTAAGGTGTTTGACAGAGGTTAATGCTGCCCTTGTTGAAATGATCTTTCTGTTGGTAGCTTCCTGTTTTCAAAGAGATATAATCCCTAAGAGCCAGGAGTGCCTGTGCACTCCATCTTATTTTGTCCTATTAGTGAGGAGGAAGGAAATGTGGTTGCCTCTCCAGAGTTGTAAGATCTGCACATGCAAATTCAATTAATTGAGGATTGCGAACACTTGGAGAAAACCTTGTGTCTGAACTGAAAATGTACACAATGTTTTTCCTGTCATTATTTCTTAAGCAGTACAATCCAACAATTACTTATCTAGAAATTACATTGTATTAGGTATCAGGAGTAATCCAGACATTATTTTAAGTGTATGGAGGGATGAGCTCTAGTGATATGCAAATACTTCTCTATTTTATATAAGGGACCCGAGCATTCTTGCATTTTGGGATTTTGGGGGTTCCTGCAACCACTCCCCCAAGGACATGAAGGCATGCCTGTTCTTGTTTCTTCATTGGATAGGGCGTGTATCACTTCCTTTAGTTCAAAAAGAACTCTAGTCAGTTGATAAGTATAAATATGATTATGCTAATGAGAGTAGAGAAACCACTATCTTTCCTTGCTTTATTAGAATTTACAAATGGCTTTGCTTTTTTTTTTTTTAGTGGGCTTTGGTCTTAGACTTATTCTTTGAGTGTGTTCTTCGTTGTGTTCTCGGAGTCAGGTACTTTGGTAAATGAATTGCCCTGCAGAGCCTGAGTTGGCCTAGAGGGATGGACACTCTGGTCACTAGGGCTGTTCCGAGCACGAGAGCTGTGTTGCCAGTCTATTCCTTGAGAGGTCTGGATTGCTGCCTGTTCCCCACTGTGACCCAGAAAGGGTTCCTAGTGAACTGCCTATTAGTGGCAATTTGTGGTGAGAGCTGAGGATGAAATCATCAAAGCCTGTGATGCTTGTAGTCATTCAGAGAAGAATTAATGCTTCTATTTTTCACTGACATGTTCTTTTGAACTATGGAGGTTGTTCTGGCCACCTCATTAGCACCTTGTTAGAGCACTTTCCTACAGATCATATTTTTTCATTTTGGCTAATGCAACCGTATGGAAAGACAAGCAGCCCTTCTTAATTGGAGAGCTACCAGACTGGACACTTGAGAATTCCAGTTTTTGGTTTCTTTTTGAAAAATTCTGGTCAGGCCTGCTAAGCTCTTCACACTTCTGGATATACAGCTAATGAACAAGGTTGTCTTTTACATGCCATCTGCTCCCGGCTGAAATAATGAAAATAGCAAAAACCTATATGCACAGGTAGTTTCACTATGCGGGTAGAAAGCTGGTCTAGCAGGGTGACTTTCAAGAGACAAAGGTCTGTCTAATGAACCATCATTTTTTTTCACATTTTAGATGATACACCTCCTGAAGACTCCATTCCTTTGGCCTTTCCAGAATTAGACCAGCAACTACAGGTAAGAATTTTCCTCAAGTCTTTCTGCTTTTCCCTTCAGTGTCTCACTGTATAGTTCTTTTGTTTGTTTGTTTGTTTTTTCTGATACAGGGAATCAAACTCATGACCTCCTGCTTGCCAGGCAGGCACTGTGCCACTGAGCTAAATCCCCAGTCCTCCTCACAGTACAGTTCTCAGGAAGTGGTCTAACAACACAGGAACTTCCAGATCATCAATACCTGGTGTTTCTAGAGCTTCAGAGTCAGCCTAAAGCCATCCTGGAAGAACCCTGGTTGTCTAACTATGACACCAGTACATCAAACACTGAGTGTCAGCCGGCTCTAAACCAGGCATTCAGGAACTGGGAAAGGGTGGTCCTTGTCCTCATTTGCAGTTGATATCTGTGGGCCATTGGAATTTTGGCTCTGTTTTGGGTTAATGATTTAATGATAAAAATTCTGCAGAGAAAATTTGTTCCATCTGTCAAGACTGGAATAATTTTCCTTTCTTACTACCTGTCTTTCCCTAGTTCTTTGACCCCTTTGAATGGAATTATTTGGAGTTAACTGTTGTGTGTTTTTTTCTCACACAGTAATGGAATGATTATTGATGTTTTTACTTGTACACGCTTGCAGTACATAATGATTACATTCATCACGGGGAGCTGGTATATGTACGTGACATGTCTTATTTGTTTTTTACTTCCCCATTCCATCCCCTGTCATTCCCGATCTCCATCTCTTGGTCTTTTCTCATTCACAAAAGATCTATCTCCCGGATTCTGATTATCCATCTTTACTTTGCTCTTTAAGTTGTTAATAACTTGGGTTTCTCATATAGGAAAAATCATGCACTATGTAAGCTTGTGTGTCTGGATTATGTTTTCTAACATTATGTTTTCTAGGTGCACCCGTTTTCCTACTAAAGACTCACGTTGATCTGTCTTTAGAAAGAAATCTGTTATTTTGACCCACGAGAAAAATATTTTGTTTACAAGGATTCTGGATGATCTCCCAAAAGATAACCTATCTGAACACACCATAGTTTTTTTATTTCTCTCTAATTTTTCTCTCTAATTTTTATTTCTCTCTAACTTATGACCTTTTAACTTTCTTTTGGTGACATACCGTGATCCCAAGCAAAGATGGCTCTAGAAAGAGGTTCTGTCTAAATTACCAGGACATTGGCCTTGGGTCACACATTTACCGGAATACTTAATTTTTTTGTCACATTTAGAGAAGTCTAATAGAACTCTTGAATTCTATACATAGATGTTGTACTAGGTCACTATTTTCCCTCTTAAATACTGATCTCAAAAGCCCTTAGGAAGAATCTGCAATTTTTAGTTTCCAGCAGGTGTTGATATATACTGTATACAGTTTGAGTATGCCTTACCCAAAATACTTAGGACAAGAAGAGTTTGGGATTTTTATGGATTTTTTTTATTTTTATGGATTTTGAACATTTGCATATATAATGAAATATCTTGGTTATGATTTTTTTGGTGATGATTTTTAAACATAAAATTCATTCATGTTTCACATGTACCTTATGCACATAGCATAAAGGTATTTATTTAATTGTTTTGGAGTGTTGAGGATTGGTTCAATCTTTGTACTGAGCTATATCTTCAGATTTTTAAAATTTTTTATTTTGAGACATAGTCTCACTAAGTCGCTAAGTTGCTCAGGCTAAATTTGAACTTACGATCCCCTTGCCTCTGTCTCCCATAGTGCTGGGCTTATCGATATGCCCCACCATGGCTGGCTTTCAAAGGGATTATATACAATATTTTTAGTGTACCTATATTTTGACTACAATGCATCACAGAGGTCAGAAGTAGAATTTTCTACTTGTAGTATTACACTAACACCCATTGAGGTTTGGATTCTGGAACATTTGGAGTTTCATATTGGGAAGGCTCAAACTTTATCCTATACCCAGTAGCTTTTCCTAATTGGGGTCTGCTTGTTGTCCTAGTTATTGAGTTTGGGACCCCTGTTCCTGGGTAGCTCTTGAGGAAGAACCAAGAATGACCTCTCCTCGTGCAAGCCAAGATGGTGCTCCTTTTAGTTCATCTTAGTTCTTATCTCAGGCTGGGTCTACTGAGTTCAGAGCCTACAGGCAACTAGGTCAGGTTGGAAGGGCTGGTTCCCATTTCCGGGTGGCCTGTAAAAACCAACACAGAGCACCTGGGTGTGAGCTGGACTCTTGGAGGAGCCCTTATTTCACCTCTGCAGCGGCTCTGGGCACTGCCACAGCCCTTCACAGCAAGGCTGCTCCACAGAGCACTATCGATTGTGTAGGTATCACTGAAGGTGGTATCGGGTGTGGGAAGGTTATAGTGATTACCGCACAGCTGTCCATAGACAGCTTTGTAGTCCCCTAAAATTTCCTTCGCTATTATTAGCCACCCGATCTTCCATCCCCCTTGCAGAGTCTTTGACCCAAGTCTCCCAGTTCCTGAATCTAACCTGGAATCTTTTCAGCATGGAGAGGGACACAGCCCAGCCCGTTGTTCCTCCTGGAAGTCTTGCTCTGTGCATGGCGTTTCCGGCTTAGGTTCTCTCGTCACAGAGGGGCTGTCTGTGTGCTGCTGGTGGTGTAAAATACTAACCATTGTCCTTCCCAGTCCCTGCTTTGTCTCCTTTATTGTGTTGGCACTCAAAGGTGTTTTATTATCATGAAAATCAGATGTAAGTGAGGAGGAGTAGGTATGTTTTGGAAATAAAGCAGAAAGCATATTCATGTTCTTGTTCCCTCATCAAATTATGGATCATGAATTCTCCTTTTTTTGTATTGGAAAAAAAACCCCACTTTTTCCATTGGGAACTTTAATGGTTTTCCCTGCCTTGTGGATCATCTGCACAGGATTCACAGCACCCTGGACAGTTATCCAGACGATTTTTCTGTTGAAGCATCTCTGGGTCCATTTGAATTTTATAGCTTTAATTTTATTTGATGTATATTGGAAATTAAACCTATTTAATTATTTTACTCCAGAGAAACTATTTCATCTTCATTGATCTTTAATGAGGCAGACAGTTCAGAGGGGAGTTTCTAACTCGGGGGTTTTGATTATCTCCCAGCCCCCTTCAAATATGGTATTGCTTCACCTCTCTCTGAGCAGAGAGAGCATTACCTGCCCCTCAGCTAAACATATTTAAGTAAATCCTTGTTTACTGAGTGAAGAATGAGTGTGTTATGAGGTTGAGTGTGTCATGAGGATTCATAAGCTATCAAGACAGTGGATTAGGCTTGCTTCTGTCTAGAGCTTTTGCCTGTAACCTTTATTCTACACTCCGGGGCATGAATGACTAAAAACAGCAAGACAGTATGGACTGGGAGGGGAAAGCTAACATAGAAAATGATATCCAAAAAAGCAAATTCTTATTTCCATCCTTAGCATAAAGCACATGTACTGAAGCCATTCGGCAGCTGGGAGTCTGTATTAAAAGCAATGAAAATGCTTTATATACAAAAGCAATAATCCATTACATGGAGCAGACCATCTTTATAGTCAATCTCATGTGCTTCCATCTCATAATAATGGCTCCTGGAGTCTTTTACTGACTATCATAATCCACTATGGAAGGATAAGTTTGGGTTGCAAAGATATATGAAATGCCTTACGGGTAGCCGCATTTGTTTGAGGACGAACTGACTCCTGATTACCTCCCTTGAAGCCTTTTGACTTGCTGAGGGGAAAAAAAATGATGCCAAATTTTTATTGTCAGGTTGGCTCTATGCAAACCTTCAGACTAGACAAGGGCTGTTTTCCTAGGTAGGATCTCATTTGATGCTTGCAATACTTATATAAGCTCATTATTACTTTTGCCCTTTACAGAAGAGAAATTTGAGCTTAAATTTGGGTCTAAATAAATTTGGTGCTCCCCTGCTTTCCTTCACACTGTTTTGCACACAGAATGGGCTGCCTAAATTAATTTGATAGGTGGAAATGTTTTTGTGTTTGGTTTTCACGTTGCCATGGTATAGTTCTAGAACAACCTTGTAAAATTTGTTCTGACTTTCTGGTATCCATTGCACATGCTTTGGTAATTTATAAAGTGCGGCTATAAAATATTTGGTAGATACTCTATCACCAGTTTGACCCCCAAGATTTTTCTGTTGTTTTGCCAAGAATGTGGACATGTTTGAGCATGTAATTCATGGTGCTTCTATTTTCATAAAAGCCAAAAAAAGCCTCATGTAAGAATAGCAGTGACAAACATTTCTCTTGATGTCTCTATTCATGAAAATTGTTGGACAAGAGGCCTTAGGGAAAGATAGGTGTTAAAATGAACATCTCTTTATAATGTTCATGAGGGCCATGGGCTTCCTCCTAAGGGCAGGTGGAAGGTTAAGTTTATTTTGTGCAGATTTCTTTCTTGGGAGTAGCTTTCTAAATTCCTGATGCCCATCAGGGGCAGTGTTTGAGTATAGCTTGTTTTGATCTTTCAGTTAGAAAAAAGGAGGCCCAGTTCTAAGTCCCCTTCAAGAATAAGTGGAAAACTATTACTTTTCTTTATCTTAGCTTCCTTCTATTTGGAAAAGAAGGAATTAAAAATGGTTCTGAAGGATGGTGGGATCCTTTAATAGTTCCAGAGTTTTGGTCAAGACCAAGCCTGTCATATGGCTTGAGACCATTGTATTTTTTGGGAATTGTGGCTCAATCTATATATGAGCTCCGAGCTATGTTATCTTAATTATATTGGAATGATAAATAGGGCTAAAGACATGATATTAAGTAAATTATAATAAACAACCTAATTGGAATTATAGTGACTGGAGCATGGGAATTGGCATAGACTGACATGCATTTGAATTTCAGCTCCACATTATTTTTGTCACTTATGGTATATTATTTATTCTCTTTAAATCTCATATTTCTCAACTGTGAAGTAGAAATAACAATATCTGTCTTACATTATTTTGGGAACCACATATGGTAATGAGTAGACCAAGCATAATTTTTGGCAAAATAACTGACCAATTAATACAAGTTTCCTTCTCTGGTACAAGTGTTGAGTGGATAAAATACTTAAGAACAAATAACTTATCTCTATATGTGTAAAGTGAAATAAAGGAATTGTCCCCTTGAATTTTTGAGTTAGGGGTAGAAGTTGTGCTACTCTTTCTTTTTCATCAAACCGGCATACTTGGGAAACAATATGGCCTCACACACACACACAAAACCAAAAAAACCCAAAACCAACTAAATGCTAAATGGAACTGTAGTTTCAAGCCCTCCTAAAATCCTCCTATCTGATCAGAGATGACAGTAACAGGTGTCTCTGGGGTACACACTGAACTTGCCTTTTCTCAGACAGAGTCTGATAAGTCCAGAAACTGATGTCAGCTCCACAAATAAACAATTTCATAGCTTTACTTGCGTGCAATAATATCTTGTTATCCAAGCAGCTCTCCAGAAACTTCTTTTAAGTGTTAGAGCAATGTATAGCTTGGTGTCTGGGAAATGAAAATGGTGGGAAATGAAGTCTGTAGATCCCATAATTCTGCTACCATGATTTTTATCATCCATCTGAAAATACTACAGGGAAAAGCTCATAAAAAGTGCTAAAAATGGCTAACATTTTCTTTTTCATGCATGCATTGTAAAGTAGCTTATAGTTGTCCTTTGTCTGCTCTGAACACACAAAAAGCATATAATGACTTTGGAGATTTACAGTAGTACCTTCAATTATTATTATTGTTGAGAATAAGCCAGTGGGATATGTCTTGTTTGAAAAGTGTGAGATACGCTTGAGTTATTTTACCACCCCCCTTTTTTACTGTTTACATTAACAGAAATTATTAAGTAGACTTTATTCTAATGTAATGTACTACATAAGTTGTGTAGTACAAATAGTAGTGCTACTTGGAGTATAGAGTAGATACCAAAGAAATGTCAGTTAAAATATTTTGAAACATTTAATATTCTACCATCATGCATTTTTAGTGATCAGAATTCGCCTAGACTATTTTTTCCTTAGTTTTAACAAACTATTCTTGTCAATTCTGAGACTTTAAAATACAACATAAAGTTAAACCAGGCACTTCTATTGCCCCCCCAAAATAGGTAACTCTGAGAATCAAGGAATAAATACAAAGTCTGCTCAGCCACTGCAGAATGTTTAGCTCCTAAATATATCTGCTGTGTGGGAAGCTGGAACAGGAAAATTAAATTCTCACATCTTTAAAGTGGATGGGCCCAGTAGTATTTGAAGAAGCCAAGCAGAAAACAGAGCGCTTAAGCCGGCTTTGTCCCTCGCTGAGGGATGTTTGGCTGGGTCCTTTCCCACGGGGCCCTTCCCAGAGGACTTTGGGAGGAGTTTATTGGGCACGGATGGCTGAGATGCGGTGGTGAGACTCAAACCCGCATTCTTGGAATAGGACCCTGTGGTTTCTCTCTTACCTCATCTTGTTAAATCGGTCCTGAGGATTGGGCTGGATACCAGAGATAGTAGCAGCTTCCTCCGGCTGCCCTGTAATTTGAAGCCTTTGCAGTTCCATCCTCGGGCAGCCCAGCCGTGGGAGGAGGCGGAGATGGAGGAAAGGGGGTGAAGAGGAAGTACCCCTCTTAGGTTCTGACCTCATCTAAGCCCCAGTCTGTGTCTTGGAAAAATGTGTTTCCAAGTTGGCTTGAGGCTCTCTTAAGAGACTATCTTAATTTAACCTCCATAGGACTTGCTGTGTTCTCTAGTAGATCAGATACAAGGTATCTGAAAAATGGTTGCTATGCCCGCACAGAATTTATGTTCTGTACCCTTAAGAATGTCATGGCCTAGTGTCATTACCATTGTTCAAATCAACTCTTTTTGGATTTCTGTTCTTTAAGTATGCAATAGTTTATTCTTTAAGTAAGGGGGTGGAACAAATATATCCAATGTGGGAAATGTGGCATAATTATGGAAAAAAAAATGAAGAAATTTTCTCCTCCTCATGTGAAATTATCAGCCTAAGGAATTTATTTATTATTCATCCTTTCTCAGCATAGGGTTTTAACTATGAAACTTGCTCTAACAGAAATGGTCAAAATGAAGCAATGAAAATTGAAATAGGGCTTTCAACTTGGTTACTAAAGGCGCTCTTTTAAATTATTCTATAGTTTTGCATTTGAATAGGTGTTACACAGTGTCTTCAATCTGTGCTCTGGATTAATTCACAAATGCCAATAGTTCAGAGGACACCTTACTTAAGCCTATTGGTAGCTCCATTTTAAAATCAGCAACCTGATTCCTGTGTTCAAATTTTAGAAATCTTTTTTTCTTCAGGCAGAAACTTTTATTCAACAAACACTGTTGGTCATACATTGTCCCTGATTTTGAAAGGTTCTAAGAAGAGAGAATCATCATCCATAAGCACCTGGTGATGTTATACACCTGCACAATTATGTCATAAGACAACGAGAATTTTCTGTCACACAGAGGAATAGAGCATCTCACTACTCTACATTTCTAATTTTTACATTAGCTATGAAACCTAAATATCTTAATGCTTTCATTCACTAGAATTCCTTTTAGGATGAGAATCCTTTGTGTTCAAATAAATTCTTTGAAGGGTTTCTTGGACTGGGAAAAATGTCTAATGATGTCACCTATTTTGTAGGGACAATAGGTCCTGCTGACCACAGGACACTCTGATTTGCTCAGAACACTTGTGGTTAGCAGTGCATAACTCAGATTATAAAGTGGTGAGAAATATGGAGTTCCCTAGAGAGGAATTTGAGAGAGAAAGGTAGGTATAAATGGAGTGAGTCTTGAACATGAAAGTCTACTAATCCTGCTTCAGAGGTGGGTTGGGGGAGCAGAAAGGTCAATGAGATGATTTTTTGCATTAATTTTTTCTTGTGGTTTAAAAAAAAAACAAAGGATAAAAGACTACCACCTTAGTCATTTGTAAGTGTACAGTCCAGCAGTGTTTAGTATATTTATAGCGTGATCCAACCATTGTCCGGAACTTTATCCTAATCTGATAGCATTGACACCCTACCCATTAAACTACAATTTTCCATTCCCCCTTTGTCCAGTCGCTGGCAACTAATGAGATAATTTTACAATGTTATGGTGGCTTGTGTAAAATAATATTTTTTCTTGCTTAGAAAAGAAATCAGTATTGCTCTTTTATATTTTTGTGAAAATTGGGAGTCTCTGGGTGGTACCAAATTATATATGCCAGATTTGGGTAAGGACAGAGCCTCGTAGCTAGAGGCTGATATGATACCTGCCTCTATCCTTTTATTTACGGAAACATCTGAGCATTCAGTATTTTTGGCTGGTACTTTTGGGTGGTACTGGGGTTGGAATCCAGGAAGCTATGAGATATATCCAAGCCCTTTAAATTATATTTTATTTTGTTTTGTAATCTTGAGACAGGGTCTTGTGATATTGCCCAGATTGACCTCAAACTTGTGGTCCTCCTGCTTCAGCCTCCTAAGTAGCTGGAATTAGAGGTGTGCATTACCATGCCCAGTTGCTTATTCTTGTTAAATTGCCACTTGTTTATTGTAGGAAAGCTTGGAAGACATGATTACATATAGGTCACATGATTATTTTGCTAAGAGCTTATGAGGATATTAAAAACATTCTGAAGTACTACGTTTCTTCCCTTGTGCGCCTTCAGCAGCATTCTGCTTTTAAATTTCCCACAATTAAGAAGGCCAACAAAATATGAAAAAAATTTCTCACTTAATTCAAAAAACTTTGCAAAGTGGTAAGCAAGGGATGGGAAGGAAAAGAAATCTCTGTCTGCCCAAATAATTATACATGTGATTTTTAAATTTTTCTTTTGAATTAGAGTTGTTCTTGGGTAGATTCCCTTAAGCTTGTGAATCCTTGGAACAGAATTCTAGAATCTTCTGGCTGTTGCATGCCTACCTATGCCTCATTTGTGATCCTCCCGCTTGCAAGTGGCAAGTTATGTATCAGAGTCTCATTTGAATGGAGTGTGGCGTGTGTGGTATTCGTAAGGACAGGATAGGATGTGGCTGGTGTCTAAGGCTGCCAGCAGTTAAATACTTTCACAGGGCACAGATGATTTAACAGCTTGGCTAGGAAGCCCAGCGTACATTGCTTACATTCCGCTGACTGTTACACCTGGTCATTTGCCAGCTGAACAGGTGAAAATTGGTGAGTGGGTGGCAATTTCTGGGATATGGACTGGAGGAACCAGGAGTTCTGAATTCCTTTGGCAACAGCTTCCTCTCAAGGAATGAATTAGAACATAATTCTACCGTTCACTACTTTTCAACTTATTTCTATATAAGAAGGGGTAATAGTTCCAATGGGCTGTTTATGCTCTATCTTCATAGAGCAGCAGAGAAAGAGGCTATATGATATGATTATTATTAGATCTTACATGAATTAGGTGATAACAATGTTTCAAGTGAAGGTAAAGTTGACCCTGAACTACTTAGAATTTTAAAAATCTTTTAAAGTTTTTACTTTTTAATAAATACATTCATTGTACATATTAACGGGGCTTACTGTGACATTCCAATACGTGTGTTTAGCTATTTAATTTTCCTTCTTTTCTTTTCTTTTTTAATAATTAAGTTTATTGGTACAATTTATTTGTTTGTTTTTTGTTTTGTTTTGTTTTTCTTCTGGTACTAGGAATCGAACTCACAACCTTGAGCTTGCCAGGCAGGTGCTGTGCCACTGAGCTAAATCCCCAGCTCCTATTGGTACATTTTAGATACAGTATGCATAATGATCACAATCAGAGTAGGGAATTTGTACCTGTACATGAAATATCTTAGTTTCTCTTTTTTTCCCCCATTCCCCTCCCCTCTCTTCAACCCTTCTTCCCCTTTTATTTCGTTTAGAAATCTCTACTCAGAGATCTCATAATGAATAAATGGGGTCACCTTATTTATCAATAAAACAATACCCTTTGAATTTTTATAACAGTTTTTTCCTACACTGGTTATTAGTACATATCAGTTATACAAATTCAGGGGTTTCATTTTGGCAGATTTGCACACGCACATAACCCTGTAATCACCCACCTCCCTGCACCGCCACTGCCACACCCGCTCCAGGTTCACATCTTTGGGGGAAGCTTCTGTGTGCCTGATGTGTTTTACATGTCTTCCTGTTCCTCTTCCCTGCCCTCACCTCCCCCGCCCCGCTTTCCCCTCCCCCTCTTCCTTTCCTCTTGTCTAATAATGGTTTCCCTTCTACTTTCTTGTCTGTGAAGGATCCCTGAATATGACACTCAAAGAAATTTGTGTCTTTGAAGACTATAAGGGAAGAAAATAAAGGATTCATAGCTCTCAAAAGTTAATATAAAATCGGTGAGAATAAGAGTTGGTCAGATATAGTTTACATGGATAGACTATTGTGAAGAAAGGGTGGGACTGAAGAGTCTGTTTAACAACGAATTTGGGTGAGGGATGTAGCTCAGCGGCACAATGCCTGCATGGCAATCGCGAGGCTCTGAGTTTGATTCCTGTACCACGCACATACACACAAAACAATGATTCCTATTTCTCATATTTTTATACGCAAATAATTTAAAAGAATTATTATGAAAACTCTTTACGTGACAATCAACTAGTGTCCCTATAAAAATAATGCTTTTAGTCACATGTTACTAATGAAACTAGAATCATAAACCCAGGAAAACTAGTTTTTAAAAAATAAGACAGGCGTGGTGGCAGATGCTTGTAATCCCTGCACTTGAGAGGCTGAGATAGAAGGATCACCGTGAGTTCGAGACCAGCCTGGGTTACATAGTGAGCTAAAGGTCAGCCTGAACTGCACATTGAGACCCTGACTCAAAAAAAATTCTAGAAGTGGAATTTTTACCATTTTCTGTTCAGAGAGGGTTGCCAAGCTGGCTTTTTTCCTCTCACGGACGGGGAGAGAAGGAGAAACACAAATCTGTGCTCTCATGTCCTCATATTCCAAGCATATTATTCAGAGTTTGAGCTTTCACACAGGTTTATTAATTCTGGTAAGCAGTATTTCCAGCCCAGTGGCTCTTCTCCGGGTCGCGTGCTTTTCTCAGAAGAGTCCTTCCTGTGGGGCTACTCCACCCTGCAGCGGGATGGTGGCTGCCAGCCACTGAAGCAGCCAGGATGGGGCGATGCAAACAGATAACTGAAGTATTTCCCCATAACTATCCCTTTCTAAAGCAGGTGAGGATTTCTAGGGGGAATCGTAAAACATTATGAGACATTTTTCCTCCAACACAAGGCAAGTAAGTGACATGTAAAGGGTCTCAGGACTCTGTGTGTGGGCAGGATAGGTCCGTGCCTCCACCTTCAGTCAAACAGAATCAGTCAAACTCTGTTCAGTGTTCACTGACAGTGCTGCTTTCATGCAAAAAGTCTCCCTCAGAAGAATGGCCGCGGAGCGAAACGGTGGGAAATGTCTCCTGACGCAAAGCAATGAACTCACTGCTGTTTCTCCCTCTCGTTTGTGAAGCCTCTGCCACCTTGTCATGACTCAGCAGAATCCATGCAGGTGTACAAACAGCACTGCCAAATCGCAGAGGAATACCATGAAGTCAAAAGAGAGATCGCCCTGCTTGAGGAAAGGAAGTAAGTACTTTCCCTCTGAGCGCTCACCCCGGAGCCCCTTTCTCCAGGGCAAAGACTGGAGCAGGCGGGAGAGGAGAGGATGTAGGAATCATCTAAATAGTCCTGCTGTAGATCGATGGCTTTATGGTGTAGCAAAAAGGGCAGTAGGAATGCTTCCAGCTCTGAACTGATGAGATATCTTAGTTCAGGAAACGAAAATTACCAAGAGCGCCTTGGCTTGGGGTGGATAGTAATTAATGCTTATGTGGTAGTTTCCTCACTTTAAATGAAGAAGCCACTGGGTAGCTTTTTGGAATAACAAATGTATTAGCTGACTGCGTTTTACAGTTCAAGTAAGTTTTTATCTTGATAGCGTTTATTACCATTACAGTTCTGCTTGTTCCGCGGTAGGGAATTATATAGTTCTATTAATTAGAACACTCCGGTTTTACTCACTCATAATTTTTTATTTTAGAATCCTCCTCTTTAATTGCACTCAATTCTGCCAACATCTATCCCAGTGGCTTCTCTTTTTTTTTATTCTTTCAGAGCATCAGATTATATACCTTGCTTTCATAGGACTGGCCAGTTTATCAGACCTCAGTGCTTTCTTTCTTCCTAGCTTTACCCTGCTTAAGACATCACATTCAACCAAGACTTTTGAATATAAGAGATTACGTGATTTTTATGAAAAAACCAACATCACAACCTTTACTTTACAAATCTTAGGCTATCATTTTGGTTTAAGAATTTCAACAAGGTGATGGGGCCGGGGATATAGCTTAGGGGCATAGCACCCGTCTGGCAAGCATGAAGTCCTGAGTTTGATTCCCAATATAAAAAAAAAAAATGGCGATCAATAAAGTGATGGGGATGCACATTTATAGATCTGATTTCTACAAAAAGTTTCATAAAGTAATTGAAGATTATTAATATCTTGACCAATGCTGCAGGAAAAGTTTACTTATGTAATCAGTAGCCTATGATTGTATTTGCCCGTGTGTGTATGTGTGTGAGTGAACTGCAGTGGGACTACTGAAAAAAAAACAAAAACAGGTGGTCATGTATTTAATTATAAGGTCTTCAGATTGAACCTGGAGAACTTTGTTACTTAAAGAAATCTCACATATAGCTTTTTGCCTTTTTTTTTTTCTTTTTTTCTTTTTGAGATAGGGTTTCATTATGCCATTCAGGCTGGCCTTGAGCTCACTTTGTAGCCCAGGCTGGCCTCGAAGTTGCAGCAATCTTCCTGCCTCAGCCTCCCGCATGCTGGGATTACAGGCATGTGCCACTGTACTGCCGTATTTGGCTTTTTCCTTCTTTTTTTGTACTGGGAATCAAACTCACAATCTTGCACTTGCCAGGTAGGCTCTGTGCCACTGAGTTATATCCCTAGCCTGCTTTTTCCTTTTATTATTTTATTTTACTTTTTCTTTTGCTTTTTGACAATATAGAATCACCACTAAATTATACGTTCTTCAAGTTTATATTTGTGTATGTTGCACTTAAAAATATGATAGGCTAATGACAAGAGAATGAGTCATATCTGGTCTTTGAAATATATCCTTGGTGCTTGTTAAGAAAGACAATAACTTGTGGGTACTACCGCAACATTAAAATAAGAAAAGACAAAGTCAGCTTCCGGAAAGAAGGTGGCCAGCAGACAGCTTTATACCGCCTCCTAGAACCGTGGGGCAGTTGCCCAGCCCCCCCCCCGCTTTGGTGCCCGTGTAGTTTTCTGCAGCACTCATTCTTTTGCCAAGTACTTATCTGAATGCTTCCCTTAAATAGTTGGCTGGGTGTGGGACAAAGGCCAAGTTCTCTTATTTATATTTCTTCCTTTTAGGCAAATATCTCCAGGGTCTTTTCTTTCTATTTCCAGTTCCATCATTTGGGTTCAGGGTTTATTACTTTGAATGTCAGTTGATGCAATATTACCTGGTTTCCTGGCCTAGGGCTTCTGTGTTAGAAAGTGACAGCCAAAGCTTGGACCGGATTTCAAGACTCACCGTCCTATGGCTAGTGTCTCTGCAGAACTTTCTGTCTTGTTCCTCTCTGCTCTTGCATTGGGTTATTCACCTTTCCCCAGGCAGGAGGTGGATCCTGCTACAGCAGGCGCGGGCTCATACACACACTGGGCCGAAAGTGCCCTTTTCTTCCTCATGCTTGGGCAAATGCTGCCCTTCCTGGAGGAGTGTTCAGCCCATGACTCGACTGCAGCCGCCACACAAAGACCAACGCTTTTCCTGAGCAAAGAAAGACTCACTGGATGACTCTTTTTTTTGTAGTTTTTTTAGGCTCGTGTTTTCAGTATTTATCCACTTCTTCCCTGTCTTTCTGAGTGTCTCTGGTTCCTGCAGATGTGAACACCTGTTAGCATTTCTTTGTGTTCCAAACACCCACCATGGCATGTGCACAGGTCAAATATGAGCGAGGTTGCTTATAGGTTATAATAGGATGTATATATTTTATTTGTAATTAGTAACGGTCTGCATTTAAAATACAGAGTCAATATCAGCAATAAAGTGCTGCTAAGATAAATTGCTAAGTCAGGAAACATGGTTTTATTTACTCATCTTCCAAGAATTATGAGCAGTCATTTTCACTAGCATGTTGCAGAAGCAGAAATTCATTTTGGAACGAATCTTTTTCTAGACAGCCTTTGTTTTCAAGCGAGATGAATGGGACCAGATGGATTTGACCCAGTGATTAGCTGTATATTTTTTGATGATTCTGATGAGAATTTCTTCTCCATTATTTCCTAAAGTGTGATGCTTAATTAGGTTGCCTCTGGTGTTCGGTTAGCATAAGCTAGACACAAAGATGCTAACTCAGGTATTTTATGAGAGACTTTTTCTTCCTTGGAGTCGTTCTGGCAAAGCTTATACGTGAACTCCAGACTGAAGTTCTCCCACATCTCCAGAGGAGGGCTCCCTGGATCAAGCTTGGGAGCATTTGTGGAGGATTCATAAGAGTTGATATAACTATTGTTTTTAATCATGTCTACGAGATGAATAAAGAAAGTCAAAAATTTTCTAGGATTATAAACTTGCCATGGAATGAATCCAATTTAAAGACTTATTTCTGGCTTAGGACCAATGATGTAGAAGAAGCTTCTTCCTATTTATATTGAAACATTTTTTTTTTCCTCTAAAAATAAAATGAGAACTACATTGAAAATCTTAAAGAACGATTGCTACCATTTGCCTACTTCATTCTAGGACTTTTGCATATGAAGAGATATGTCTTTATAACTGCATATATTATAACCTGCTTTTCCAGTACCTATTGTAAGCAGTTTCATGCACACATTCACTTTTTACATATGTAATAGAAAGCTCTCGGAAATAAGGTACTGACAATTAAGGCTTTTGAAATTTGTCACTGATTGTTTGAAAGTTTTATTTTATTTTAATACTGGGGGTTGAACCCAGGGTCTTTGTACGGAGATACATCCCCCACCCTTTTTTTCCTTTATTATTTTGAGACAGAGTCTTGCTAAATTGCTAAGGCTAGGCTCAAACTTGCAATGTCCCTGCCTCTACTTCCCAGAATACAGGTATGCGGCACCACACACACTGACAGAAAAATGTAAAATATTTCCAACTAAATTGCCATCAGCTGTAAAGATAGCATTGTTCCAGATACAGTATTTTATCTTGTCCAGTGGAGAAACCACTTTTCTGATCTATTTATGAAACATTGTGGTGCTGGGTGCTTAGAATGTCAGAAGGAGATAGATTCTTCAGGTTGAAGAATACCGTATACTTTTTGTTGTTGTTTAACAAATCAGTGGTTTCCAGTGTTTTCACAGAGTTGTGCAACTATCATCACAATTTTAGAACATTCTAGAAAGAAACCTTGAACCCTTGAGCAGTCCTTCCTCATCATTCCTGACTATGGGCAAACACTAATCTCTGTCCCTGTGGATTTGCTTCTAGACATTTTGTACACATGGAATCTTATAATATGTAGTTTGTAATTGGCTTCTTTTACTTAGCATAATATTTCCAAGGTTCATCATGTTGTATCATGCGTTAGTACTCCATTCCTTTTGATTTTGGAATAATGTTTCACTGCATGGACATAGATTTTTTTCAACTGTTCTGTGGTTAGTGGATGTTGGAGGGGATTTTTTTTTGCACTTTTTGGTTATTAAAAATAATCCCAGTATAAACTTTTGTATACAAGTTTTTGAATGGACATATGTTTTCAATTCTCTTGAGTACATGCCTAGAAATAGAAATGTTGGACCATATAACTCAGTGTGTAACCTTTTGAGAAACTTCTAGATTGTTCCCAAAGAATTGCATCCTCATATTCATCAGTAGTGTGTGAAACAACTTCTGTACAACTTTGCTAATGCTTATTGTATTGATTGTGCTCACCCTTGAGGATATGAAATGGTGTCTTCACGTGTTTTTATTTACATTCCCCAGATAGCTAATGGTATTGCAGTTTTTCATGTGCTTATTGGCCATCTCTAGGTTTTCTTGCAGAAATGTCTGTTGAGATCCCTTATTTTTAAGTGGGCTGCTTTTTCATAATTTGGTTAAAATATGATATAATGTTAGTGGATTCAGGAAAACCATTCAAAGGGTGTTTTCAAGGGAGATCACCACAATGATTGTGAGACCTCTATTCTGATGTCCTTATAAAATATTTGAAATGGTGATTGAAGGAGAGCCCCTCATCCAGGGGAACTATATCAGGATGAGGGAAAAGGATAATTATGTGATATGTTAAAGTATAAGCTAAAAGTAGCCTTACTTTTATGGAAGTCATTATAATTAATTTATTCTGAAATTTCCAACAGGATAATTTTATGTTTACATAGAAACATTTATTTGTCAGGTTATTGCCAAAGGCAGAGACTTGGATACGGTGTTCTGGGGAAGCTTCTCAGAGATCGGGGATGGGAAGTGTCAGGCTGGGCCCTGTACTGGGATCAACCAGAGAAAGTTAAAATCATTGGTTTTAGTTAATTTCAGGGGATGATTTGTTTGAAAAAGAATTGTATAGCGCCAAAACACAGAAAACCAAACCTCGCTTTTATAGTTCGAGACTATTTCTCTTAAATATTTTCTTAGGCTTCAGAAATGATGTTTTCACTGACATTGAGAAAAAGTAGACGGAGCTATTTTTCCACAGGTGTTTTACAGCATGTATAGGAGTGTTGGGTAGAAGTTCTACCCTCTCTTCCTAGCGTGCTGACATGGGTGCTTTGCCTTCTGGATAAAGTGTGGGGTTTGAGTTCACTTCCTGGCAGTGAAGATGTGTGTCCCAAGGCTAACTTGGCTCCCTAGAAGGTACATTGCCTAGTCTGCAATGCGATATCATCAGGAAATGCCTATTGAGTGAATGATTAAAGAGGCCAAAGTACTATCCTGGCTCTTCACTTTGCTTAAGGAGGTAGAATCGCCAAAGGGATTCTTTCATTTTAGGAATTAGTTCCTTGTTAAATCTCAGTACCCTGGACCTCTCAGGCTGTGAGATTATACTTTCCTTTAAGGGCCCAATTGCAATGCTTGCGGCCTTTTACAGCATGTAACTCTATGCCGTCTGGTTTTTTAACTGGAGTTTCATTTCCAGATATTGCTGCACTTCACTGTCTGTCTGAAACCACATTAAAAAGGACAGAATATTACCATGTCTTTGGTGAGAGAGCCTTAAGTAGGTTCCCTTGCCAAGGAAGAAGTCTCCAGTACAATCTCAGGGAGCAGCAGAGCAAGGAAACATCTTGGTCAAGTCTTCTCAGGGGAATGGTGGTAGAAGTTTCTTTTACCTTTGAGTGGAAGAGAAGAATTTCTGTAGCTTACTAAGATAAATGAGGGAAGGGAGATTCCAAAAACAGGGAAATTCTTCTCTTCCTCCCCATTGCCATGACATCAGCAATATCCAGAGACATTTTTGGTTGTAACAACTTGACGATGTCTTCACTGCTGATACTCAGTGAGAAGCTAAGGATGCTGCTAAATTTTCTATAATGCAACTGTAAATGTTACTCTACAGCACAACTCCTCCAAAACAAAGAAATGTCTGACCCAAAATGTCAATTATGCCAACCCTGACAAAAGCTGCTTTAGAATAAGTCTCACTTCCTCCTGCAAGGGTGCGGTACTGTCCTTAGTCTCCCAAAGGATATTAGTACATTTCCTATGCATTATCCAGTTGCAGGGTTTCCATACCATGGTTTAGACTGAGCTTTGGAAACTTCAGTTCAACACCATAATTTATTCTTCCTTCCACATAAAATGAAGGCAGACTTTCAATCCTTTTTATCATCTTGCAGCATTTGTTCTTTCTTTCATGCATAAATATTCTCCTATATACTTCTGTGCAGAGGCAACAATACATGAGATCTAAACCTCTAACTTAAAATAAAATTTACCCTGTGAGGAGTATATTTCTGACCCCAAACTCTTTAATGCATTGGGTCCAAACTGTCTAGAATTTTGCCTTTCCTAATAAAAGTCTTTAGTTTACTTTAAAAATGCCAAGTACCACAGCAGTGGGCTTTCCAGAACAAAGACTATTTGTCCCAGTGGTGAATCTAGGTTTCAACCTCCTGCAGCATAATCTCCTTAATTTAGAAATAAGTTTCCATAAGGTCCTAAATTCTTTTTTTACTGGAACTTTTGGAATCTCCCTTCCCTCATTTATCTTAGCAACTGAAAACTTTCTCAGCATGTGGCTTAGGATGGGAACAATAGATGATCTATGCTATAGCCCGAGGTTATGACCCTTGTAGCATGAACTAAATCACGTGCAAAGCTTTGTTACAGGCATCTGAGTTAAGAAATAAGGTTCCTGTATCCGTGGTCCTCCACCCCTATATTACATTAAACTGAAGGGAATGTTAGTAATGATAACTAAGATATCAAAGGGAGTACCACAATCTAGTTGATTATAAATATTGATTTGCTCTTCAATATTGTGTATTTATAAGACAATTTCTGTAGCTTGATATACCACAGTTTAATTATGAATTGCTAATGGATCAGTGTAAAAAAAATATATATATATTTTTATATATATATATAAATATATATATATATATATAGGTCCTACTGGTTTTACAGACATTTTACAGTTTCCATTGGATATCTGTGTAATTGCTTATCAAGTACATGAAACTAATCTAGAAACCTAACCATTGAGTCTTCTTAATTCCATTAAAGATGAAATTATTATTGACTTTCTTTAATGTAGGAAGATCGGACTAGATAGTCTTGGCTATTTCTTGTAGTTACAGAATTGGTGATTTTGTGGTTCATTATTTCTTTTAGTCAAAACTAGTAATAAATGGCTTCAGGAGTTTTAAATGACCCAGGGAAAGAGCCATTATTACACTTCGCACTACCAACTCCCAAATTTGAAAGCAAAATTCCATTCCTTCCTAATTTATGTATGTCTAAGTAAATAGGACACAGGTAATTTCAAAGGGGAAAAACAGAACAGGAACACATGACTTGATGGACAGCGGGTCTTTATTTTTTTTTCTTATATAGGTTTTACTTGTTAATTTCTTTGAGACAGTCATAGGCTGATGTTTACTATTCAGTGTTTGATTATTGACATTTACATCTCAACTGTGCTTAAGCAAAGAGCTCTACCACTTCATCAGGACGGGCTTTATTTTTAGCCTCGTCTTATTAGCCATGTGACTTCTTAAATTAAATGGAAGGCTCAGAGCTGAGTTTCCTGATCTTTAAATACAAATTACTTTCCTCTGTTGTACTTTTTCCTCAATTATGCATTCAGCAAGCGTTTATTGGGAGCCAGTTCTCTTGACGTTGTGGAAGATCCAAAGATCAGCAGGCGAGTCTCCGAGGGCCTCTGTGTGCGTGCAGATGGATGTTCCAGATTGTCTTCTGTGTACCCCACTGAGCACTTTCTTTCCAGTGTCTAACTTTCTTCTGTGGACACCAACTGGGGTACAAAGGCAGTGCATGGAATGTAGGAAGTAATAGAACATCTATGCTGATTTACTTTTTGTCCTCCTTCTGAAATAACTTTATACTGATAGTTTCACACTTGTAAGAAAATTGCCAAAGTAGAATAAAGAAATCCCATGTATTCTTTACTAGATCTATCAGTTATGGAATAATTCTCCATCTGCTTTATCCCTCCCCAGTGAAGTTTTTTCTTCTGAGTCATAAATATATATAATTATGTTTATATTTATCTATATTTATAAATATACATATACATATCAGTGCATGTAAATATATCTCCATATATGTATATATGTAAACATTTACATATGCGTAAAATACACCATCATGCGGCATTACCCTAAATACATTAGTGAGTATTTCTAAGAACAAGGATGTGCTCCCATTTAGCTATGTATGGCATAATACTTAAAATCAAGAAAGCAAAGTTGGAGCACTAAATTTGTCTAATCCACAGTCCATATTCAAATTGTATCACTTCCCCAGTAACATCTCTGAAAGCTATTTTTCTCCAGTATGGAGATGCACAATACATTGACTGGTCCTTTTTCTTTGGTTGCTTTGAGTATGAAACATTTCTTGACATTTTTCAATATATAGGCTGTCAGTTTTGTAGAACTTCTTTCAAGTGGATGTTGTCTGGTATTCCTTATGGTTAGATTTAGGTTATGTATTTTGGACAGAAATATCAAAGAAATGATGCTGTGAACTCTGCACATATATGATATCTACTTATCTCTGTAGCAGTGATGTCAACATTAGTCATTTGGCTAAAGTGGTGGCCCTGTAGGTTTCAGCATACATTTACCCTTGGCAATTAATGAGTAATTTGTGAATATACAGTATGAAAATATGTTAATATCTTCTTCTCCAGCAGACTTTCACCCATTAGTTTTAGCATCCAATCTTCTCCTGTTATATATCTATATGTGGGTATGCTTTATATTAGCAACATATATAATTTATAACTTATGAATAAATACACATATACTGGATCACGTAGGTTGGTGTTTAGAGGTTTTTTTAAATAATAGTCTTATTCACTCAAAAATGTTTGGAAACCTTACTGGATAGGATGGCCAGGTTGTTTTCTAGTTCTGAATTATTGGAACATTTCGGGTTTGGGTTTGTATTCAGAAAACCACTACTTCCAGTGATCCTGGGGTTATTTCCAGTATAAAGTTAAATATTATTGCTTGTCAGAAATTTATCTTTTCCTTTCTTCTCCTCTTCACATTATATAATATCAGGTCAGTATTTGATTACTCCGAAAAGGAAGAGAAGATTTTAAAATGTGGTCAGTGAAGTGATGAATGAATGCCATGAAGATAGTATTTCTACGTGTTACACACTAAGGCCAGTGTTGGTGGTGTAGTGGTTAGCGTAGCTGCCTTCCACACTAAGGCCACATCATTCCTACTTTATTTATTTATTTTGTGTCTCAGGCTGTTACTACTTTAGACAAGAATTTATCCTGTTCTCTGAGAATGCACTCAGAACCTCCAGGTCTTTTTGGGGGGATGGGTTGGATCCCCAAAAAGAACAGTGTTTGAGGCTTAGACTGGCATCATTGTGCTGTAAGCCTTTGTCATTTGGGTACAAGTTCCATGCAATGTCACATCTGTGTTATTACTTAGTCAATATTTTTCTTTAGATCAGTTTTACATGGACAGCTTCTCCAAAAGTTATCATCCTCTTAGGGCATGAGATCTTTGAAGTCACAGATTTGACGCACTGATTTATATTTAAAAATACATATTAATCTAAAGAAATTCAAATCTTAAAGAAGACTTTACCTAGGAGCTACCTATGACTATATGATATTAACATGAGCAGTGCAAAGCCTTTCCTTTTGGAGACCCAGTATTGAGAACTGTGTATCAGATCACTGATTTTTCTTTGCTTTATAGAGGAGAAAGAAATGGGGGGCAAAGAGTTCTGTTAGGTTCAGTCTAGATGAGAATTAGCTGACCCACAGAGGGGGAGCCTTTCTGGATTCTGTTTCATTCAATTTAAACATGAATCATAATACTCCGTATTAGTTGCATTTACATCAATGAATTATTTAACACATAATTATTGAGAACTGAATTTTTCTCAGGCGTTGTCACTGCAGTCTGCTCCTCAGCCTGCTTCCTCAATTCTAGGGTCAGGTCAGCACAAAAGGCAGATATTGTTTTGCTAATGAGGCCGCAGCCAATGGCCCTCCCTGTCCACATTGCCACCTCCATGGACTCAGCCAGCCTACATCATATGCCATGTAGTCAGGGTGTGTGGTTTTTCTTGTCCTTATTCTCTGAATGATACAGTACAGCAAGCACATATTTAGCCAGCACATATGCTGTATCACACATTATAAGTAAGCTAGAGGTGATTTAATATATGTGGGAGGATGTGTATGTTACATGCAAATACCATGCCGTTTTATAGAAGAGACTTGAACATCAGCAGGTTTTGGTGTCCACGGTGGGGGTGAGGAGTCCTAGATCCATTTCTTCATGGATACATAGGAATAACTATACCTAAGGTCTAGAGCGATGATTTGGAAAATAATATGTGTAAGAAAAGAGTTAGGAATTTTCTTTTTCAATTTGAAGAAGCCCAATAAAGATTTGTTTAACTCAGATGTAGGAAATGAAAGTAGATAACCATTGAATTTGCAGGACAAAGATTTGATGAGACAAAGTGGTTCACCCTACAAGACGATAGGCCTCTGTATAAATTTGTAGATTGATTTTTCCTTTTTTTACCCCTTAAATTATGACTTCGACTATTAGTTGTATACTTAAAAAGGTTACTTTAAGGACTTTGGGGGATTTTTATGTATACTTAATATTTTGTGTCTAGTAGAGGTGCTAGAATAAAATAAAGAGATATAAAACTTGTGATGCTGGTAACACTAGAAGTTGTGCCGTTGAAGGTAAGCTGTGATAGGTAAACATTTAGGAAGAACAGAATAAAACAAACGGTGCTTCCAAATGAAATCATTTGATTTGCTTGCACTGACCTCTGTCCTTCTTCCCGTCCTATCCCCTAAATCTTCAGAAAGGAGCTCATCGCCAAGCTGGACCAGGCAGAAAAGGAGAAAGTGGATGCTGCCCAGCTGGTGCGGGAATTTGAGGCTCTGACGGAGGAGAATCGGACCCTGAAGCTGGCCCAGTCACAATGCGTCGAACAGCTGGAAAAACTCAGAATACAGTATCAGAAAAGGCAGGGCTCATCCTAACTTGAAATTATTACATGTGAGCATGGGAGGTTGGTGACTGCTGTGCGCTGGCCAAAAGCCTTTTATTTTAAAGGGATAGGAAAATAAAATCTATTGCCTCTGTTTATTACCCACATGGCAAATGTCTAGAATGAGAGTTTAATGCTTGCCAGCTTTTAGCTTGAGAGAAGGGATATTTTATTGTAAGTGAGATCACTAGTGCAAAGCTATTACCAGTATATATTTTCAGAGATCAGAATTCTTTTTCGAAGATATATATATTTTCTTATTTAGGAAGATACGATCATGCCATACATCAGGATAGGAAATAATAAAAATAGAATATTGACTGACCCTGCTAAAAATCATGAGCCGTGAAACAAACCAGTAAAATGCTCATCCTCGTTCCACGTCTGTGCATTTTTAAATTTCATGCCTTTCATATTTCCAGTCGGCTCACATATAAATCATTCGAAACGTCTCTGCATATATTTACGCTTGCTAGTCAGACGCAATCCTTCCCTGATAGGTTTCTTGAGAATAAATGGTCGCATGCATATCCATAGAAGTTTTCTCATAAAAATATTAGCAGAAATCACTTCTGTGCCAAAAGCTCATTTGCCAGTGCTGGCTTGCTGTTGGAATAAAGAAAGAGAAAAGGCTTGCTTTTCTTCATCTGTGTTCACTCACGGGCACCGTCTCTGCCTGTGCATTTGTGTGTTCTGGAGGGTTTGGGGGAAATGAACAAGTATTGTTTGGACCTTGCTTGGGTCAGCTCCCATGAAAATATCAGTGAAATTATAACTACTACTTGTAGGATATTTTTTTCTGGTACCAGGAATCGAACTCAGGACCCTGCGCTTGCCAGGCAAGTGCTTGTGCTACTGAGCTATATCCCTGGCCCTATAACTATTACTTTTCTTTGGACTTAAGGAGGCGTTTTAGGTCAGTAATAACTGAGAAGAACATGTGCATAAGTTCAGAATTAAAGTGCTTTTTCCTTCATTCTAGCCATCACCACATTTTCGCAAATGGATCGTTTTATGTCCATTTCTACTCATGTAACTCTTTTTTCATTAAACATGGATTAAAAACTGCTGCGTTGTATTTTTCTCCTTTCTTAACCCCATTTCTGCTGAAAGCTGGCTTGCCCAACTTCGTTAGAATGGATTCCTTGCTGTCTGTGCTGAAAACAGTGACGACAACACTGGAGTCTTTTTCCCTGGAAAGACTGTGGTTTCCCATATAAACAGCTCAGAGCTGTAATACTAATTATGTTGAATCTATGCCTTGAGGAATTTGTCCACAAACAGAAAGAGTAGTTCCTGAAAATAATAAGATGGCCTTGGATAGGTGAGCGATTCTTAACTGGGGGTGATTTTTTCCCAGAGGTATTTGACAGTGTCCGGAGATGCTTTCTTTTTTTGTTGACAGGATGACGGTGAGGGGTACTGCAGGCATCCGGGGGTGGAGACCAGGGGTGCTGCTAAACGTCCTGCAGTGCACAGCAAGTTCCTCAGCACAGCGCTTGCCAGACCAACTGAGACTGCTGTCCCCTGGGCTGGACTAGTCACAGCAGTTTGGGCACCGCTGCCGGGAAGCACACTGCAGGGCCAGGGGTTCTCGCCCTGTGGTGCAGACTCTGAGAGGCTTTTAAGTATCTAAATCCTCAGTTGTCTCATTTGTAAAATGAAGCTTTTCTTCAGATCCCAAAGATCTCATATTCTGTTCGGCTATTCACCCTTATGCTTCTTTCCTGTTTGGCCTAAGGTGAAATCACCTGTGACCCGGGAAAAGCCTTCCTTTTCAGTAACTCCCAGGCTTACAAATTCTAATATAAAGGAGATGTGCTATAAGTTTATAAAAATCCAGGTCAGTGGGACGGGAGAAAGGAGAGTAACTTATGTACTAAGCGTCACTAAATACAAAGATGCATTTTTGGTCAGTGCTCATCCCGAACGAATTGTCTGTTTAAAGAACTCGAGCACGACAGCTCTTTGCAGAAAGAGTGGGGCAGGGAAATATAGTACCAAGAGCCCTTCTCTCTGCCAGCATGAAAATCATGTCATGGGGTGAAAATATTTGAATATCGCTGTTCTGAGCCTGGGGAGTCACTGAGTAAATAGTTTTCATATCTTTGCTAGCCTCAGCCTGAAACTTACTATGTTTTTCCAAAAGTTATGCATAGCATTTCCCTACGCAGGAATGTTTTCAGCAGATTTTTATTCATCAGTACACGAGAGCATCATCTCATGTATCACAAGTCAGAGAACCCTGGAGGCAGAATTACTTATCAGTCTTAATTTTCTTCTATTTGGCCAGTTTCCACTGATCTTGTTTATCACGTGTATTACCTGTGTAACGCAGATCATTTAAAACTTTTCTATCTTTACGGTTGAGGGTTAGCTCAGTGTTACAGCTCTAGCCTGGGTTTGATCTCTGAAACACACACACACACACACACACACACATACACACAGGAAAAAAGGAAAAAAGAAATTTCTATCTTCAAACATTTATAATATTCTTGTTATTAGCCATAAGAATAATGCTATAGAACATTAAAAACAAACACACAGAGGTCCTGTTAGCCTTAGGGCAAAGGTGATTTGTAGGAACACATGAAAAGAATGTGGTCATGTGTGACCGACAGTCAAACTCTTAACTACTTCAGTGCGAGGGAGGCTTAAAGACGGATTTCCCACAAGCAGAGACAAGCTGAGGGGACAGCATGGGATCTGTGAGATGGGGTCACAGAAGACACCAAAGTCTCCCTCTGACCTGCTGCCCCTTGGGTCGCTTGCTCTGGACTGGGCCTGTGGCAGTGTTACGAAGAAAATCAAGTGGAGCAAGGCAGAGGCCCACAGGAAGGAAGGAAACCCCCGGCCCACAGCCACAAAGCCAACTCAGAAGCAGATCTCTCGGTCGCAGGCAGAGCTTCAAGTGCCTGCAGGCCGGCTGCTATGCTGAGCGAAGTCTTGGGGAAGAGTCTGAGCCAGAACCACCTGCTGAAGTGCTGCCGGTCCCCAGTTCTCAGGAACTTTGGAGAGAATAAATGTTGTTTGAAGCCACTAAGCTTTGGGGTGATTTGTTACATAGCAACAGATCATACATAAAGTCAAATATAGAAAAAAAGTATATGATTTACGGATGCGCACAAAATAGGGAGAATAACTGAAATGAAGTGTCAGGCACAGCTTCCTGAAGCAGTGACCAATCAGATCAGATCTGTGGATGAGCAAGAGCTATAGAAACAAGGAAGGCAGGCAGAGGAAGAAGATCTAAGCAGTGAAAGCATATGCAAAGGCCCTGTGGCACACTCAAAGAGTTAGGCCAGTGTGGCTGAGCATGAAGACATATGAAGGATACAATATGTGATGAAATTGTGAAATAAAGCAGGAATTTGAAGATTATATTAAGAATATTGACCTTAATCCTAAAAACAAAGAGAAGCTATTAAATAACTTTAAGCATATGACTGGTAATGTATTCTCCACTAGAATATCATTGAATGTTTTTCTTTTATAAGATACTTCATTTTCAGTTGCTTAGAATGCTATATATAGCTGTTATTCCTATTTAAATAAATGGATTCATAGATCGATAGATAAGGCTGTTATGCACTTTATAAAGTCATTTTAATGAATCCTTTTCTTCTTAGAATATAAATAATAGATTCTATACAGTATCAAGTGTCCTGTCATTATAAAAAGCAGATCAATTTAATTTGGTAACAGCGATAATCCTGCAAAGTTGCCAAGCCAAGAACAGAGTATTCTTGTGCTTGAACTTTTAAAACTACATTTTTTTTTAACCATCACTGTTATTTTTGAATAATGATAATAATCAAACCTGGGGATGTGGATCACATGGAGGGAAATCACAAAAGTAGAGATGAAATAACTCCCAGAACAGACAACTGGGTCCTTTAGTGTCGGAACACCTATCTTAGCCATTCTGCTTTCATTAACTGAGAATATATAGTTTTTAGTTCTCATTAGTTACAAACAAATTCCCCCCGGCAGGAAAACTCGTTACACATTTGGGAAGCGAGTTTCTGGGTAGTGTGTTAACAATCCTACCGACTCATTCTGCTGTCTGAAATTCCAGGAGTGTTCACGTCGGTCCCGAGTGTGTGCACGTCTCGGGCAGCTCCGGAGGCAGACTCCGGAAGGAGCGGCTTTTACGAGGGTTGATTAGGAAAGCTATGATCATGACCAGAGAATGAGGACCTGAGTCACAGTGCTGGAAACCAGTCTTTCTCCGGGGAGCTGGGCTTTTAAGAACTCTTTACTGGCTTCTTACGGAGTTGAGGGCAGCGCTCTTAGCATGAAAGGCTGACTCAGTGAGTAAAAAGGAGGAACCAAGTTTTTTCCTCAACCAAGAGAGGAGGACCGCGTGATGCAAAGGAAGACAGTATGTTTTATCTGTCACTGAACGAGTCTGGGCAGGGACTGTTCTCTCAGGTCAGAGTCCTGAGGAGGGAAAGATAAAGAGATTGCAGGACAAGGTAAAATTATACGTGAAGCAGGCCCCGTGCTCCGGCTTCTCCATTGCCGGCTCACTTCTCATAAACGGAGTAAATGCTGAACAAGCTGACTTCCCCCCCTTATTCCTGTAAATAAGGATGTGACTCACAATCCCTGCACTCTCCAAAATGCCATAGACACTATGGTGATTTGATTATTTAAAAATAGCTGGGAAAAATAGCCAGAAATTGGTCATGGGTAAGTTGGGGTGGTTTCTTCTGTTTTTGTTCTGCGTTGCGTGTAGGCTGCTCTGTGTCTGTCCCTCCGGGTTCCCAGAACATGCAGTTTGTTCAGGCGAACCTTTGGGACTTAGCATTTCTGGAAACGAATGATGTGAACTTGCCGGTCTGATCTCAGACCCCAGGCAAGAAACAAAATCAAGACTCAGCTTGGAGTCACTGCTCTGCGGGCCAATTTTTTTTTTTTTTTTTTTTTTTTGTTCTTCTTTGTACAGAGATGAATGTTGATAGTGGTTAAATACACTGGCCTCTGCCTCCAACCTGTTACACAATGATTTCAGCATAAATGCAGAGTTAGGGTACTGCAACAAGCCTTGTAAACGGTGTTTGTTGATCTTGAGCTAGCCGGTCCAGAAACAGAAAACAAAGCATTTCTTTATCATTAGCCAGGTGTGGAAACCCCCAATGCAGAATTCCTGACCAAACTGGATATGAATTCGAGATTCAGGGTTAAGTTTGCACAAGACCTCTTTAGTTACCATCCACCTTAGTCTTTCCTCATGTAAGTCAGGGTCCTGCTTAGAGAAGAGGAAAATGCTCAAAGGGGGTGAGGAAAGAGAGCTTAAGGACAGGAATGTGTGTAAAGTTGAGGGTAGGAAAAAGGAAATTGGAAGAGCTGTGAAGATCTTGGGGTCGGCCACCTCGGGAACATCTCCCTGAGGCTTTCAAGGGCAAGCAGAAGAACGGCATTGGGATCCGGAATGAGCTGTAGGAGAGGTCCTTTTTTTTTTTGTGGTACCAGGGATTGAACTTGCGACCTCACGCTTGCCAGGCAGGCCCTTACGCCACTGAGCTATATCCCCAGCCCTGGAGAGGTTCTTCTGACACCAACCTCTTCAAGCACTTGTCCTTTGGTGAGGGACAAATGCACACAGGGTTTGGCAAGGAGCAAGAGGATAAAGCACCCCATCTCTTCTCTGTCCTTTCATCTTCTCCTGGGGGCTTCCGTTGACCAAGCTCAACTAGAAGCCAGAGGGCAAGAGAAGGCGATCGCTGTGGTCCATGCAGACAGGCTCCCGGGCTCTGAGATGGGTGGAAAGGGTCCGAAGGGACATACAGAGTCTCCAGGACAGACCGGCAAGCTGAAGCGGTGGGTGTGCTTCAGGATCAAGTAAAGAAAACAGCATAGCCAGGCTCATTGTTTTACTTCTGTAACCTACCTGGGAGCAAAGCCCCATGAAACACCCGGAAGTCTCAACCAAGTAGATAGGCAAGTGCTCCTCCCTAAGGTTGTGCAGAAGGAGGGTTGCCAGAAAAAATACACTCCATGGAGAATTAGTTTAAGAAATCAGGTGAACAGTGACTAATTTTTTTAGTATGAGTATATTCCAAAAATTGCGTGGGAATTACTTATAATTAAAATGTGTTTGTTGTTCATTTAAAATCTGGTTGTAAGCGAATGTCCTGTATTTTTATAAATACAGGCAACTCTGATCAGTGGGATAGTGTGGCAGGGTCCTGCAAATGTGTCCGTATAATTGTGTATCTCTTTTTTTTTTTTTTTTTTTTTTTTTTTTTTTTTTTTTTTTTTCTTGGTTTTTCTCTGGTACCGGGAACCGAACTCACGACCTTGCGCTTGCCAGGCAGGCGCTTTTTGCCGCTGAGCTAAATCCCCAGCCCCTAATTGTGTATCTCTTCTAAGCTGGTCTCATGCTTGTAAGAAGAAAGTGACCTGGCAGTAGACGACGGTACGGCATTTCTTTCTTTTTTTGGTACCAGGAATTGAACTCAGGACCTTGTGCTTGCCAGGCAGGTGCTTGTGCCACTGAGCTGTATCCTTAGCCCAGTATAGCATTTCCGAACCGTGTTCTGTCAATGTCAGTGTTTAAAATGTTAATAAGTGTTGGGGTTTTTTTTGGAGGGGGTTTGTTTGTTTAAGATAGTCTCGCTGTGTAGCTCAGGCTGGCCTTGACTCACTCTGTAGCCCAGGATGGCCTCAAACTCATGGCAATCCTCCTACCTTAGCCTCCTGAGTGCTGAGGTTACACTTTAGCCATGCTTGGCTAAAATGTTAGTAAGTGTTGTTCAAAAGAGAGGAAGGAAGGAAGGGAGAAGGAAGGAAGGAGGGAAGGAAGAAAGGAAAAGCAAGACTGTTTCATAGTCAAATAAAACTATGGGCTGTGAAGTTTAGGGTTATAACTGGCATTCAGTGCTGGTGTGGATCATGATACAAAAAACTCTTTCTTAGCTTTATTTAAAAAGTGTCACAGCTGGCCCTGCTGTCACATACATGTAATCCCAGCACTTGGGATTACCAAAAAACAAACAAAGAAGCAAACAACTCCCTCCCCTCAAAAGCATCACAACAATCAAATAACAGGCCCTCTGATCATAGGTCTCCATTGAGGTGCAGTTTAACAAAGTCGTTTTAATGTCCATCATGCTACAATAGAATTTTCTCATTATCTCGTGATCTTGCCTTTTGGCTAAATCTACATTCCTGAAGATGTCTCAAAGCTCCTCACAAATGTTTGCAAAACAGCAACATTCTATTTAATAAGATATGAGATTGTCCAGCTGCTGAATAGTTTTGCTTAACTTAGTAGGAAGAATGTAGTGAAAGCAAATTACCATCTAAGCAGGGGCAATCCCAGATCATTCAGAGAGAAAAACGAGGATACAAAATCTTTGTAAAAGAGGAAAAAATGAGAATACAAGCACCAGAATTCTGTTTCTCTAATCTATTTTTGGACAGAGATGAAGCAATGTTCTGAATGGCTATGCAACAATTACTGGGCTGTAAGACTTTATTACCTTCACCCTAGAGTGGGTGAGCTACGCAGGCTTTCTTTTTTCTGTCTAATCATAGATATTCTTCAGGTTTGTTATCTGATCTGTAATCCTATCTTGTGTGCAATGGAAGTAAAAGGATAGTACATCAGTTAGGGTTAGAATTAGCTGTGAAGGGCAAAAGTCTACCAAATAACAGTGGCTTACACAAGGTGGAAGTTTCTTTGTTCTCTCATGAAAAAGATGAGGGTTACACTGCATGATGTTTTCAAGGCTTCAACTTGCTCCGCCATTATTATAGTACAATTCTCAGTCTTAGAATCCAAGATGGCAGCATCCATGTTTCAGGCAGCCGGAGGATGAAAGAACCAACAAGAGGAGGAGCCGAAGGAGTGGGCTGGTTGTCCGCAGGATGGGAGCTGCCACAAGATGCTTCTGATCACATCATCTTGATGGTTAGTTTGATTTGTTAACTTGGCCGGGCCAAAGACACCCAGGTTATTCGGTCAAGGCAGGTATTTGGTCAAACTGTATTCTGCATGCGTCTTTGTAAATAGACTGAATACAGCATATTCTGCATGTGTCTGTGTAGGTAGACTGAGGAAAGCAGTCTAACGTGGGTGGGTCTCGTCCAATCCTTTCAAGAATTGAGCAAAGGAACATTGTTGTTTTTGTTTACATAGAACTTTGTCCTTTTTTTTAATTTTAAAGAGAAAAGAACAAAAACAAAATAACAAAAACAAAGACAAAAATAGAACAACACAAAAGCTACAAAAATGATACAGAATGTCAAAACATAGGAAATCAACAATGGTAGTTGTATTACTTATTGTTATCTCCAAAGTAGTGGCTCCGATTGCCAGATATAGGTATGCAAGATTGATCAAACAATTAAACAGTACCTGTTCCTTTCAATAAACCAATAGAGATTAGTAGTACAATTATCTTAGCTATGGTGTGTGTGTGTGTATA
>NW_004955407.1:28542370-28597256 GCF_000276665.1 Chinchilla lanigera
TCCTTCTTTTCTTTTCTTTTTTCCCTCATCCCAGTTGTTCTTTCCTATTAAGCAATTTCTTTCCCTTTTTCAATATCTATTGTACTTTTCAGTTTTATTTATGATTTCAGGTTCTTACAGTAGGAAGATAATACATTGTTTGCACGTGCAGGTCTGATTTATTTTGCTTATGAGTATGATCTCTAGTTGCATCCATTTACCTAATAAAGCCTCAAGTTTATCCTTTTTTATAGCTGACTAATACTCCATTGTACAAAAACACAACATTTTTCTTATCCACTCCTCAGTGAATGGGCATTTGGGTTGTTTTCAAAATTTTTGTGTGACAAATTGTGCTGCTATAAATGTGGGTGCACATATAGCTATGATGTTTTTAATTCTGGGAAAATACTCAGAATAGGAATGGCTGGGTTAAATGGGACCTCTAATCCTAATTTTTTGAGGAATCTCCAGACTGATTTCCACAGTGGTTGTACCAGTCTACACTCCTATCAACAGTGGAGAAGAGTTCCTTTTTCCCCACAGCCTCTCCAGCATTTGTTGTTGGTTGATTTCTTGATGATAGCCATTCTTACTGGGGTGAGATGGAATCTCAGTGTTGTTTTAATTTGCATCTCTCAAATGACCAGTGGTGCTGAACATTTGTTCATTATTTATTTGCCATTTGTATTTCTTCATCTAAGAAGTGTGTATTCATCTCAGATGCCCATTTTTGGACTGGGTCTTTGAATTTGGGGGGTCTGGGTTTTTTCAATTCTTTATATATAGAACTTTGTCCTGTGAGTAAAAAGAAACTCCTCCTTTATGACTGCTTTGAGCTGGGACCTGGCTTCTTTCTTGCTTTAGACTCAAATTGAAGCACTGGCTCTTTCTGGGTCTGAAGCCCACTGTGCTTCAGATTGGAACTTCACTGTCAGATCTCCTGTGTCTCCAGCTAGGGACTTGCCAGCCTCAATAATCACATGAGCTGATTTGTTTTAATAATAAACCAATTGTTATTTATTGATCTATCTCCTATTGATTCAATTTCTCTAGAGAACTTAATATGGAAGAAGAGTAAGTACATGGGGTAAAATGTGTGAGGTGCAACTAGGAGCAGAGCTCAGGCTCTTTGGGGTGGTTGCCAGTGAGTCATGATTTGGGCATAGTCTTAATTTAAGGGGATGGTCAAGAGTCCTGCCATTTCAGCCGTTCAGGCTGTTTATCACGTTGGCTAGTGGTATTTCCTCTCTCCTACCAGGTCAAAGTTCAGGAAGATATCACTCATACGTGAATTTTTTCATTTTTACCACCTACCCAGAGCATTTTCCTCTCTCTTTTTTGGGTAGCGGGAATCGAACTCATGATCTCATGCTTGCTAGGTAGGTGCTATGCCGCTGAGCTAAATCTCCAGCCCTCAGAGTATTTTAAATATAAAATCTGTATAAAGATAAAACTTTGCCACTTGGTCTATTGACACATATTTATGTTTATATGGTGGTATAAGTGTGTGTAAGTGTATACAACATGGGAATAAGTTATTTGATTTGCTTTAATGCCTAAAATGGAAGTAAGGACAATTATATTTGTATAGCAAGTGATAAACACCTAAATTATGGAGATTTCTTTGTTTTACTACTAGATGAAGTTTGTCAAAGGTAAAAGATGATTGGTAAAGGTTTTGGTACTATCGTAGTTTAGATCTAAAATATCCCCAAAAGACTTGTTTCTCAAAGCAGCATGTTCAGAGGTGGGAAGCAATTGCAGTGCAATCATCTTGATCTTACCAATGAATTAATTCATCTATGGGTTCTTCATTTGATGGGGAAGATGGTGAAATTTAGGAAATGGGACCAGTTGAAGGAGAAGGTCCAGAGGGGGTGCCCTTGGGGGCTGTGTCTTGTCCCAGGCCCCTTCTTCTCTTGCTCATGGTCTCTTGCTGCCTTCTGCCCCTCGTGAAGCAAGCAGTTTTAGTCTACCCTACGCACCCTGCAGTGATGTTTCGCCTCAACACAGGACCAGAAGCAACAAAGCTAAAAGACCATGGACTAACACCTCTGAATCTGTGGGCCCAAATACATATTTCCTCCTGTAAGTCACTTTGCTCAAGTATTTGGTCACAGTGATGGAAAACTGACTAATAAAGAAACTGGCACCAGGGGCTGGGGATTTAGCTCAGTGGCACAGCGCCTGCCTGGCAAGCACAAGGTCATGAGTTTGGTTCCTGGTACCAGAAAAAAACCAAAAAAAAAAAAAAAAAAAAAGAAACCGGCACCAAATTATCTTAGGTCCTAGACTGGGGATTGTGAAGCCCGTTCACTGGCTAGCAGCAGATGTCTCCTCATTATGATAGATGTAGTCTTTGATTTTAGAAGCAGCTATCTAGGCTCTTGTAGGAATTGCTAATAGGAATTTGTATCACCTTTCAAGTTCTACAAAGGACTAGTGGAACATAACTTCTGAAGGTTATTTCTCAAGTCACTTCTTGCTGTCTCTTCTTTCTGTCCAGGGAGGAGATAAGAAAGGTTATGAGGGCTGTTTGGTTTGATCTTATTAGGTCATCAGATTCATTATTAAGTGGAAGGTTGAACAAATATTTACTTTTGACTTTTAATTGGTTACTGAATTTAAGAAAGCTTTGTCATTGGGACCAAATGCATAATTTTCAGGGTTCTGTTAACATGAAAATGCCAGGTTCTTTGTTGAAGCACTATTAAGAATATCAAGAGAACAGAACATGAAAGCCCATTAAGGGTCTGAGCGCAGGATCCCGTGCAGGTGCACAGGCAGTGCACCTGTGAAGCAAACTGCTTAGCATCACGTAGTTAGCAACCTGATTTCATTAAAATCCTTACAAAATTCTCACCCCATCCACTCCCACCAATTCCCAGTTCTTCCATTTCTTCCGAAATTTTTACTTCTGCACAATACTATGGGGAACAAGAAGGTCTGATGAAAATATCTTAATTGGCTTAAACTTAGACTGTTTTGTATATCTGAATATCAGAGTTCTTACCCTGTCTGATGACTTCCTCTAATATTACTCAGCATCTTAGTTTGCTTCAAAGTCCTGAACATACATGTGATGAATGTGTAATGTAATTCAGTATTTGTAGGAGATTGATTACTATTAAATAAATTAGGAATATTCTTCAAAGGCCCTTGACATGGAACATGGGGAAATGACCCATAAAGATGAAGTCACCTGCACATACTGAAGGGGAATCATGTCAAGGGAGATGGCATATACCTGGACAACGGAAGATTTATAAGGTAAGCTAAAGACATGTATTCTAATCAAAGTAGCTTCTGATTGCTTAATTTCCTATGGTACTATCTATAGGAGAACTCTCTAGAAACAATAAGCTTATATACATAAACAAATTAAAAGGAGTTGGCTCCCATGATTGTGAAAGTGGGCAAGTGCTAAGGTCTGCAGGGTAAGTCAGAAAGCCAGTCCATATGCTAGGAGGCACCAAGGCAGAAAGATGTCTCTCTATCTGTGAGACAAATGAGCCTTTTTGCCCTCTTCTGGCCTCTACTGACTGGAGGAAGCCCATCCATACTAGGGCGGGCAATCTTCTTTATCAATCTTCCTATTTAAATAGGACATTGGTCATCAGAAAATATGCCCAGAGAAATATCTGGAATAATATTTGACCAAGTCTCTGGGGACTCTGCCCAGTCAAGCTGACACATGAAGTTAACCTTCTTACCACAAACTCTGTCTAGCATTCAACATTCCTGTTTGCAGGAAAGTTCCCCCAAAGAATTAAATTAAACTTTACTCAAGCAAAATAAAACTGAACTGATTCATAAACTGGGTAGTCTCAGAACTAGATGAGGTTCTGAGAGGTCTCACCAACAATGGGATCTGATGCATGTACAGAAAAACTGCAGTACCACATGGAGAATGACTGGCTACAGATTAGTGAAACAACCAGTTAATTGGTTATGGCTTAACAAGTTAATTATTCATATTTAATTAGTTAATTGACTACATGACCTTCTGCAACCAAAATTCAATTACTGTGACTAAGGTCTTTGTTCGGTCTGTTGAGGTCTGAGTAGATGCCCAGTGCAAACCCATGGCCGTTTATAAAGTTTTATTTAACACATACTTAGTATGGAAAGCTAGCTACTGTTTAATTCAACCGTCTGGATAACCAAAGATTCACTAGAACAAAATTTAATAGAACTAAAGATTTATTTACATATAACTCTTGCATCAACCATTTATTGAGTGCTTGCTTTGTGCTAGGCACAAGATGAGGTCACAAAGGTGACTTTAAAAAGCTAGTTAGCAACTAGGACAGTGGTTGTTAAGGATAATCTTAATTATTGGGCTTTATCTGAGAATTTCTTCCATCTCATTTTATGCCTTTCATTGGAGATGTGGCTTCTTTTCTCTGGTAATTGCACTTTTAGAGGTGGAGGTCCACAAGTGTTCTCGTCACTACTGCACGGAATGTGGTTTGGTCCTAAAGGAAAAATAGAATGAAAAGTGGATTAGAAAGTAGCTGTTATCATTGGCACCTGCCTCAGTGGGGCAACAGGAATTGGGGACAGTAGCTACGGAAAAATGAGAAAGAACCCCGGATGGAGCAGAGATGGTGAGACTGAGTGGGAGGGAGCGAGGTGGGTGGAGACAGCAGGTCACATTCAGGCGAATTGGACTGTGTCAAGAGAAAAACAGAATAGTTTAGAGCTTAGAGAGGGCAGATACAGAAAGAGAAAAGAAGAGCCCTCATCCCTGAATTCCTTGAGAAAAAACTAGAGGCTTGAGGTCTCCCAGACAGTAGTAGCCTGCATGGGTCTGAAGGAGCTTGAACTAAAAGAAAGACTTGGTAATTAATTAATTAAACATTAATGCTATGTCTTCCCTTACTTTGTACTTTTTAAAAATTTTTTCAACTTTGTGCCTTTGTGCATGCTGCCCTCTCCGCCTGGAATATCTCCTCTCTCTGCCATCACCTGGTTAGCACCCATTAATTATTAGGTCTCAGCTCAGCTGTTATTTCCTCCCAGGAGGCTCCTGTGACACCACAGACTGAGTCTGATGTCTTTTCTCCTAACCTCTCCTCTCATCCTGTTTAAGAGCTTATCACACTAATTGCAATTGCTTTCAAACACAGCTGCATTCCTGAAACAGCCAGGAACTCCTGGTGACGATGGCTGTATCTTGCTCGAAGCTCTGTCTTCAGCATCTACTTCAGTGCCTGGCACCAGGTAGAAATTTAGTAGCTATTTGATAACTGAAAGAAGGAATGAAAAAATGAGTGAGGAGCTCATGCCCGCTTTTCCAACAGCATTTAAGACACTGTCCTGGTTATTTGGTGGAAGTGTCAGGAAGAGTTATGTAGAAGCGGTAATCAAAAAAAAGAATTAGACCCTGTTGTTGGCCTCAAAAAGCTTATAGTCTGGCAACATTTATGATAGTGGTGTTGTACAAGACCAGGGACCTAAAAAATGCCGTAGCACAAGACAAGATAGTAGGATCCCTAGATTTAGCAGACAGAGATACAAGGCGCCAAGTTAATCTTGTATCTCACCTGAACAATAAATAGTACATATATATCTCCAAATATTTTGGAGATACAGATGCTAATCATTCATGCTTATGAAAATTTACACATGACTGGATGTCCTACACTTCACCAGGCCTAAACATAGGGCAGGCTATGAAAAACTGCTTCTGTTTTTTTTCCAGAGATGGGACGGTGGTATTGAAGAGAGGTACGGGGTTCAGCAAAGATTTTCTGAACAAAATAGGAACTGAACTGGGTCACAGGGATGGCAAGAAAAAATGTGAGGAAACGGTGGAAGAAACCGCCGGTGACAAAGCAGGAGAGCGGGATGTTCGGAGACTGAAATTTGGTTTGGGCAGCGTGCAAAAAAGCAGCGAGAAACTCAGGCAGACTGCTGGGCAGGGTGTGGTGATGCTGGATGGACCAAAGCCTCAGTCTCCTGGGTTTCCACCGCTGCTTCCTGCGTCTTGGCCACAGGCCAAGACTGGGTCTTTCTGCCCAGGCAAATGTCCCATCCTTCCATAGGTAATTAGGCTGAGATATCAGTCTCCCTTTGTAAACAGTGCAGAACAAAGACTTGGAACATTTTGCAAATATTTTGCTCAGTGTTTGCATTTTTTTTCAAATGCTGGTGTCAAGAGAGCATGCTTTCAAAATGAAAGGAAAAGTGAATACAAATGATGCCTTATCAAAATAAGATGTAGGAGTCTAAGAAATACTATCTTCTAAAGCATTTGTAACTTAGCTATTCCCCATTTTCTGTTACAAATCAGTTCAGCATTCTAGAGCATGTATACATAATATGAAACAGATACAAAGAGCTGATTGATGAGCCTGGAAAGAGGTGGAAGTGTTTGTATATAACTTTTACTGAGCACTTAATATGTTCCAGGTGTCAGTATATGCTATTGCCCTTGATCATCACAGTATTATAATACTATGTTATATATGTTAACACAATGACATTATAATAATTTCACTGTATGTCACAATGTTCATTTTCTCATCTATGATCGCTCAACTTGCAGTTGGTTATTTTGGAATTCAAATCTGACTCGATTCTAACATCTGTATTGTTTTCACTATACTATAAGTATAAATTATTACATATATAAATTATTGCACACTCATGGTAGATCTATACTGGGAACAAAGGAGAAAACTAGTTTGGTCTTGTGGATATCAGAGTGGCATTACAGGAATACAATGCTTGAGTAGTGATTGACAAAATTATTTCACCATCTAGTCAAGTTAATAATAGGTGATGTATGAAAGATACAAGTAAAAGAGGTATTGATAGTTTCTAGAATAGGTGTAGTATTTTATCAGAATTGGCTATCATTTGATTCCTATAATTCATCTAATATTTCACACTGAGGACACAAAATCTTGTGCTTGTTCCCCCTGCCTATTAATCATTAACATCATTAGTAATACTCATTAATCATTGTAATTTTCATTTATTTTATCATTGCACTTTGGTGGTATTTTTGTGAGAAATACTACACATTCACATAGAAATGTGTTTAAAATTTCTTCATAATTTTGTAATCTACATGAATGATTGCATAGTTAGGTTGATTAAATTCTTTCCCCGTAGTTCTTTAAATGGCATAAAATGCCCTTACCTAAGTAAATGTGTTATTGGTATAAATATTCAATTCTGTAATTGCATAAGTAAGATTAAAATCCCTAAAAATAAAGGTCTGAAGTTTTAGCAACATATTCCTTAGAAGAAAGCTGCTGAGTTGTTGTTTCTTTAATTTTTAAAAATAAACTATGATTATAAAATAGGAAAACAAAGTGTTTTTCAATATTTTTCTTCCTTAAAAACATTAACCAAATTTTAACCAAAAGAGTAAGGCATTTGCTTTGAGTACTCTTGTGTGGTGAATGGCTATTACAGAAACACTGAGAAGATTCAGTCCTAGTCTGGCTTCCAAATCTTTTCTACAAGAAGCTCTCTTGCCTTCCTTTGCTGAATGTTCACCGTTTTCCCCTCAGTAGCTTATCAGTGCGTTCCCTTGGAAGATTTGAAAATTTTTCTTGTGTTAAAAGACATACCCATGCAAGGGGCTGGGGATTTAGCTCAGCGGCAAAAGCGCCTGCCTGGCAAGCGCAAGGTCCTGAGTTCAGTTCCCGGTACCGGAGAAAAACCAAAAAAAAAAATAAAAAAATAAAAAAAAAATAAAAGACATACCCATGCTTATAGCAGCACAGTTCATGGTAGCTAAATCTTGGAAGCAGCCTAGGTGTCCGTCCACAGATAAACAGATGCAGAAATGTGGTATTTACACATGGTAGAGTACTACCCTACCATAAGGAAAGACAAATTTAAGTCATTTGTAGGCAAATGGATGCACCTTGAGGCCATATGTTAAAAAAAGTCAACCTTAAGTATACCATGTTTCCTCTTATATGAGAAAAAATATAAATAAAGAGCAAAATAAAAGACAGGTACGAGGAAGTAGGGAGATGGCTATTTCTCAGAAAGGAAGAGGATTAAGACATGGAGGAAGGCAGGGAGGGACAGGAGATGAACAAAGGAATGAAGCTGTGTTCTGTACAAGTGCCAGTCCCTGTAAGGAATGTGATCACTAGGTACTGCAAACATGTGCTAAGACAAAATAAACGAAAAAATTTAAAAGCTTTTTCAAAATGCTAGGGCACTGCTCTTTCCTCAGTAAGCTGAGACAGTTATCTTTGACTGACCAAGTCTCTGACAGTGACTATACAGAAACCACAAGAAGAATGGTGTAAATCTTCCTTGATGAGAGAGAGCCTGCCCGGAAAGTAACATGCTCCTCAGTGAGTCATACCAGTATAAGTTTGAGGTTCATACTCATTAAAAGATAACTTTTCTCTCTCTCTCTTTCTAAGTTTTTGTCTTTTTGAAACAAAATTTTGCTATGCAGTTCAGGCTGGCCTTGAACTCACTATGTAGCTCAAGCTGGCCTCAAACTCACAGCAATCCTCCTGCCTCAGCCTCCCGAGGGCCAGGATTACAGGTGCATGCCACCACGCTCAGCAAAAGATAAATTTTCAGTGCGAATAGAATTGTGATTTTCATACAATATAAAATGAACATGGATTAGAGAATCAGGAATCAATGAGGGGAACAGATGTCACAAACAGTTCAAAAGAGAATCAACATTTCTAGTCAAATAAAAAATGTGAAATGAATTTACCCATAAACTCAAACTGGCAAAATTGGTCAACATCCACGTGAGCCCAATTTGCATTTTTATGCACAGGAATTATTTGGACTGCACTGAATTCACTTCTATGTTTAAAAGATTGCAAAATGGCCTCATTAGAGCAAACACAGGCACAGATAGCCCACATAGATAAAGCTTGATGGGACACTTAAATTTGAAAATCTTTCTTGTTTTTTTCTTATTGCGTATAAACATCCCTTTCTAGGATGTTTTTGGAACATCTGGCGCCTTTATAAGGGTAAATAAATTAAGGTTCAGAAATTATCTAGTGAATAAAATTAGTCACTGAAGCCTATGCGGGGGCGGGCACTAATTTTCTCTCTGCTATTCATGGTTCTTAGCTGCAACAGAGTCTATTACCAAAGAGAAATGAGTGAGAAAAAGCAAACAGAAGTTTAACAACATCTCTGCCTTGTGTATACTTTAAGAGACTCAGAAACTCAAAAGCAGTGGCCTTGAGACTGTGGTACAGATTGGTGTCTTTTCCACTGATGAGCATTTCTGGTGATTTAGTGATTCTCTTCTTCGTCCAGAGAAGACAGTTTTAAAACGAACAGTTCCTTTGTAGATGCCAATTTCCATTACAGAAGTATAATTTTTACCATTTCCAGAACTGTTCTTGTATCTACAGTTTTTCAAAATCATCCTTATGCCAAAGTGACACATTCTGGGCTACTATAGGTCAAAGATAACCATATTCAGGAATTCCTAAGGTCAAAAGCACTACCCTTCAGGAATTTAGGGCTGTAGTTCATTTTGGGTAATAATATAGAAATCAATGTTTCTTTTGAGATTATGGCATTACTTATTTGACACAAAACTGAAATGTCATTTTATTTTCTATAAATTGCCAATGAAATATAATACATACTCTCTGAATAGTTTGGAGGAGTTATCTAACTGCCAGAAATTTCCTTGTAACTTACGGATCCGTCTCTATAATAATAACAGTGATGATAAAAGTGTTATGGTTTATGTCTAGATGGCCTCGTAAAGCCTCATGGGATCCTAAGCAGGACTTTGGAATGTGGATGACTGGCTTGTGGTAGGTGGGGCCCAGCCGGAAGAGGGGTAACCTAGGAAGCTTCTTCCTGGCTCTCCTTTGACTCTGATTCCTAGATACTGCGCGGCACTGGTGGTGGTATCTAATTGAGGGGGAAGTAACTAAGACCAAAACCAAAATAATAATAGAAATTGGAATACCTAAGTCTTATTGATCCCTTAAGATGTGCCAGACATGTTACAAAGTGTTTTATTTAAAATTTTTTAAAATTTAATTTTCCTAGCACCACAAAGAAAGGGCACAATTATGTTATGGGGTAGAAATTCACCCTTTCCTTACACTCACTTCCTCTTTTCAATAAAGGAGAAGAGACTTTAAGCAAGTTCATTTTTGAATGATCCTAACGATAGTATTTCAAAGGCAGTTTGCTTCAGTGTCTCAGCAGCAATCCTTTTTGCTTTTGTTTTCCATTCCATGTTTCTGTTTCCCTCAATACCTTGACTTCTTTTCCCTCCATTTTAAGTTCCAGAAGGCTTTGTATAGTTGCTGATATTTAATCTCATACTCTGTTCTTGGCCTGCATCTCTCTCCTTTCTTTTTCTTTGTCTCTGTTCTTTTCTCCCCTTTGGATGCTTCAAGAGTCAGCATCTGTTATACACAAACAGAAGGATCCATTACGAGTCTGACTTTGTTTTTTTGGATATGCTAAGCAACTTATTTTAGTAAAGGTTGCATCTGTTTTATAGGTGACTCTTTCTTGTTGTCCGTATAGGGGACTGACACTTCTACAATAAGAGACAAATCAATAGGGAAAATTATAACAAATTCATTTAACCCAAGTCTTTTTTTTTTTTTTTTTTTTTTTTTTTTTTGGTTTTTCTCCGGTACCGGGAACCGAACTCACGACCTTGCGCATGCCAGGCAGGCGCTTTTGCCGCTGAGCTAAATCCCCAGCCCCCTTAACCCAAGTCTTATGTGACACAGCAGCCTTCAGAATGCAGCCCCAAAGACCCAAGGAAAACTGTTACTTTTACGCTTAGATGTGATAAGGAACGGGCAACTGTGTTGCACCGTAACTGGACAAAAGGCTGCGACCTAATAGATTGAGTAGGGGTTGCTGGGATTCTTCTTGGGCTCCCTGGGTGGCTTCCCTTCCTCCTGCGTGGGCAGCAGTCCTTCTGGAATGAAGGTCTAATAAGCTACTGATAAGGTAGATCAGATAATTTCTTTATGGGCAGGACCTACACAGAGAGGTGGCAGAAAAACAGAGTAATATTTTATAGTTATATGATCTGCCTTGAGGAAAAGGAGTCTGGCTTCTATGACTCACCTGGGGGAAGAGGCATTCTGGTTCCTATGACTTGTTTCAAGGAAGAATTAAGGGCAAGAGAAGGAGGGTAGAAGGTGATCAGAGAGTTCTTGCTTGGCCTGCGGAAGCTTCTGAGGTCGTTCAATATCTTTTAGTTCCAATACTTTGGGGTATAGTTTTCTCACTCCCCAGGTCTCATATTTATAGTTGTAAACTCTCACTATCTTGCTCTGCATTTTTATTTTGCGTTGCACTGTCACATATTATTTTTGCTTTGCACTGTTGCAAAAGGAAAACAAAAAGCAGTCACTGTGAGGGGCACTGTCTAAAAACAGTCCACTTCCCCAAGCCTGCCTGTGCGCGTTCTCCACCCTCCTAGTGGAAAGCCTTTAGAACAAGGAAGTAGCATGAGTCACTGGTGTTGCCACACCCTCAGAAAACCCCAGCTGCATCTTCCTCTTGTGCTGCGGTGCCTCTTACTAGCCAAGTTCCCAAGTCATGGGAGCTAAGTTTCCAGAATGTATGCTCTGATTTTCTGTAAAAATGCAGAATCTATTTGATAAAGTGCAGCAGCAACAAGAGAAATAAAGCCACGTGCAAAAAATCTTTGCATGAACAGAAGAATGGCCATTTACAGGCTGGTTGTTTAGAAATTAGAATAGAGCTCGCATTTCTTTTTTTTATAAATTGTATAAAATTATAATTTTATACAATTATAATTTATATTATATATAATTATAAATTGTATAAAATTATATTCAGGTTTTGCGCTGAAGTCTAAGCTGTATGAAGCATAAGTGAATTTTGTGTTTAGACTTTAGTCCCCTGGCAACCATAAATCTTGTAGAAGATACACAAGATATCTATTATCTAGATGCAAATATTCCTAAATCAGAAATATCTGATATCCAAATTTTTCTGGTGCCAAGCCTTTCAGATAAGGGCCACCCAACTTGTGTACGTTTAAGAAACAACACAGTATGTTAGCGCTTTCTTTTCCTGTATCTTACCTCTGTCAGCTACTATCTTCACTACTATAGTTTGCAACACATAATAACTCATCTCGGAGAATTGGTGCTTAGACATGGAGCATTTTCATCATTTTCAATCTTCTTTTCCCTGGTTCCCTCTTCTTTCCCTGGCTTCCCTTCCCATCTTCCCTGAGTCTACCTCCTTTTTTTCTACTATCTTTCCTTTATTTTGCTCCTTAAATTATTTATATTTTTAGTGTATAATATTAGAGAAAACATGATATTTAACCCGTGTCTGATTAATTTCACTTAGTGTTATGGTCTCTAGATCCCTTCATTTTCCTAAAAATGACTCACATATATCCTTTTTAAAGGCTGAGGTATACTCCATGGCATGTATATATCACATTTTCTTTATCTATATTTTTGAAAGAGTTACAGTGCTATTTGCACAAAGAGCTGAATTATAAAAGCAGCCTCTATAGTTCACATTTCTTTCCTACCCTACATATTCTTTATAGCCATTAGGAGGGCTCCTACATGAGCAATGAAAGAGTTACAGTGCTATTTGCACAAACAGCTGAATTATAAAAGCAGCCTCTATAGTTCACACTTCTTTCCTACCCTACATATTCTTTATAGCCGTTAGGAGGGCTCCTACATGAGCCTACTTAAGAACATCCTACACCTGGAAACTGTGGTGTGTGCATATTGTTGCTGTAGGGAAGTTACGTTCAGTTTTCCAGAAACATGTTTTCTCAGCCATCATGGAGATTCTAAAAGGCTGTGGCAATGTCCCTCTAGCCAACCAGCTGGGCAATGAGAAAGGGCTTCTCCTGGTGAAAATAGGTGAAAATACTTGCTACAGGGATAGGTCTGAGAAAGGGAAGAGGAAGAGTTTCCTGTGATCCCTGAGATTGAAGAAGTAGGTGACTTGAAGCACCTCTGTCACTAGGGATAAGGAAATAGGGGAAAGGGAGGGACACATGTGGACAGAGGGGATAGGCTGTCATGGTGAGGCACACAGCAAAGGGTACTGCGAAAGTCATCTCCCAGGAGAGGGAGAACTGGCTTGATGGTGGGTGTGGAGAGGTGGCTCTCTGAGGTGGTTCTGGGTTGAACTTTCAGAAACGGGACAGCATAGGGAAAATACACTGTACCTCTGTAGAAAGCGTTAGGTACCATGCATAGAGGAACCCAGCAGGTGTTGACATTAATTTTACTTAAATATCACGATGTTGGGGGGAAGCTTAGATTGACTTTGGTCTAATTATATAATGGTGATTTTGAAAAACTCATTTTACCTGGAAACCTTTAGCTTCCTCATTTAAAATGTAGAGGGGAGGGGTGGTTTGAATAATGACTTTATATGTTCCTTCAAAATTCAAAGGATCTTGAAGGTTGTTTCAGTTTTTCCAGTGATCAGACTAATAGGCGATCAAGATTTGGAATCAGATATACTGGCTCCTTTTTGTTAAACATATGTATGTATTTTTAATTGCCATTCAAAGGCTATTCACACGGAGAAATTCAGCTGAAAATATTCACTTCAATATGAGGAAGAAATTGGGAAACTGCATCATTTTAGCTTTTTAATAATACCTTTGTTGATATATAATTTCATGTACCATAATATTCTCCCTTTTAAAGGGTACAATTGGGGCTGGGGATTTAGCTCAGCGGCAAAAGCGCCTGCCTGGCAAGTGCAAGGTTGTGAGTTCGGTTCGCGGTTCCGGAGAAAAAAAAAAAAAAAAAAAAAAAAAAAATAAAAAAAATAAAGTGTACAATTGACAGACTTTTTCCCGGTTTACTCAGAGTTGTGCAATTATGACCAGTATTTAATTTCGGATTATTTTCATTACCTCCAACAAAAATTTGTACTCATTAGCACTTTCTATTCCCCCTTTGCTCTATTTGCTGGCAACCACGAATCTTCTTTCAGTTTCTATACAGTTGCCTACTCTGGGTATTTCACATAAATAGAACCATACAATATGTGGCCTTTTGGGTCTTATTTCTTTCACTTACAAAAAGATTCAATTGTATGGTGGCATAGGCCAGTACTTCAGTTATTTTTATGAATAATAATTCATTGTACAGATAGACCACTTTTTTTTAATCAGTGAAAGAGTTGAAGGACATTTGAGTTGTTTCTACATTTTCTTTTTTAAAAAAGTTTATTTTAAAGAGAGTAGTAAATGAGAGAGAAAGAAAACAACAGTAGCAGCATACCAGCATCACAAACATAAACAAACCAAAGCAAGAACATTTAAAGTGATACAGGGTTTCAAGACAAAATTATGTGAATTAACAGTAGTTGTTATATTACATATTGTTATCTTCAACTACGATGCTCAGAAGTTTCTGCATTTTAGCTGTTTTAATAAATGCTGTTAGAAATATTCATTATAATTTCTGTCTGGACATGGTTTTAGTTCTAATTTTTCTTTCATGTTTTTCTTTCTAATTTTTGTATGGACATACGTTTTTATTTCTCTTGGGTGGGGGTAGAAATGAGTATGTCTAAGAATTGTTGGGTTATCTGGTAATTTTATAGGTAACTTTTAGAGGAATTTAAAGTGGCTACAGGCTGGGCGTGGTGGTGCACATCTGTAATCTCAGCACTCAGGAGGCTGAGACAGGAGGATCACTGTGAGTTGAAGACCAGCCTGGGCTACAAAGTGAGTTCAAGGCCAGCCTGAACTGCATAGTGAGACCCTGTCTCAAAAAGACAAAAAAAAAAGAGATAAAGTGGCTACATAATTTCACATTCCCATCATAAATGTATGAGGGTTATAACTTCTTATCATCCCCAATATTTTCTGTGTTTTCAATTATAGTCATTTTAAAAATTACATATAAAGTGGTATCACATTGTGATTTTTATTAGCTTTTTTCTAATGACTAACGATGACTGTTTTTTTTTCGATGAGTGTTTTTGTATGTGCTTTTGGCCATTCAGATATCTTTGAGAAAAAAAATCAGGGGCTGGGGAGATAGCTCAATACAAGTTCCTGCCTGGCAAGCACAAGGTCCTGAGTTTGATTCCCAGTACCTAGAAAAAAAAGAAAAAAAATCAAATTCTGTGCTCTTTTCTTAGTTGTGTTGTCTTTTTATTGTTGAGTTGTGAGAATTTTTTATAAAGTCTACATTCAAGTCCCTTATCAGATATATTATTTATAATTTCTAGATCATTTTGTAATATGTCATTTTAAGAATTGTAAGTCTTCTGCTCCATGAACATTGTATATTTTCCTATATATTTAGATCTTTCTATGCTTTGTCTTTTCATGTCCTTGATTATGTTTTTGTTTATTTTTTATTAGTACATATTTGCAGTACGTAATGATTACATTCCTTGTGATGTGCACAACACATCCTAATTCTTTTTTCTCCCCTTCCCCTTTTCTTCCTTTCCTCTGTCTCCATCTCTTGATCCCCTTTCTACCTGAGAAAGATCTATCTTTCTACTTCCTATTGTCCATCTTTTATTTTGCTCTTTATTTATAATTTGGGTTTCTCATAAAAAATAAACCATGTGATATGTAAGTTTATGAGTCTGATTTATTTCACTTAACATGTGGTCACAAGGTACCTCTGTTTTCCTACAAATAGTTCATGTTTATCCTTCTTTACAGGAGAGTAACACACCACTGTGTGTAAATACCACGTTTTCTTTATCCAGTCATGTATTTTTAGAAACATGTTTTTAATTTCTCTGTAATCTACTGTATCTACTTTTTATTTCATGGTTTGTGCTTTTGGTGTCAAGCAAGAAACAGTCACTTTATGCTATCTCTTGAAAATTTACCCTTACATTTTCTTTTAAGAGTTGTGTCATTTTATCTTTTCTGTATAGGTCTATGATTAATGTGAATTAATTTTTACATATGATGTGAGGTATGGATTCAAATTTATTCTTTTATATATCAATATGTCTCTGCACTATTTGTTGAAAAGATTATTGTTTCTCTAAGTAGTTTTGGTAGCTTTGATGAAAATCGGTTGATCAGGAAGCAAGGGTTTACTTCTGAACTCAATTCTGTTACCACTGATGTATATGCTTATCGTTATGTTATAGGCAGCTGAGTTAGACAGAAATATTATAGGCAGTCAGACAGCACCAGGCCCTCAAAGGAGCCAACGTGAAAGATAACGTATTTTCTGTGGGCCACACCTCAAGACAAAGGACTAAACAAATGCACCCACACACCTCCCTAGGGATGGACATCAGGGATTGATATTCTAAATAGGTAGCGATCACCTTGAAGAGTCACTCACCCAACCCCCCCGCAGGAAAAGCCCCTGTTCTGTATTCATGCCTGCTTGCTACATGACTCGCTTTTCCATTTGATCCCAATTTAATCAATTTTACCTGCACAATTCTTATTGGCTGACCATAGTTTCATCTATTTTTCCCTACCTTGGACCCACCTCACCTCGTTGTTTTGTTCTATAAAGTCCCTAGAAAAGACAAAGTCTTGGGGTAACCCACTCGGGCCCCACTTCTGTACCTCTCTTGGACAGAAGCTTTCTTTCCCTCAATAAATGTATCCTGCTCTTAACCTCTGCTGTTCCTTAAATTAATTCTTCAATTTTAGAGAACACAAACTTGTTCCAGATATTCAGATTGGGAGTTTTTATTTTCCTGCATCACTTACGCTAGTATTACACTGTATTAATTACTATAGCTTTATGATAAGTTTTGAAATTAGAAAGTCTAAATCCTACAACTTTGTTCATCTTTCTCAAGACTGCTTTCATTATTTTGGTTCATATAAGTTTCTGTAAAATTATAAGAACAACTTGTCAATTTCTGGAAAAAATGCATATAGGTCTTTGGTAGAGGTTAAATTGAATATGCAGATCATTTTGTGGAATAATAACATTCTGCCATTTTAACAACAGTAAGTCTTCTGATCCATGAATATGGGATGTCTTCTTATTTACTTAAGTATTTCTTCCAGTGATGTTTTCCAGATTTTCAGCTTTTGAGTCTTCCACTTTATGATTTTACTCTGAAGTATTTGTTTTACTTCTTAAATTTTTTTATTTCTATTTTTATATTATTTCACTTTTTGATGCTCTTATAAATGTGATTATTTCCTTGAATGCATTTTTGGATTATTTACTATTATTATATATAAATACAATGAATTTTTGTATATGGATCTTATATTCTACAACCTTGCTAAATTTATTACATTCTTATATTTTTATTGATTCTTAAGATTTTCTATATACAATATTATATCATCTGTAAATAGAGATAGCTTTATTTTCATTATTTTATTTTATTTTTTTTTTTTCTGTTTTTGAGACAGGGTCTCGGTATGCAGTTCAGTCTGGCCTTGAGCTCACTTTGTAGACCAGGCTGGTCTCAAACCCACAACGATCCTCCTGCCTCAGCTTCCCGAGTGCTGGGATTACAGGCCTGCACCACCATGCCTGACTTTTATTTTCTTTCTTATCAAACGCCTTTTATTTGTTTCTTTTTGCTTACTAGCTCTGACTAGAATTTCTAAAGCAATACTGAATAATAGTGATTAAAACAGATATTCTTGTCTTGTTCCAGATTTTGGCAGAAAGCAACCCATCTTTCACCAGTAAGTCTATGTTAGCTGCAGTTTTTTATGGATGGCCTTTGTCAGGTCAGGGAAATTTCCTTCTATGCTTAGGACGTTTGCTTGTATGCGTAGTTATATTTACCTGAAAGGCTATAGAATTTTGTCAAATGCATTTTCTTCATCTATTCAGATATACTGTGTATTTCAAATTTATTCTACTTATGTGGTTATTACCACATAATATATTTATTTCTTAATACGTTAATATATACATTTCTTAATTTGAATACATTACACAAATTCAAATGCAATACATTTCTTAATTTGAAACCCTTATTATAAAACAACTTCACATTTCTAGACAAATCCCACTTGATTTGACATGGCATTTATCGATTTTAGATATTGCTGGATTGGTCTTGCTATACTTTCACTGAGGAATTTTAAATCTATACTTATACGAGTTATTGGTCAGTGGTTTTCTTCTCCTTTTATGTCCATATCAGCTGGGTGTGAAGGCACAGGCCTGTCCTCCCAGCACTCTGGGAAGCAGAGATGAAAGGATTACAAGTTTGAGCCCAGCCTGGGAATTGAGTAACTTTAACCAGTGTAGTGGCTTATATCTAGATGTTTCCCCAGAGCCTCATGCCTTCATAAGTGGGAAGTTTTCAAGGTGGCTGGATTAGGGTGTGAGAATGTGCATTCAGAGTTTGATACTGGGATTAAGACCAGGCCCATAGTGGCTATGAGTGACGCCAATCAGTAGGTTTGTAGCCTGGTTGGAATATAAATGGAAAGAAGAAAGAAGGCAGGTTTGCTGCTGCTGCTTGCTGTTCATTGCTGCCTTCTGACTGCCTTGCCATGGACTGTTTCTGCTCTATAATGCCCTGCTTCCATGCCACCCTGCCTTACAGCCAGCCAGCTATGGACTGAAACCTCTACAGACTGTGAGCTGGAATAAAGGTTTTCTCCTTTAACTTGTGGATGTTGGTTATTTTGTTTCAACAAGGAGAAAAGTAACTAAGACAGTCAGACCTTATTTCAAAAAAAAAAAAAAAAAAAGATGAAAGGAATCGCCTTGTAGCTCAGTGTAATCCTAGTACTGACCAAAAAAGTTCTGTTTTTGGCATCATGGTGATATAACCTCATAATGATGAGTTGGGAATTATCTCCTTCCTTTCTACTTTTTGGAAAAGTTGGTGAATAATTGTTCATTAATTTTAAACATTTAGTTTAATTCTCATGTAAAACCACATAGGCCTAGGGTTTCTGAACACTAATTCAGTCTCTTTTAGCTCTATTCAAATATTCAGTTTCTTCTTGGGTCAGTTTTGGTAGTTTGTGTCTTTCTAAAAATCTAGCTACTTGACCTATGTTATCCAATTAGTTAATATACAAAGGCTTGTAGTCTTTTTCCTTACAGTTCTTTTCTTTCTATGAGGACCTTAATGATGTCCCATCTAATCTAATCTCTGATTTTAATAATTTGAGTTATTTTTATTTATTGTAGGGCATGTCTGTTAGAGGTGAATTATCTTAGTTTTTGTTTATTTGGATGGATTTTACTTTCTCCTTTGTTTTTGAAAGGCTGGTTTGCTTGAATGGAGTTTTCTGTCAATAGCCTTTTTCCTTCATATACAGAATTACCCTGCCTTCGTTTGGCCTCACTAGGTTCTGACCAGAAATCAACCCTTACACTTATTCAGAAGTGTTTATATGGGATGAGTCACTTTTCTCTCACTGCTTGAAAGTTTGTCTCCTTGTCTTTCACCAGTCTGGTTACAGGGTGCCTCACTGTGTAACTCTTTCAGTGTATCTTTCCTGAGTTACCTGAGACTCTTGGCTGTGTAGATTACTGTATTTCATCGTGTTCAGAAAAATTGGGGCCATTATTTTCTCAAATATTAGTTCTATCTTTTTATCAACTTTTTCTCCTTTTCACTCCATAAGACACAGGTTTCTGGGGGGTGTGCTATTTTCTTTCACCTTTTTTTCTTTTTAGTCCTGGACAGTTGTGGTTAGACTGTCTTTAAATTCACCAATTTCTTTTTCTAACAGTTCAAAATGAATTTTAATCCAATCTCATGAATTTTTCATTTCAGTTATTGAACTTTTTAGTGTCAGGATTTTTATTTTTTGAAATTTCTTTCTCTTTATTGATATTATCTATTTGGTGAGGCAACATTCTCATACTTTCCTTGAATTTTTTTATATAAGATTTCCTTTAGCTCATTAGGTGATTTAAAGTATTTATTTAGAAATTTTAAATCTGGGGGCTGGGGATTTAGCTCAGCGGCAAAGCGCCTACCTGGCAAGCGCAAGGTCGTGAGTTCGGTTCCCGGTACCGAAGAAAAACCAAAAAAAAAAAGAAATTTTAAATCTGGACCTTTATCAAATTGACTACACATCTTATGCATGGAACATATATTCTTGTTTCTTTTTGTGTCTGTCTTTTTGTTCTTGCTGAAAACTGGATATTTTAAATGATATATTTACTCTGAAAATCTTTTCCTTGGGAATTATCGTTTTTGTTTGTTCCTGTTGTTGCTGTTTATTTATTTGTTTAGTGACTTTTCTGTACCAATAATATGAAGTTAATATTTATTTTCTTGTGCAGCCATTGATATCTCTGCCTGGCTAGATTAGAAGTCAGTAAATTATTAGACAGAGATTTCCTTAATGTTTGCTAATGGTATAGATGTGTGTGTTGGTGAGGATCTGGAATGCTCTTCTAGGTATTTTACCAGTCTGCTTTAACTATTCTTCCTACTTGTGCAAGAGACTCAAGGAAAGGAGTAGGTAAGAGATTAGGACTTTCTCAGGTCTCTCCTGTATGTGCATACAACCTTGCACCTATAAGTGGGCTTCTGGATGGCAAGGACTGTTTTGCTTTTCAAAGTCACATATAGGTATCTCATTTCTTAATTTTTGTGCTTTGGCCAGCCTCCTGTTAACTCTTACCAGCAGCAACGTCTCAGGCAGTTTCAATGTGCAATCATTAATACTGATTTTAAAAGAAATGCTATAAGTATAGGACTGTTTGCACAGAGAAAATCCTGAGCTGTAACAAATAGAAAAGCCCAGAAAATGGAGATTTTTGATGAACTACCGCATAGGTCAAACCTGAAAGATTATGGAACTTGTAGCAGGGTCTAAACTCTTTGTCTTTTCTCCAGTGGCTGCTAGATTTGTGGTTTTTCAATAATTGTGAGGCTGTTGGTTTTCACAGCTGTTATGGAGCTAGGAAGTTAGGGGGAGGGGAATGGGATTAGGTCAGGTTAAAGTACATGAAGAAGTTCATTTTTCTTATTAAGGTTTAGCCTTGTTTCTTGACTAAGTACTCTTTGGAATTTTACAATACATTTGTTAATTTCCAGAATTCTGAAAAAGCTGAATTTGACCATTTTTGCCACTGACCTCATTGCTTTTATGGGGGAAAAGATTTTTGGATGCCCTTATTCTGACATTTAAGGAATATTTTCCCTTTTAGTTTTTAAAAAAGATACAATTATGATGTAAAAATTTTAAAAACTATTAAATGAATGTATGCCAAGGATTTTATTTAATTCGTTATTTATTGTGGAGCTCATGGAAAGAGAATTATAAAAATTATAAATTATAAGTTACAAAGTTTAAAATTTATAAACCTCTGAATTATAAAACATTATTTATAGATTCAAAAGAGAACTAAAAGAACACATATTGTTAGGTATTTGAGGGTGCTGAAATAGTTTACAGGTAGATGTATATTTGGTAATACCTACAACCCCATAATCAATTTCTTTCAAGGAACTCAGTTCACTTTCATTTCTTTCAGACAAGAATCATTTGTATTAGTATCGGTTTTAACAGCTGACAGTTATGACATAGTTGAAAGATAATAAAAGGCAAAGGTGAATCAGAAGGCTGGATTGACAGGGTGCTCAGTAATCTCTTTTGCCCTTATCAACGTCTCGCGATTTGTCCTAATAAGGGAGAGGAGTGGAGGATAGGAAGTTGCTGCATAGAACATTTTGAGGTGCTGGGCATGTGACTGAAGCAGGGGAGGAGGGTGGAACAGAGTACAGGGATCACACTCAGGTCTTGTGACCAAGGGACTCTCTCTGACTTGAGTGTGGGTGATAAGTTCTCTGTGCCTCTGCCTTCTCACTTGCAAGGGAAAGGAAAAGGACCAGGTGATCATCATGGTTCCTTATATTCCAGCTGTGTTCTTTACACTGTTACAAACATCAGCATCATCTGAGAATTTACAAGAAATACAGATCCGCAGGCCCTGGTCCTGGCCCTGTCCTAACAAATCAGAAACTCCAGGGTGGATCCCCGCACTCTGTGTTATAACCAGCTCTCTAGGTGATTCTGATGCAGTTACACTGAGAACCTTTGCACAGCAGTTTCTTAGGAGATGGGACTTTGAGATCAGGGAAACTTGTTTAACCACCATGAGAGCGTTTGTATAACTTTCTTCTGAAGTTTGAAAGCATAGAGTTCTTATTTCCATGTAAAAGGAGAAATTCTGTTTGGTTAAGTTCTTTTCACTTTTTATATTAAAATTGTAAATGGCCTATCAACAAGTGTTGCCAGTGAAATCTCCACCTAGTTTTTATTTTGACATAGTCCAGAGAAAGGTGAGAGAAGTAGTTTTTGTTGTTGTTGCCATAGCTCTGGATTTCATATATTTTATGCTGTTAGGAGCTTCTCTTCTAGTCATCACAGAGAACGGATTTCTCAAGTCTCATGATGGGATGCATTTTGTTTTCCTCTTCACTTGCAAAGGCAAAGATCACAAGGCACTGTTCAGCATGGTTGGAAAACTTCCATATAAAGCTCAGGCCCTGGGTTGGGCACGTCTCTTACTTGTGCTAAGCCATTCTGTTTCTGGTGCTATACAGAAGACTGGTCCTATTTGTCACTATTCTTTCTAATCTACAGGCTACAGCTGTACTGTGCCATTTGAAATAGTGTTTTTATTTTAGCATAATCATTCTGTAACATGTCTTCTGCACATTGTCATCATGACGCTCCTTCCAGTACTTTCTCTGAATACTGCTCTCTGCTCAACTCCATCTGATTGAGTGGTGCAAAGGTGATCATTACTGTCCCGTGAGGTTGGCCATCTTTGAAAACTCTCTTACAGGTGACTTGTCCTTAAGTATGGTTCACTGATTACACTGATGCAAATAATATCTATGTAGTTAAGAAGAGTGAACTAATAGCCACTCCGAACTCTGCTGTGGAGTTAAGCTTTTCCAACAGATATGAATACACAGAAAACATTCTGTCTGTGGTCAGTCTCTCTCTTAAATACTTCTAATGCACATTCACATTAGACACTCTGAGAGTATCATTAGCAAAGAAACTAACTCTTTTCACTCAGTACCTTCAAACTTCTTTGAGCATGCTCATTTTAAGCACTGACATATCTAATTACCTCCAGCCTGGGACACGCAAGTGTGGATTGGAGATGATCTTCAGGATTTTGTAAAGGAGAATCTCCTAAATAGCCAGGAGTGTGGTACTGTGCTGAGTCCCTGAGTTGTCCTTTATCATGTGTCCATAGCATCGATACAATAGGACCAGATAAAATAAAGCAGGATGCTGTTTTATGTAAGTAGGAATCAAGTGAGGTAAAACATGTGAAGGCCAGTCTCAGAAAGTTTCAATAAGTGTGAGTCATTCAGTAATGAAGGTAATTGAGTTTATCACAACTTTGTCACTCAAAATCTGACCCTTGGAAGGACAGCACTGGTGGTCCTGAGGATCCTGTTAGAAATGCAGAAATTCAGGCCCTAATGAAGACTTATTTTATCAAAACCTGAATTGTGGCAAGATGTGCACATTGAACTCTGAAAAGTGCTGATATAGCACGTGTGTTCTTACTCTTCCTGACAGATCTCAGGCACATTCCTGTTACCTTGTTTCCCTTGCTGTGTACCCCAGCTGGAATTCCTCATAATTCAAGGGTCTTTACTACTCATTTCAATCCAAACCTTTGTTCCTCTTTCCTTTGTCTTTGTTCTAATATCATATGTGATTTATTTTATATTAGTATCATGGCTAGACCTAGGAAATTCTAGGAGGATCTCAGGAAATTTTAAAAAATGCCCTACACTGTTGATCCCTATCAGGTTTTTTATCTAAAGCCAGCCCCTGTAAACCTTTTTCAGTTGCAGGAAGGGGCTGAAGTTGGAGGTGTACTAATGATTCCTTTCCATTTGATAAAGACTTCTAAGAGTTAAAAAAAGTAAGTCCTGCAAATAAGTTTCCTTATGACAATAGTTTCATTTCACAAATCTTACCTGGTGAACCTTATTTATTATAGTGGTAGCTACAATAAACATCCAAAAGCACATACATAGAATTCTCTAGCAAGGTTGCTTCCTTATTGGTTTCCCGGCTCTAGCATGAGGACAAAGTGTTCATTGGCCACACCACCAATAAAACGGACTTTGTCCTTTCAGGGATCTGTGGGTGAAATACAGATTTTTTTCCACTGCAGGAAGATAAAATAATACATTCTAACTAGATAGTAGATCAAATTGCTGATATTGACATAATTCTTCACTAGACAATAAAAGTGGTTTTTGATGATCTAACTTTATATATTCATGCAGGAAGCAGTTAAAGAAGAATTTAAATTCTGACAAAGATTTAGTCAGCTTGTTCTTTGGTGGAGATGAGGCATTGTGTAGTGAAATCTAATATTCATAATTCATTTTTTCCAGGTAAATAACAAGGCTCTAGGTGTATCAACCTCAAAGATGACAGAATTCTAAAAATATTTCTGAAGGCTCTCTCCTTCCACACTCACACAAATGTCTATCCATGCCAGTACATAATGTAGCTTTATTATATTAAAATATGAATCATCTAAAAGGGAAGAGAAAATGACCAATATGGGAAAAGAATGTGATACAATGAATTTAGAAGAAAAACCATGAAAACTTTTGAGACAAAAAGCTAAATGCATGAGATCACTAACTCAACATTTTAAATCCCGCAGTGTTGAATATTTATGGTGTGCCACAATTAGGAAGGGCCTTTGGGCTCCTAGGAAGATATTTTGCAACTTTGGATTTTTGCCTCTTTTTTGGCCCTATACGACTGCTTACAATTAAAGTGTCAAGGGAGCTCAGACTGTTTCTAAAATAAGAAAGAAATAATTTCTGCTTTTTCAAGCCTCTGCTATCACATACCTTCTTAGTCAAGTTTATGAGGATTAAAATATTAAGAGCCTAGACACCACCCCCCCAAAAAAAGAAGCAGGAGTTGCTTCTCAGTTTCAAAAATGGATTGTTCTGAAGCCCTAGAATGGCGTTATCCATTAAAACTTCTTGTAATGATAAAAACGTTCTATGTTCCCTGTCCAATATGGTGGCCATTATCAAATAAAGGTTTAATTAAAAATTTTTAGATAATTAAACTTAAAATATTACATGTGGCCTATGGTTACAGTGTTGGATAGTACAACCCTAGGAATATTTTTCCATTGTTAATTTAAAATTAGAACAATATTTTTATTCTCTAATATTATCTCTTAGTGTATGTGTATGAAAACCCCTTTTTATCCCAGACGTGAACAAATTTTAAAATATTTTTAGTGCTATTCCTTAGATACTGCTTTGGAGAAAAGATGATTTTATGTAAGTCATGGAAGTCTTTCACACAAACTCCAAAACATTCTCATCCATGTGGTCTGTGGAGAAGTCTTGAACAGTAGACAGAAGAAAGACTGAGAAAAACAGGAATGAAAGAGTTAAGATCATTGCTGGTTCCTTGGTTCTGTCATTGTCTCTTTGCTTCTGCTGTAATATATTTTTCTTATGATGACTTTACTGAGTTCTTTCATTCATTTTGTGAAGGGTTGCATATTTTACATTCTTATGATTAATATTTAAAATAGGATAAGACTAAATAAAGAGAAACTTAAATTAAAAATTTTTAAATGTACAGTGTACATACTACCTATGTGCTACCACACCATGGCGTAAGCCTTCAGATAATGAACTCTTGTGGCAGCCCCAAACAGCCCCTGTGAAGTTCTTTCATTATTTTAAGTGTTATTCCAATAATGATGTTTCTTAACGCATTGTCCCTTTTCTTCAGGTAATTTTTTTTCAAGATTGGAAAAAATCCACAAGGAACCACAAAGAACCTGGTTTCATTACTTAGGCTTTGGATTATATAACAATTTTCTGAGTGGGCTGAACTTATTAGGAGGCAGAGTAAAAAACCATCACATTCTTTCAAACTCCTTGTCAGATCTCCCTGTCTTGATTCTGATTTATATCTGTCTTATAGTTTCCATTTTCAGATACCAAATAGTGGTTAATTGGCTTTCCACTGCTGTGACAAAATAAGAGAAATGAAATGAGGAAAACGTTATTTTGTCTCATAGTTTCATAGTTTCAGAAGCATTAGTCCATTATCACTTGCCAGAGCATGAAGTAGAGGAGCTCTGTTCATTTCATGAGAGCCAAGGAGAAAAAGAGAGAGACAAAGGGAGAAACAGACCAGGGTCTCACAGCCTCCAATGGCTGAAATTCCTCCCTCTAAGCCCCACCCCTTCCGGATTCTACACTTCCCAATAACACTGCAGGCCAGGAAGCCAGTGTTTAGCGGATGGGCTTTGGGGACATTTAAGATCTAAACTATAACACAAGTGTAGCTACAAGTAATACCAAGCTTTCCATAATCCACCTAGGTTAAAACTACTATCATCTTCCAAGGCTCAGGTCTGTCAGACCTGGAGACCACAGAGAGCAAGAGGTATTATAGTCAGCTTCAGCTTCTTTGCTCTTCTCCCTACCTTCCATTTCACCAGTTGCCTTCTATTTCTCACGCCTTCGGGGTAGGATGCAGGAGGTGGGGGAGGAGTAGATAAGTGACCAAATCTTGGTTGATTGACACCTGTTGCAATCGGACATTCCCAGCCTTCTAGGAGACAGTTGTCAAGTGCACATCCAACACATATTCTCATGGAGTGCTTTGTGAGAATGCCCAAAGGGCCTTCATCCTGACTCATTTTCTGGCTTTGAGTAGCAACAATCTTCTGGTTGTAAAGTAAGTTGTGCACCCCAGATGACCGCTTGTGATCCCTGTTTAGAAACCTCATGCGGTGAAGCACTTCTTGCAGCCTCTTTTGTGCAGATTCCGTGAGGCAGACATTTTCCATGGGGCCTTTTCAAGATTTCTTTTGTTTTGTTTGTTTGTTTTGGTTTGTTTTTTTTTCCGGAACCAGGAATCAAACTCATGACCTCCCACTTGCCAGGCAGGCGCTGTGCCACTGAGCTAAATCCCCAGCCCTCAAGACTTCTTAAGATGGCTTTCAAGCCAGTTGTGGTAGTGCAAACCTATAATCCCAGGACTCTGGGAAGCTGAAGCAGGAGAATTGCCAGTTTGAACCCAGGCTGGACAACTTAGTGAGACTCTATCTAAAACCAAAAGAGAAAGAAAAAGTATGAAAAAAGAAGGCTACTTCCTATATTCATTTCCTGTGAGCACAGGCAGCACCTGGCTTCAGAGAGTCTAAAATATAGCCCTCTCTCATCTCTGTTTAGGAAGGAATTCTAGCCAGCTTTGCAATAGACTTTGACAAGTGAGAGTCAGGTGCCTCTTCTTTGTTCCCATAAATTGAGGAAAGTGTAGACCAGTTTTTATAAGAGCCTCCACTCGGTGTCCATGCCATTACGTGTTCAGAAGTTGTTCCAACTTAGTTGGAGTCCAGCTGGTTGAGGGTGAGGTGTAGCAGCGGTAAGACGTCATACTCCCTCCCCTCCCCTCATCCACCACAGTCTCCACAGATGAAGACTCGCTTGGCATGTTCTGTACACAGAATGCTTTTGTCTCTCCAGAATTCATGTACTGAGACTCTAACCCCAATGTGATGGTAAAGAAGCTCATGAAGGTGGAATCCCCATGGCCATGGTCCTTGTAAGAAGAGACATGGGAGAGAGCTCTTTCCCTTTCTGTGCTGCATGAGACCATCACCAGGAAATGATTCTGCTGGCATCTTGGTCTTGGACCTCCCAACCCCCAGAACCGTGAGAAATAAATTTCTGTTGTTTAAGCCACCCAGGCTACAGTTTGTTACAGACGCCCAAACTGCCTACAACAACATGAGGACAGACGAGAAGCACTCCTTTTACTCCCGTGGGGGGAAGCAGTGCAATCACACAAAGAAATCTTTGTTACCCTCCTTTCTCCTCTTGTGCAGAAGCTGAAGTGGATGAGTTTAAAATCACTTTTTAACCAATTGTGTGCAGACATCCTAACACCTTTCTGCAGGACTTGAAACACAGTACCCTATGATAAGGTCCATAGAACTGAGAGGATTTATTGGTATTTGGTCAAAGCAACCTCAAAATTATAAGATACAAAATTTATAAAGAAAAAGGAATAGAATACATTTTCAAATAATTTTTATAGTGTTCAAGGGATGATACTAACATGAACAATACCAATATTTTTCTCTTGTTAACATTAGATAGTCCATGTTGTGTACTAACGTACAGTGTGATCAAAGTCACAGTGAAAGTTTAAACTAAAAAATATTATAAAAGACACTCATTGCCATTGATTCCCCTGAAAATATTTCCCTTTCCTTCCAAAGCATTTATCCATCTTTCTCGCCACTTTCTGAAGCACTTCTGAAAGTCCTTTTTCGTGGTTTTAGTTGTGTGGTCGTGACTACTTCAATCTCCTGAATCAATTAACAGTGCTCACTTTCCATGCCCACTTGACTTTGGGAAGGAGACACACCTTGCACAGTCCCAGAGCTGGTCAATACTGTGGATGAGGACACACTGTAAAGTTTTCAGTTGATGGAAATGGCCATAAACATTTGAACAATGTGGAGTGACTGAAAAATAAGGTGATTAAATTTTAAAAATACATGACAGTAAAAGACACTGCCATTCATTCTCTCAAAAATACTTTTCATTTCATGCACACTCTCCCATTATTTTTTGATTTTGTTTTTGTGTTTGATTTTTTTGATTTTACAGAGAAAAAAACACACAACAATGAAACTCGGCTTCACAATAGATTAGTAGGACAGTTACAATAGCTGATATATTGTGCATTGTTGTCTTCCTGGTAGTTATTCTCAGTAGAAGACATAGGCATGATATCTTGTCTATACAATATTAGCACAAAACTTCTTTTTAATGAAGAGAAACTAGCTGTATAACTAACTTGTGTATACATATTTTTTTTTCCTTTTTCCTTGTTTTCCTTTCCCCTGCCACAGTTTGTCTTTTCCTCTGAACATTTTTTTTTTCCCAATTCACAATATCTATTGTACATTTTGGATCTTATTTACTTTTTCATTTTCTCACACTAGTGAGACAACATGATGTTTACACATATGGGTCTGTTTTATTTCACTTATGAGTATGGTCTCTAGTTGCCTCCATTTACCTATAAAAGACTCCATTTTATCCTTCTTTATGTCTGAGTAGTACTCCATTATATAAAAACTCACAGATTTTTTTTATCCATTCCTCTGTTGATGGGTATCTGGATTGTTTCCAAGATCTAGCTATGACAAATTGTGCTGCTAGAATCATGGGTGCATATATATCACTGTGGTGTGATGTTTTCAATTCTTCTGGGAAGACACCCAAGGGATGTTTTTGTCTTCTGAGAAATGCTCTCGCTATGTAGTTCAATCTGACCTTGAACTCACAGGGATCCTCCTGCCTCAGACTCCTGGATGCTGTGATTATAGCCATGTGCCACCATGCCTGGCCACCTCCCCCATCATTCTTGGCAATGTGTCTTTTACTATAATAAGTTTTAAAATAAAACTAAACATTCACTATATATTTTGATCACACTTTATATGTGGCAATGTTTTCACAGGGATTAGGACATATTTATACTTTATAAAAGTCTGGTTAATTTAAAAAAGTGAATAAGCAGAAGTTGAAATGTAGGAACATTGATTTTTGATATACTTTATTCACTGATGATTTCTTCATTTTGGCAATAACCCACCTTCTCTTTTCTGCAAATTTTTGTGCCTCTGCACCTGCCATAACACACAGACACACAACCTAGTCACACAGATTTGCAGACACCTAAACATGGGAAAACAATGCCTTTATGTTTCCTGTATGTTGCCGAGCAGTCAGACTATCTATAACACGTGATCCATTTAAGTCTTCCAATGCAACGTTTTACACTATGGATCTTTTCTGCCCTTCTAAACAAGTTGGAATTTATGTGTTCTTTGTTCGAGACCCTGTAATCCCAACACTCAAGATGCTGCGGCAGGAGAATCTCTGTGGTTTGAGGCCAGCCTGGGCTACAAAGTGAGTTCAAGGCCAGCCTGAACTACACAGTTAAACCCTGTCTCAAAAAGACTAAAAAACAAAACAAAACAAAACAAAACAAAACAAAACAAAAACAAAACAAAGCAAAACAAAACAAATCAACTGGAGCTTCACAGAGACTAAAGTATAAATGTCCCCTTTTTACTTTTCTTCTGCATCAGCCTGTAAGAATCAGATACTCTTGAAGTAAACAGTGCAAACCATGGAAGGTACAGGGTGCTGCTCCCACCCACTTCCTGCCCGAGGCCTCCGTGATCTCATTCAAAATTGTTACACCAGAAATGCAGAGAGGAGTCAAGTTTTGGCTGTTGGCTGCCAAAATAAGTCCTTAATCCTTCCGTTCTCCTTTTGGCACCTTTATTGGCTGACTTCTACTTATTTTTAAAGCACTTTGTTGAGGTATGACTAACACACAAAGGGCATAATTAATGCCTACAACTTGAGTTTGGAGACAAGGATGTGCCTACCAACCATCACTACTATTCATGCTATCAACTCCAGAATTTCCTCTCATCTCCCGCCCTCCCTTCTTTCTTCCTTCCTTCCTTTCTCTGCTTTCTTTCTTTATTATTATGTTGTTTAGGTTGCAAGAATCCTTAACAGAACTAGGTGCAGTGGCACACACCCATAAGCCCAGCTATCGAGGAGAGGCTGATGCAGGAAGATCACAATTTCAAGGCCAATCTGGGCTACATAGTGAGACCTTGCCCACCCACCCCCATCCTTATCATAAAATCTACCCTTTTAGCCACTTCTTAGGTATACAACATTGGTGGATTATACAAAATGGGAAATACTGGTGATCTTTCATCACTTGGCTGTGGTCTTACTTCTCCAGAATGTCTTTTTTTCCAGTTATTTTGTCTTCATAGTGTCAGTGTCTACCCTATCTCAGTACTTAAACATGCGCCCTGAAACTATCCCTGCTACCTTTCTCAGCCCTTATTATCTTCTTGGCAGGAGTCATATCCTACTCATCTTTGTGCTGCTCGCCAAAATGCCTATGGAAATATAGGGCTAGATCACATTTCTTACGTAAGAGAACTCAGATTAATCAGGAACGCACAAACTGTTTCAGCACAGGGTCAGACAGTAAACATTTCACGCTCTTTTGTGCTTCTGATCCTTTAGCAACTACTCAGCTCTGCTGTTGTAGCAGAACAACAGACAGAGATAATATATAAATCCCAAGAAAATGTTATTCATAAAGCAGATATTAATCTGGTTTCTGTGCACGTTCCTTTCCTCCTGGGTCCCGCCTTCACTCGAATGCAGATTTTAGTCAGCGCCTACCTGGGTGTATGCAGATGCTTTCCTCTGAAGACCACACGAGTCCAAGCCTGTGACCAGGAGGTGAGGCCGGCAGAAGGGCGACTGGGACATGACAGGAAGGCCTGGGAGGACAGAGTTTTCAGACGGGAGCCAGGAACAACTTGCCTCACTACGTCACTGCGTATGACAACTTGCCATCTGCAAGTCCTGGGCTTTTCCTTGTCCCCTGAACAGGAGGTGGGGTTTGGTTACTTTGTCAGAGGAGGAGGCATGAAGCATCAGCGCTGTATCACGGCCCAAGTGGAACTGGCTGGCACATCTGGGAATGTCCCTGTGAGATGAACCAATCGTGGGCCCACACCCTTCTGCACTGTGCTTCGCCACTAATGTTTGGCGTCCCTCACAAGTCAGTCTTGATTTTAGTTACTGTTCTGCTAGTAAAGCCCATCCTCTCCAAGCAGGTAGAATAAGATAAATCATGTAGTGTTATTGTTTGGGTAAAATAAGAGAATATACATAATGTTTATAAAATTATTATGGTATAATACAGCACCAAAAGAAAAAAAATACTATTCCGTGAAAAGCTCTCTGAGGATCAAGTTTTATTCTTGCCTTTTATCACATGATGATCCATAGAATAGCACTCATTAGGATATGAAACTTATGGGATGATTTCCCACAAATTACATCATATAGATACCAGCTCTCTGAGTTTTTGTATTTATAAAATTTCTCCTACTTTTTTTTTTAGATACCAGGAATCGAACTCATGACCTCAGGCTTGCCAGGCAAGCACTTATGCCACTGAGCTATATCCCCAGCCCTCCTACTTTGAATATTGTTGCTTTTCCTTCCAGATTCAAGAACAGTGGGATAAGCGTGTTCCAGGTGAGGAGGAATACCTTCAGGGGAATGAAGGGCAATGTGTGTTTTATGGTAATAAATGTCTTTAAATTTAAGCATTCACTTCATGTAATGCTGTGTCTTCAAAACACTTCATTATACTTCATGTAATGCTATGTCTTCAAAACAACGAAACCCTGGGGGAGCCCTGCTTATTTCTCAGGCCTTACCTGAAGCACCTGGGGCTTTTCCCAACCTTTTTCTGCATGAGAACTTGTCACTTCTTCACTGGACCCTCTGCTGCATACTATTCAATCTTCAGCCAGAAAACATGTGACATGGTTGGGCTTACACCGTGTACATGACTTCATATTTCTCACTAAAGATTATACTTTATTTATCTTTGTGTCTTCATGGTGCCACTTTGCAGGGCCAAAAATAAGTGTTCAGCACACGCCAAACAATGAACAAATAAACACAGAAAGTAGGGGAATAAACAGGAATAATAGAATCAAATAGTCCTGTCTCTGCTTTATGCCAGGTTCCTATAGCAGGCCATACCTATGAAGATATTAAGAAAGTCAAATTTATCTTATCCTAATTGTCTTGTTTTATCTTGAAAAGAAGTGAAGTGCAGGATGTATATTGAAAATAACAGCAGCAATGTACCTACCATGTACCACACATTTTAAATAAACAAGTTTAACTATTACAAGAATCTTTTAAAGTAGACAGCTTGAATAGTCCTTTCACAGGTGAGGGACCCAAGTCACAGAAGGTTGGATAACTTGACTGAGCTCATACACTGTAGGGCTCATATTTGGACTCAGGTTACCTGGCTATAGTCTATGCTTATACCTGTAACATAGACAGGTCTTAATACTGTTGAAAGGGACAGATGGAATTTTCTGGATCCATGATTTTTTAAAAAATAAGCAAGTAATTATAAATCCAAAGTAAACAGTTGTTTTCTTTTTTTTTTTTTTTCCTTTGGTACTGGGAATCAAACTCAGGACCTTGCACTTGCCAGGTGCTGCGCCACTGAGCTATATCCCCAGTGACAGCTGTTTTCTAATGACTTACACAGGCCCTTCTTAAAACACTTCCATATGGGAAGGTACCAATTTCAACTTCACTCAGTAAAACGTCTCCATATTTAACTGATAAAGCCTCAAAATCCTTTCAGGACTGAATCTAGATTTCAGATGTTGCTATTTAAATACTCACCTTCCTTTTTGTTTTCCTTCTTTATTCACATCAAAAACAAAACAAAAGAACACAAAACCAACACAGTAAACTTCTTGTCCTGGAAACATAAATTGAGGCTGTATTAGAAGGTGTTTAGTTACACATCCTCTTCTTTGGACTCTGGAAAACACCGATATTTTGGATATGCTGACACCAAGTCTCCTTGGGCCTCACTCCTTCCCCTCATCATAGACAAAGAAGTGAAAATCAGGACAACCTGTAGCGAGGCCATAGGCGGAGGACACCTGGCGCCCTTCCTCTCATGCTGCTGTTGAGTAGTTCCCACAATGCTAGTTCTACGTTGGGATACAGGCGCCCAGGGAGCCCTGCATTGCTGGTATGTCCTCATCTCTTATCGCAACACCTTTAATGGAGATTTGTGGAGAAGCGACCACCTCCTCTGGGTCTAACAGTGGGCAAAAAAATCTCAAACAAGATTCGTCAGCTATAAGCAAAATAGGAGTAAAATTATCAAGCAGCAGAAGTTCCTGACTTAGGATTATTAAAAAATATGCTAAAGAAAGATAAGCAACTTGAGCAGTTACTAAATATACCAAGCATGCATGAGCCTGAGATATGTGGAGTTATGTGCAGCTGAACAAACAAAATGACTATTTCTGTAGGGACCCAGAGTGTGTGGCACTCTGAGTTTGATGATGCACCTTGCTATTTAAGGAGTCCAGAGCAGATCTTTCTCCTCAAGAGAAAATTGTTTCTAAATGTTTAAATGGATTTTGCAGAAAATGTATCTGTCATGAAAATTAACAATTTAAGATGCCATCAGGATGACACAGCCTAAGAGCCACGCTAAAGCCACGCTTTCTTTAGAAGAAAATGGATATGACTGGGAGTTCAAGGGACTTTTATTTTGTGGGGAAAATCTGGCTTTATTATAATTATAGCAAATTTCAGATAATGGGTGGTTATTAAGATAAGATTACTTTTGAAGTATAATGTGGATTATTTGAGTAGAAAAGATATATATATGTACATATATATTTATATCAGTATTCAAATACATGGCGAAAATTACTGCAAGTATTAAAATTTAAATGGTTGCCATTTAATTAGTGTTTGACGACCTTACTTAAAGTGTTCTACCATGTTGAGAATTACAGTAAAATTTTAAAAATATTGAACAAAGAAATGATACTAAAAGACAGTATCTAGTAAATGCCACAGCTGGTTTGAGTTCATGTTGGACTTCGCATCAGGCAACAGATTTATTGTTTGAGAAGTTAATCTCCCATGTAAAAGATATCTGAGTTGTTTATGAGTTGCTGGTACTTTCTTATACAGCTCTAGTTGTTGCTTTTCTTAGAGAACTGGGAAGTCCCTTTTCACTTTAGCTATGCTCTGAGGCCAGTATTCTACTCTCAAAGACCAGATGGATAATTTCTTTTCTAACTATGGAAGAAAACTGGAGCATAAATGGCAATGAACATAGTGACTTGACAAAAGGATTTTTCTGTACCTGTGCTGTCTGTGTGTGAAACTGTAGTATTTGTAATAGCTTGGTTTGGATACCTGTCAAACTGACTTGGAAAGGAAAACACGTCCTTTGACTTTGGGAGGGGTGTATTTTTAGGGTCGGATGATATGAGAAGGGACCACACAGTATTGAGGTGGTTGACCTCAGATGACCAAAGAGTCTATGCTGAAAACACCAAAACAGCAGCTCACTTTTCAAAAATGGCTAATTTGATAGAAAGAAAACAAAACAAAGCAAAAGCAAAAACAGCACAAAACAAAACACACAGCAGTGAGGAACTCAAAGACTACCAGAAGGGCACTGATGGAATCAAACTTGGAGGAGATCGAAGCTGTGTGGCAGATAATAATTGTAACATTGTTATTTATTTTATACCCATTTTCCCTTTCTAAATAAAAATCTCTGCATTATTCTTTAACGACCACTTAAGAGCATTACAATCAGAACCATGTATTGCTATGCGGATATAAAAAGATAAAATGCCAGCAGTAATGGAATACTATGAATGCAGTGGAAAGAAAAATAATCTACCTGCAATTTTTTAAAAAGTAAAAGTGATTTTTCAGTGTTACTTCAATTTAACTAACAGAGAAAATGAACTTAAAGACAACTACAGAAATAACTGAATGTCAGACTAAAGATGCTTAATTCTCAAAGATATTAATTTTGGGGGAAAGTCTTCTTTAAATGAAAGTACATAAAACAAAATTTGAAGCGTATTTGACATGTTTTATTTTTTATTTTTGGTTTTTCTCCAGTACTCGGAATCGAACTCATGACCTTGCACTTGCCAGGCAGGCACTGTGCCGCTGAGCTAAATCCCCAACCCTTTGATATGTTTTAAAGGCAGTACATTTCAATTTTAGATAGTATATTTTGAATAAACTTTAGGAAGGTGGGAATTTTGGCTTATCATATTTTATTCCCGCCCTTATGTTATGAGGATACTAAACGACAACCTGCTGGCTAAGTGTGGGCTGCTGGCTGTTTTGATAAGAAAAATTTTGTAAATAAAATTTTATTGGAATACTCTCATGTCCATTTGCTTATGTACTGTCTATTCCTGTTTTTGAGCTATAATGGTGAGATTGGGTAGTCTTACAACAGGTAATTTATCTTTGGCTTTGTAAATAAGTTGTAGTGTGACAGGGTCATGCCCTTTGGTTTATGCATGACCTATTCTTGCTTTTGAGTTATAGCTGTGAAATTAGATAGCCTTGACATAGACCATATAACCTGCAGGCTTAAAATGTTTATTAACTTGCTGTTTGCAGAAAAAAATTTGTTGATCCCCATGAAAGGTTATTAAACTTTGTGTATTATTAAGATTTATCACACTCTTGTTCTATAATTGTAATTCCCACATTTTTGTATGATTATATTTAAATGCTCACTGCTAGCTGTCTTTATCATAACTCTGCCAATTCTGAGCTTTATACTTTTATGCTTTTCTAGATTTCATTAAGTAGTTTATATGGCTGAATTTCTTTTATTTTTCATCACATCTTGGATGGCTACTGTGTCTTCCTTAAGAATTAAGTTGATCAGTGTTAGGCACCTGGGTTCCCTCTACCTGATTGGGGCATATTATACCCTAGACCTTGTGTTTACATTGGTCTTCAGTACACAAGATCTGAGGGACTTTATTTCCCCAGAGACATTAGTCTTGTTTGCATCTTCTACTTTTATTTTTTGCCTATTTTTTTTACCTTCCCTGTCAGAAGAGGGAAAAGATAAAATATACATTACATTTGCTTCTGTCTGACCTGCTTGATATATGCTGTATTCTATGGCCTAAGCCCCTTTCAGGAAGAATGATATCTTCTTCATACTTGCATATATATATATATATATATATATATATATATATATATATATATACTTACCTTACATAAGAAGTACTCAGGAACTATTAAATGCATGAATGAAGCACCTTACTCATTAAAGATTATACTTTTCCAATTAGAAAGTTAAAAATTCTAAAGTGAGAATAATAATATCTTACATTTATTTGGTTTGTTTGTATATCTTTATTTTATCCTAATAGTAATCTTTTGAAATAAGAGGAATCCCCAATCTGTAGAGAAACAAAATGAGACTCAGTGGGGTTAGTGATCTTCCCAAAGTAATTCATGTAATAGTTGACAGACTCAGAAGTTGAGTATATGCATATCTGAATCCAAAATTGTTTTCTTTCTAGTCCAATACCAACCCTGGAATTTGGGAAGAGAGACTAAGAGAGCTTCAGTATATTTTAAATGTAGTCTTGCCTATCAGAAAAATTACCTGTCAGGACATAAAAGTCCTTTGGGTGTGTTGTCAGAGACACTAGGTATGATGGTTAATCTTTTTTTGTTTGTTTGTTTTGTTTTGTTTCCCAGTACCGGGAATCGAACTCACGACCTTGCACTTGCCAGGCAGGCTCTGTGCCACTGAGCTAAATCCCCAGCCCCATGATAGTTAATCTTAATTGTCAATTTGATTGGCTTGGGAGACACCTAGGAAACTGGAAGAGCACATTTTGGGTGTGTCTTGGAGGAGTCATGTTGGGAATAACAACTGGTCTCTATTCTCTTCTGGGGCTCTGCTTTCTCTCTGTCTCCTAACTGCCATGGGTTGAGCTGCTTTCCTCCACTGTTCCTGTCTGTTATGCTGCTTCTGCTTTAGAACCAGCCAATCATAATGAAACCCCTGAAACAATGAGTGGAAATAAACCCTTTCTCCCTTAAATTATTTAGGGTAAGTTTTTGTCCCATGGACAGAAAGCTGATTAATACACTTACTACATTAGGGAACTGGAGAGGTAAAAGAAGCTAATAATATACAAATATTTTAAAAGTAGACCTGAGAAATTATTTTCTCAAATTTTTTTCTATGATGGTTGTTGTTCTTGTGGTTGTTGAACATACGTAACAAGAGATGGATATACATAGGGACCCCCACTTGCTCTCTGTGAACAGAAAAGGCAAAGTTAACTCCTATTTCCTTTGTATTGTAGATTTCCTAGATTGTGTGATCACATCAAAATAGTGAAGTACACACTTATTCAGTCTCATACCCCCTAATTGTCATCATTGGGCCAAAATTCCCACAGGAGAAGACAAAGTAATAATTTCAAATGGAAAAACTAACTCCGATAGTGAACAGGGACTAGTACTAAAACTGTCTATAATAGCTGGGCAGAGCAGTGCACTCTGGGAAGTGAGGTAGGAGGCCTGTAAGTTCGAGCCTGCCCTGGCCAATTTAATGATGTAGTGAGACTCTGTTTCAAAAATAAAAAATGGCTGGACATATAGCTCAGTGCAAAGACCCTGGATTCAATCCCAAGTACTTAAGAAAAACTATTTGCAAAAAGAAATCACACTTCAAGTCAAAGTCCATGAAAACTTCACTTTCCATGTCTTAAGCAGGTATCATTTATCTCTATAATCATTACGCCTACAGCACCCTATAATATACAGTGTGCTCATTTCATACATTCTAAATGATTCCAAAATATTCCTAGGACAGTGAAGAGATATACTTCCTCAAAACATGAGAGTCTTCTGAGGGCAGAGGATTTCTGGATTCTCCTGACATTTTGCAAATGATTTGGGAGATTCCTTACTATGGGGGCCTGTGATTTCTTCACAGCTTGCTGCTGCGTCTGTGGTTGGTTCCTCTTTTGGCTTTCTTTTCAGTTAGATATCAATGCAGTTCTTTTGTTCTTTTTTCCATAGAAGTAATTATTAAGAACACAAATGAACCTTTGACAGTCTGTTTGATTATATTTTACTGGATGAAGCTTAACTTTATGAACAAGATAGAGGTGTTGGGGTAGCTAGTGCTACAAAGAGATGACCTTTTAGGTAGGTAGACAATCACACCAAAAGGATATGGATCAAGGGAGGGAACTCCAGAAGAAAATTTTTCTTGGCATGGTATAGTTCTTTCTTCTTGGCCTTCTACTGTGAAAAGTTTTTATCAATGATTTGGATAAAAACATAAAAATCATATTCATTAAATTTAAAAATCTACAATTTTAAAAAAATGGGGGTTAGAGAAGAAAGGTTCCGCACAGTGTCACCAGGCTGGAAAAATGACTTTGAAATAACTTGAAATATATTGTATGGATCATCAGCTTCAAAGAAACAATTCTACAATGATCAGATGTTAGATCCCCAAATCCTTTGACAGCAGCTTTCCTGCAAACAGAAATAAAACACGAACAAATGAATTACCCTTGAATTTTCTGGGATACCAAAATACAAGACTGCAAAAATCCACCACAGTCATACTGCAGACATTGCCCAGTTCTGAGTCCTATATACCATGTTTTCTATCTTTTTGTACTCTCAGCATTCACCCGGTGTGTTGGTTTGGTGCTTATTTTGCAAGGGGAACAATATAATACAAGACACACACTTAATATGATTATTTATAATAGTCACCCAAAGAACAGTGTACAAAAGAGTGCAGGGAATCTGTCCACACACTAACACCAAGGAATCCAGCTGAGGGCCTGGATCCCACAACAATGTCCTACATGAGTTGAGCTGAATACCCAGAGCTCATAACAATACCTCCCATGAATCCAACTGGAGGCCCAAAGCCCATGACAACATCTCATGCAGACCTGTTTCATGGATCTGCTGGGAAGGCCCAAAGGTCAGTGGCGGAATCTACAAAGTCTGTGCCAGCAGGATGAAGGATCTGTGCTAGCAGGCTGGGGGATCTGCACTGGAGCCAGGAAGTGATGCTCAGAAGAACCAGAGCTCCCCCAAAAGGTACCACAGCCATCGTCGGCATCAGTGAGGTCCTGAGCTCCTCCGATGACCAGGATGGCTGAGTTCCCATCAGGGAAGCCAACGCAGCAAGCTTTTCCAGGAGGCTGGCAGTGCACCATCTTCCCCTCTGGAACCAGGAAGCTATGCTCAAAGTGAGGACCAGGGCTCCCCAAAGTGAACCAAAGTCATTCTCAGTGCCAGCGAGGTCCCGAGCTCCTCGGAGGATGAAAACAGCCAAGTTCATCAGGAAAGGCAGCTCCCCACAGCCTTTCTCAGCTCCCAACAGCCCGCCTCTTCTTCTCCAGGTCTGCTTCTTATGCTCCTGGCAACAGTCCTCAGGTGGGCCTCCCATACCCGGCACCACACTTACTCAGTTCAGCTGGGGGTTATAAGTTGACACCAGTTATCAATCCACTACACCCAGTGTATTGTACTTAACAGATTATTAATTACTGGTTGTTGAATAAGAACTATAATTACAATAACACAGCTGGGGTATTATATTAAAATTTGTCTGTCATGTTTAAGGGTCCATTGCTAGACTACAGTGGACACCAGTAAGGTTGGTTCAGAAACCACATGCTACTAAGTCCAGTGGAAGAATTAGGAGTGCACAGAAGAGGAAATTAATGAGAAACAGGCTAATTATTTTGGTTTGCACAAACTTCACTCGGTCTCAAAAGAATTCTGGTGGATGTTAGAGGGAGGAAGCTTCAAACTCAATATGAGGAGGAACTTTCCATAATTAATAGAGACACTGATGTAGACTATTAGTAGCCATCTGTTAGGCCAGTAGCAGAGGGAATTCTTGCCACATATGTGTGGTGATTTATCTTAGATGGCCTTCTCAATTCAAAATTCTACATTAAGTAGAAAACTTATTCTAATTTTTTAAAAAATGGTAACCAACATACAGGATATGTGTCCTTCACCGCTAATGATAGCATTTCACTAAAAGAAGTTTGGGTTTTCATCAGTAAAATCAAGCAACAGTTTCTACTTATTTCTTATTACATTATTGGTTTTGTTTTGTTTGTCATAAGGTAGGGCTGGTTAAATATTTGCATTACTAATCTCCAATATTTTGTCAAAATGGAGATATCTCCTTTTGTTTTCTAAGCCCTTAAATATTTTTTTCTGAATTAAAAACTTCTTTTTTATTCAGATTGTTAATGATTATTTACACAGGCAAGTTTCAGTCTATGTTTTTCACAATTTTTTTCCATATTTAAATGGACATGGAGGATGAAAAGGTCTATATTATTTTATCTTTTTTTTTTGGGTACCAGGAATTGAACTAAGGACCTTGAGCTTGCCAGACAGGTGCTTATGCCACTGAGCTATATCCCTGGTCTCGAAAAGGTCTACTTTAAAATGATGAATTTTTATTCTACAGTGCCCCATGTATCTCAGAAATGAGAGGTTGGGTAAATTGGAGTCTAACCAATTCCCTGCCCTCAGGAGTTCAACGAAATACTTTCAACTTGTTGACAACACAAGACAGCAGCTTGCAACTCTGTGTGTTTACCAACACATCCCTACTATTATTTTAGTCTTCATTTCCTGGACTCTGTCTCCTGGCTTTACTCTACCTCTGGGACTTCTTCTTGCTGCCTACCCGTCATTCTCCCTGACTCTCCCGTACTAGGGGTTGACCCCGGGATGAGCTACATCCGCAGCTCCTTTTTAAGTTTGTTTGTTTCTTTGTTTTGAGACAGAGTTTCACTAAGTTGCATAGGCTGGGCTTGAACTTGTGATCCTCCTGTCTCTGCTCCCCATATTGCTGGAATTACAGGGTGCACCACCACACCTCGCTATCATTCTCATCTTAATGTGACCCTGCTCAGATGAGCTCTTCTCTCTGTGATGTTCTGCTAGAGCTGTTGTCCGCAACACCCCCCCACCCTGCCTTGCATAGAGGAGCCTCAGCTTCCCCTAACTCTACATGCCTCTCCCAGCTCTTTCCATTAGAGTTAACATCTAATTCATTCTATTTCCCCTCAAAAAACAAAACAAAACAAAACAAAAAACCTTCGGGATCTTTCCGTGTACAACCTTTCTTGTGGCCATGAAAGCTCAGAAACATCATTCTCTTTTCTCCCTGCTTGGGCCTGCAATGTCCCATAACTGTTAAGAGGGCAACTCACTCAAGCTATCTAGGTTCAAATCCTAGCCCCTATTTGTACGTTTTGAACAACTTATTTGGCCTTTATAGGCCTCATTTCTCACATTCGTAAAATAGAGATGAGAGTGACAAACTATGAGTACTGATGCCCAAAGAGCTGGATCCAACTGTTGTGGTTCTGATGGACCAAACCTCCAGGCTGATTGTGCTATTACTTCAGTTGTTCAGACCCGGCTCCAATGAAATGTGGACATTAACAAGCATTAAATGAAAGAGACAGGTTATGCTTAGTTTCTAAGTGTCTCTCTATTTATTAAAGCTTATTCTGTGACATGTGTTTAAATTGTGCAAAAAAGATAATATAACATATTAGTTTGCGAGGGCTGCCACAGACTAAGTGGCTTAAACCACAGAAGTATATTTCTTGTGATTCCAGAGACTAGAAATCCAACATCAAGACGCCAGCAGGGTTTGGGTTCTGCTATGGCCTGTTTCCTTGGCTTGTCGACCTTAGCCTTTTCCCTGTAACTTCATGTCATTTTCCTCTGCGTGCATCTGTGGTCTATTTTCTTTTCAGAAGGCCACCACTCAGACCGGATTAAGGCCTATCCTAATGACCTCATTTCATCTTAATTACCTCTTTCAAGGCCTTCTCTCCCCAAACAGTAACATGCTGAGATATTGGCATCTAGGACCTCAATGTATAAATTTGGGGGAAGGTTTAGGAATGCAATTCAGCCCGTAACATATACCTAACTGAGGTCTTAATTGGTGAAATAGAACAAACTGCCAAAGTAGTGGAGTATAAAACTTGTCTACTCTGTCATTTTCTTATGAGGTAATTGTTAAGTTTTTGATGCAGAAGAAGAAACAAACAAAAAAGAGGGAAAGAAGGCCTTTATTTCAGACACAGAGAGGAGAGGATTGCACGCAGCACAGGGCCCCTCTGAGGTGGGGCCGCTCTGAGGTAGACAAAGGAGGCTGGGGATTTATGAGGACTCTGGCTACAGGCTGAGCTTGAGGGGCGGGCTCAGTGACGCATTAGGAGCTGACTGGGGCTTCTCTTGCTCCTCAGAAGGGTAAGAGGTAGTTGTATTCAGGGCTGAGGGGAGAAGAAATTGAGGTGGGGAGTGGTCATTTGGAAGATAGACTGTTGTTTTTGGGCTTCAGCCATGTTACACCACCACTATACTGATTCAAGAATTCATACTCAGGCAGGAACCTATCAGTAATTTAAAAGAACCTGGGGAATCAAGGTATTTTTTAAAGCAGTATTTTTGTGGCATTTCATTATTACTTCTCAAGTGGAGGGAAACAAAACTGAAACTAGTCAGTCTCGTTTCTCTGACACCAGTTCTGATTACCTTTTTTAGGGAGGGTGATTCGGAACTGAGGCCAGAAAGGGAGATTTGTTGCCATGCGTGTGAGGTATTCTCTCTCTCTGTGACTTCTATCATGTGTGCTGAGGCAGAGTTGGCTATGAAGGCACTAATCTTGCAGAAACAAAGCTTCCTTTCTAAAATCAACGTGAACATCAGCGAGGCAGGAGATTAGGGATAGGGAATGGCCAGCCAGCTGGGCAGGTAGGCAGGACCTGTCAATCACAGAGATCTAGAACACCTGTGCAGAAAATTCCCAAGCCGGGTACCCGGGACCAATCAGAATATGCTATCTTCAGTTCTGTGGTGTGAAATCAAGCAGGTTTCTGATAGGCTGGCCTAGATATGACGCCATCTTGAGGATACAAAGGGTGGAGGCCGTGGACCTCCTGGCCACTGTGCTCCTTTTCTTTTAGTGGCCCACTCTCACCCTGCAGAGCATACTTCTTTTCCTCCTTTAATTGGCCTGCACTCACTCTGAGAGCATATTTCTTTTCCTACCTTTAATAAATGTAAAACCTCACTACCCTTTTCACTTGTTTTGTTCAATTCTTTGGTCAAGACAAGAATATGGAAAGGGTCTTTAGAGGGAGTCCACAGTGCTCCAGACTTTGGTAACTCCAGAGCTGCCCTGAAACATAGTGCATTATGGTGTGAAGTTCTAAATCAATCCACTTGATGTTGTCCCTTTTGCAGCGTGGATTTTAATTCTTTTAAGGATCGAGTCCATCGTTTGGAGTGGGGCCCTCAGCTAGAGGTAGAGGAAGGTGGAGGGAGTTACAAGGGGTTTGCTTCCAAGATAAGTATGAGCTCAAATCCCTTCTTGTGTCAGATTCACCTTGCGATGCAGAAGACCCCAGCTGCATGGAATCACACTGCACTCTCTTTCTTCAAATTCAGAAGTCTGAGGTTTCCAGGTGATAGAATTATTTTCAAAAGGCGCTCATGTGCTTTGGGAGTTTTGAAACCCTCTAGCTCACACTGTTATTTCATTGTTGTCCCAGTCACCAAGCCCTGAAAGCTGTCCTGAGATCATTGTTCTTCTGTGGTTTGTGCAAAGTGAAACTGATCATCATCTTTTCCAAGTAGCAATGACAGGTACCAAAAGAGAGGAAGGCAATGGACGTACTTCTCCAACGAGTGCTAAAGAACCATTTCCTCTGGACAAGTTCCTTTTGTGAAGCCCGCATGCAAGCAAGTGACAAAGGAAAGAACATCTTCCACTGGGGTCTGACGATATTTGTACAAAGAAGCTGTGTTGCTTTTCTAAGTGGTTGAAGATACTTGTTTATGAGCTCATGCACTATGTTTTGCTGAACCAATATTTAGAATCTGATTTGGGAAGATATGAAAGCTTGACAGGTAGTAAGGGTGAGAGAGAACCGTAGACAATTGCATTTTCTATATATTTGTAAGATACCTGGATCATCCCAGTGTTGTCAAGCAACTTTCAGCCTGTGAACATTTGAATGAATCCCTTTCCCCCTTTCATATGCAAATTTACTTTATCTGTATCCACCCCAGGTGAGTTCATTGTTTTCATTTTTGGCCAGTGTTTTTGTTAATCACTTCCCTCATCCTTTCTCCTCTCTTGGCCATTCTGTTCCACTCTCCTGCCTTCCCTCCCCTCTGCCCTGTGTGGAGGACAATGTGTGGTACTTATTCTTTATGGAGTTCTCATTAGAGAGGATCCTCTTCAGTGACAATGATGGTTGGCTTGTAGGATTCTCAAATACAAAGTTTCAACAAGTTTTACACTACATGGTTGAACGTTTGGATATCATGTGGTTGATATTTTCACCAGGTGCAACTAGTACCTATGCAATACTATTTCATACGCTTATCTTTTCTGGCAACTTGGAGTGGAAAAGTGGGATGATGATTGTCAATGTGAACAGTGTTTCAGATTCATAAGGCTTTCCTGGTATGATCACATCTTCTATATTTATGGGCTGGAAATTGACTTTTGGGGTTCTTATATTTATTTCATAATAGGTCAGCAGAGAGAGTAGAGACATTCACCAACAGTCAGTAAATTCAGCTTCCAGCCCTAACTCTGCCATATTCTTGCTGGCTATGTAGCCTTGGTTAGGTCTCATGGCTATTTCCATTTGTAAAAGAAGGCGACTGTCCTACAAGGAGCCCCAGTGTCCTTTCCAGCTTTTGGGTGCTCATTCTTGTTGTATGATCTTTGTGTGCTACCCTGGGCTTTAGTAAGCAGTGAGTTCCTTCTGTTCATCCTTTCCCAGGCTCTGTAAAATCCAGAAGGTGAGTTGTTCCCTCAAGCTGGTCTAGATAGAGCATGAATTCTCTTTGCTAGGAAGGTTGGTAGCAAAGATTGTGCCACTCAGCACGTTGTGGGCTGTCCTTACGGGACCAATGCTAAATGTGACAAGGAATGGGGTTTTGCTCCCACAGCTACACTTGAGATTTGCTTCCCAGCTTAGTCTACCCTTTCTGGATTGGGCAGAACATTCTAGAAATAAATTTCCTCCACTCAGCCATGCTTTCCTGCGGTTCAACTCATTTTCTGAATCTTAGTTCTTGTGCCCTCTTGGCTGGCCCTGGCAAGACTGAGTTTTGTCAAGTCCTGTTGAGCTCCTGTGGATCTGTCCAGGTGGTTAGAACTTTGGTTGTTCTTGGCTTCTCTAGATATTTTTAAAGTGCTTTTAATTGATTTGAAAAACATGCTAACTTTGAGTTTTAAAATATTGGTAATTACACCCCAAGGCTGCTGGCTTAGCAGTAGAATTGTCAGACAGCCCATAAATAAACAATGGCAGAGGTGGGGCCATAATGCAGTTGCAGAACTAAGAGCCCAAGGAAGCACATTCTGTTTAGTGACTTTCATAGCCCTGAGTGACTGCACTTGTTCCCAGGACTCTGGGAATGGAGGGAAAATTAACTTCCTATTTACTCTAAGGAATGAATTGAAGTGGGGCAAATATAATATATACGTGGTTCCTCACATTATCTGGGCTGATCTATTTCTTTGCCACTCCCAGAATTGTGGAAAAGGAAACCTCCAGGATATCTATGATTGCCATATAGCAACTCAGATTTTCTAGGACAGAAACTTCTTTTATCCCTAGTACCTTCTAATGAGGCTTGAGCTAAACCCATCAAAATTTCTTCAGCTCATCATTAAAATGAAATTCAAGCCCCTTGTAGAATGGGATGCCCTTAGAGATGGGAAGCATATTGCAAAGCAGTTGTCTTACCACTTGGGTACCACATGTATTAGTCAGTAGCAACAGTAACACGTAATCCTCAAAACACAGACACTCACACCAACAAATGTGCTTATCAACTTGCATTACACAATAGTATTTGTACATTTGTTCCTACTATTTTTGTGGTAGAGAAAAAAACAGAATTGGCTGGAAAACGTGATTCTTCTAAGTGTTTGCTTGAACTAGCATTTGGTCATCTCTTCTTACATTTTATCACTCCCAACAAGCCATCTTGCCAAGCCTGACAATGTGGCAGAGAAGAATAATCTACCCAGAGAGAGGTACCACAAATCACCTGGAAATTGGCTGGGATGAATAAACACCTTGCAGTGAAGAATGTTAACACGAAGAACAATAATACCATCCATCACTGAAGCTGACATGTTAAACATGTAACTTCATGAGGAAGGTGAGGCTCTGAACAGAAGCCTCTAATCTAGAAATCTGCCTTTCCTGTCCTGCAGTGCTGTCATATTAAGAAGACAAGGCAGGATAGCTCTTCAGTTTGCAGGTTTGGGAAGGCCCAGGTTTCTTTTCTGAGATGAGGTCCAGCTCAGTTCTCACTCCTTTGAGAGCCATTTATTCCTGCTTTAGACCAGATCCCCTTTTCTGTGAGTACTTCAATGTATTTGGCCTCATCTTTGCTTTTGTTTGAAAGCAGTGGCATTTGTAAATGTCTACTTTGTTCTTTAGGCTGACTTTTACAGATGCATCGCTGTGGTTTGGAGCCAAGCCAGAAGATAAAGGAAGGGGCATAGGCAGACACTTAGGCTTTTGGGGCCCAAGAGAGCAAGTTCAGGAAGCAGAGGCCAGAAGACAAGCTGAATATAAGAAGAAAGTTATTGATTGCCCAATTTTAGAAGGATTATAAAGTTAACAATTTTGCTTACTTTGTACCAGAGAACTATTTTAGGACTATACTGTTGTTTTATCAGTGATTCTTCTTCATAGAACAGATAGCTTAGATGGCGAGACTGTTTCTGTTGACTTTTAAATGTTCCTTAAAGTTTTTTTGTTTGTTTGTTTTTTGGACAAGGTCTTGCTCTGTAGTTCAGCTTGGACTTGAAATCACTATGTAGCCCAGGCTGGCCTTGAACTCAGGACAACCCTCCTGCTTCAGCTTCCCAGAGTTCTGACATTACAGGAGTGAACCACCATGCCTGGCCTAGAAGATGGAAGTTTTTGGCTTGTAGTAACATGAGTTCTAGTAATAACTTTAAAATAGAAGAAAAATCTGATTTTAGTGTAGAATAATCAAAGAATTTTCTTCCTAGAAATCAAAGTGATTTTCAGTATATGTAAAATGTCTTCATGAATGAAAAACAAGACCTTCCTATAACTATTTATTTTCATTTAGTCCAGTTGTAAGATAATAAATGAATGTTTTTACATGTAATATCGTTAAAGCTTTTTACTATTCCCGTCAACATGGCACCCAGATCAAGATCTTTTTTGGGAAATAGAATTACATGAGATTTCCTTAATGTTCCATCAGCATTAATATTCAATTTGTTACTTTCCTTGTCTAATCCTTTACTGGAGTTTGGGATTTGAACGAGGGTGAGATCCTAGGTATGTTCTGTCTCATCTCTATGCACAATTTCTTACATTTGTACTGAATGAAATGAATAATCAAGTTCAAGCAATGAACTTGTGTTTTCTTACGCTTTGATAATACTGTTGGCTAAAAGCCACTATTTTCAAAAGTAACTCGACTAAAATACCAAAAGAAAATATAAAAAGAAATGAAAAACAACTCACACCTCACATTCAAAAGATGAAAAATAAACCCCACGTCTACTTTGAATTGACATTGGCATGTGTGCCAGGCCATTGCAAAAGTTTTTACAGATGAGAAAAGGGACCTGTTTCTCTGTTTTGGCGATGCAGAGCTGAGACCTACTGAAGACAGTAGTAACTGTCCCTATGTCCCACAGCCACTCAATAATGAAGCTCAGAGAGAAGCAAAGCTAACTGATTCCAAGCCTGTGCTTTGAGAAGGAGATACTGCTGCACAAAATAATTGTAGTTTATACTGCAAACGGATTAATGTAGCATAAAATTCCCTTTGGTAAAATTTTGAGTCAAGTTGCTGAATTTTCTGCCTGTGCTTCTGGCAGTAGTTCTACTTTCTGCACACGCCACTTTTTTTCAAAATGAACACAGATCTTCTTTTGACCTTGTTTTGCAGTGTTCATCTCATTTTCCTCCAAACTAGGCTTTTCCAAAATATATGACGGAGGTGGAGTCTGTGCCTCTAATTGCAGAGAAGTGGTTACTGGCTCCCTGGAACTCCACAGCTCAACTGGTCTGTCTCATCTTAGTTTTCAACATCGTCCACTTTCTCTATGAATCATTTGGGTCTCTTTAATACCTTACTTCCTCCCCAACAATGGAAGGAGCAGCCTTTTAGAATTAAGGTTTACTATATGAACATAAACTGACAATGAGATACTTAAAATGAAGATGTGTTTCTTTAAAAAGAGCTGAGCTAATATATTTTACATAATTATGATATACATATATGGCACTTTATATCTTCTTTCTTAAAAAAGAAATACTCAAGACAAGCTCTATCTAAAAGAAAACAAAACTTACTTCAAGTGTAGTAATTATATCAATGATGTAATGAAATCGTGAATTGTGGCTCTTTCAAAATGTGTTGTATTTCTTTAGATGCACAGAGGATGATGATTTCTCAAGATAACTCATGAAGGTATCTTTGTTAATCTGACATCTTTGATATAATTCCAAGATAGGTTAGATGGTTAGGCAGAGTTTCATTATGCAATTCATCCTTGAGCAAGAGGCACCGGGGAATTTGCTCAACCAGTAAAGTTGAGATGAGCTACTGATCACTTAGCTAGCCAAATCAGATTAATCCTTTTTCCATGTATGGCAGCATTCTTTTAAAAATACTTATTCAATGCTTTCGGTGTGCCAGACACATTTCCAAGTGCCGGGAGTACCAGTAAACAAATATATCGTATACCGCTGCCCTTGGGGAGTTTACACTCTGACACTGGGCAGCAGCTAATTTCAGAAAGTGAACTTGGTAATTTTTAAGAGTTAAATAGTTCAGAAATATAAGACATAGATTTATACAAGCATCTTTCAAATAACTTGAGGCACTTGTCTCAGCCCCTTACACTATAATCAACTATATTTTTGATAAATCATTTTTTGATTGTTTTCCATCCCATTCAATTAGGTATCTATAAAGTCAGGGTATAGGGTAAATTTTCTTCAAATAATATGTTCAGTATTCCTTTACTTGAAGTAGATTTGCTCAAGATTTTTAAAAAATGGACCTAATCTCTAACACAGAGAACAAATCCCCACTACAATTTCTATAAAACCTTACTGATTCTCCAGAAATTTTTGAAGTGTAGGGAAGACAATATATGCATTATAATTTTTAAGGGGTCTGGAAGTTGAAGAAGAAATATAGCTTCTATTGCTGGAAAACACAACTGACATACCATTGAAAAATGAGTCTCCCTATGTGTACTGACTTTGTGAGGTATCCTGTATTTTACCTTTATACTCAGTGCAATAAAGGATATTATCTTCCCTTTATTCTTTCTGCACTGTGAAATAGGGGCCAAGATTGGATTCTATTAACCAAAAGATGGAACGGAATGCAGATGTTCTTTTAGAACACTATGCTGACTTAATAGGGATTTAAGCATTGGAAGTGTGGTTTAATGAAAAAGGACAGAAATTTTTGTCTTCGTTCTATATCAGCTATAAACAGGGATCTCAGACATGCCTCCTTTCCTGTCTTCCATATAAAATCAGGAGCTGGGGTAGATGGTGTCTGAAGTCTCTTGTGCTGACATCATGTGGTTCTACTCTGTAAGTGTCCTTTTGAATTTGGAAACATGAAGCAGCCTTATTTCCTCTCACTTGTTTGATGTCTTTGCCCATATTTATTGTCCCTTTCAGGGTTTGGAATTTTTATTAATGGCAACAATCCTTTCATGCTGTCTTAGTTACTTTTCTCTCGTTGCTGAGACAAAATACCCAGTGCTCAAAATTAAGGAAGGAAAGGTTTATTTAGCTCACAGTTTGTGGAGGTTTCAGTCCCTACTCTTGGCTGGCCCCAAGGCAGAGTGGCACATAGAAGAGGGCAACAGTTCATGGCAGCAGAAAATGGCAAAAGCCGCAAAAGCAAAAGGCAAAAGGAAGGAGCAGCAGAGAGCAAGTCTCTTTCCCTCCCTTATATTGTATGCAGGCTACCCGCCCTAGGGTGGGTGTAGCACTCACACCCATAATCCCAGCACTGGACCATGAATCAATCACAAATTTTAGAAGGCTGCTCCATGACTGCATGAGGTTTTGGGGGGACATCTAGACACAAACCATAATGCATGCTTGATTAAGAAAAGATTCGAAAGTGAATGACTGTCCGTTATCCAATTGGCAGTTGTGTGAAAGAGCAACACCTGTGTGATTGTGGGGCGAGCAAGAACAGTTTCTCATTACTTTTTCCATAGGATTTTGTGGCATCTACTTATTCTTGAATATTTTAATTACTCACAAGGAAAAACAAATAAACATTCTGAAGAGGACATTTTCCATAACTCACAACCACTGAGCTCTTATATATCCATAACTTAAAAAACCTGTCAATTTTGTTAAGAGATCATGTATTGAAGATTAAAACAAGGGGCTTAAATATTTCAAGTGTTTTAACACATTATTCTTCAGGCATGTTAACGTGCATGTCCTGAAAATCAAAAGAAGCCAGAAGGGGAGAGCATAAATAAATTCATGGTTGTAAACTACACACAAACCCAAGCATATGGTGAAGAGCTCTGTTTGGAGGCATGTTCTATCCATCTGGAGAGCTGAAAGTATTATTTTCAGAGTCAAATAATGAAAATAGTAGTCGTTTATTTACATCCCCAAGAGTGATTGGGAAATAACAAAGTTAAAATTCAGACAGTTACTAAAGTGAGTTGGTCTCTTCCCTGAGTGCCCTGTGGCAGACAAATTCTCAGGCCCTTTGCCAGAGAGACAGGAAGCAATGACGGCAGAGTCAGGCAAGCCCAGACCCCACATGAGCCTCCTCTGTAATTTTGGATCATTCTGGAAACTGGACCATCAGCTTTAATTACCTACGCCTGTAATCTTAGGCTACATTTCTCAACAGCTTGTCTATGCCATGCCCCTAAAAACAGCTCAGACCTGCTCCACGGGGGTATTAATCCTGGCAGTTGAAGAGGATGAACTCATTTTAGGCATATGTTTCTGTGAACAGATGAAAGATCCACTGTAATATGCATAGACATGGCCCAGCAACTCACTGCTGCAAATTCTCTCCCTTTTGTAACTCCTCAAAGAAGCTCCATATTGGCTTTCACCTTAGAGCAGATTTTGGTCAGATAAATTTTAGGGAACTTCTACCTCTTTTTACACTCTCTTCAAACTCAACCACCCAAACCACAACCACCCCAACCACAACAGAATGAATTTCAGATATCAAAAACTATCCCCAGCTATTCCTCAGAACCTTCAATCAAGCCAGAACAATTGAATCAAGCTTCCTTTGCCGTTTCTTGGTATTTGAGCTATCGGTGGGGAGTGTTATACGTATTTTTCCCACTAACCCATACCAAACTGAAAGATGTATGGGTAGCATGGTGGCCATATTATAGATGAGAAAGCCAAGGTTCACCCAGATTTACAGTATCTATGAGGCATAATCACAAACCAAGGTGAATATTTGAATTTAAAAACTTTGATTACAGTAAAATGTTACACTGCCATTAATCCCCTCAGAATACCCACCCTCACTGTGAACATAATTATCCCTCATTCTTTCACTTTGTGGATTGTGGAAGTTTCTGTGTCTTTAGTTGTGCTATCATGGCTATCTTAATATGTTGAACTGATTCAAAATGTTTACTTTTCGTAGTCATTTTAACATGGGGCGAGAACCAAAAATTGCATGGTACCAGATTTGGTGAATAACCATAACATTTTTATTTAACAGAAATTGTCACAAATATCTTGAACTGATTCAAGACATCAAGGCAGCCAAGACAATACATTTAAAGACACTTATGAAAGAGGACTTCCAGAACTGCTTCAGAAAGTGGCAAGAATGATAGGACAAATATGAAGCAAGGAGAGGGGAGTATACTGAGGGGGTGAAGAACACTGTGTGTTACTCTAATAATTTTTAAAATTTAAACATACACATTATATTGTTGAACAGCTCTTATACATGTAACTGGCCCCTGAATCTTTTATTTTTTATTCTACTTCAGTATCTGTCAATAAAAAGTGCAAAAATATATTTCTACATATTTTGTTTTTAGCTGAGGATTTTTGACCTACTTGGTAGACTCTAATGTACTTAAGTCTTATGATAAGAATTTTACTACTATTAAAGATAATATCACGTTATTACATCTCAGAGATTGCATGCTATAAAGATATAATGAGATGACTTGTAAAAGATGTGAGAAATGGTCCATGAATATGCTTAAAATTAGTGATTTCTACTCAGTTAAAATTTCATCTGCATAGGAAATAGTTTAAGAGAAAAGAGACTACATATTTTCATTTGATGGTGAAGTACAAGTTGATAAGAGAATATACAAACTGTACTTTTTACTACATTCAAAAATTATGTCAAGTACTAGCCATAGGTACAATAATTTGTCAGCAAAAGAGTATCTGTTCATTAGAATGCTTTGTTATGAAAGAAATAAATATTTTATAGGTTTGTCAAAGGGTATTATCTTGAGTAAGATAAAATTCCTAAGTAAATGATATTGAGAGTAGAGACAGACCATAAAGAGTCAAGTTGTTCACCTGAACATAGATAGTTGGCCTACATAGTTACATAATAATGCTGACTGGGAATTGTAGGATGTGATGGTATCAGTGCTTTTACAGATGAAGCAACAGAAGCCAAGGGAAGCTGTGTCTTTCTCAAAACTTCTAAGGTGAGCTGGGTTGGAATCTAGGTTTTTGGACTGCAAACCCTTTGCTAGTTCCAGAACATCTCAAACTCATTTATAAGGGAAAAGTGCCTCTCTGTAGCCACTTTGCACAACTTATACTCAAAAGCTGAATTGAAGTTGGTCACTATGAAGGCGAGGCTTGTGCAGAGACACCTTCGAATATGCTCCAGAGGAATAGTTTTCTTACAAAAAATTACACAAGAAATTATAGTCACTTTCACATTTTACATTTAAAATTCACATCTTAAATTGACTGTACAAGGTGAAAAGAAGGAGACATATCTTCATCTGTCTTAAGGATATCCACATGAAGATTTCCCTCCTTTAGGTGAGGACATGTAGACAAAGGACTTTGATCCGACCTCTGGTTAAGAACACAGGTTTTACAATTTCACAGACAAAGAAAATTGATCTATACCTTTACTTCTCAGTCCCTCACAATTCTACATTTCTTGAATTGCCCAATGTTATTTCACATAGCACCCAAATGCCTTCCTACTTTACTGTATAATGGCTGTTCACATGTAAAATACAGTCAGCAAAATGTAGGTTATGTATGTCAAATGACTATTCTTTTCTTAATAGAACTTAATCTTTGGGTTGCATGAACTTTTAGTTTGGATGGTCAGAGAATTTTATTTAACTCATCCTTCCCATATTATCAGACATTAAGCTCCCCACTAAATCTTTTGTATGTTAAGTTTATTGACTGTTTGCTATGGTAACACTGATTTTTTTTTTCACAACAGGAGGGGCTTATTTCCTCATTTTCATCATAGTTCCCAAAGTGCTTTTTTGGGATGATTTCATTTCTTCTTCTAAGAAGAAATTTGGCTAACCTTCCCTTAAATGCTATATCACACAGCCAGGGTTCTGATGTTTCATTTAGTCACGGATGAGAAGCAGAATCTATGACAACACGGCTTTCATTCTGAGAGCTGTGTGGGAGGGACTCAGCACTACATTAAAAAAAGACAAGCACTCCTTTGTCCTTCTGTTCAGATTCCAAAGCTTGAGGTTCCTTCCAAGACCTAAAAGTCATGTAATTTTTATCCATCTTTCCTCTCCGGTAGGAAAGAAACATACACAAATTTTTAGAATTAGACTTGTTGAGTTAGACTTGTTCAGCTTGAGCTAAGACAACATTTTTATTTATTTGCATGTTAAACATCAACATTTATAGCTCTCAAAATTTTCCTATAATCTGGTTCTTTATTTGGTGAAGAATGAAACTAAGAAATCAGAGAACTTGTTTTAAGAAGTACTAAGTATGGATACGTACTTTAAAAAAAATGCTCTGTGATGACTAATAGTAATATTCATTTTCTATGGTTTTTATATCATGAGATTAAAGATGTTTTTATATCTTGCTATATTTGGTGTTGCCAACTATTTTTTATTTTAAATATTAAAAATTCATTCAGGAAATATTTGAATGTTTTCTGTCAAACTAGTATTCTGCATAAAAATTCATTTGAAAATGGTGTCCATTTCTTTCAAAGTTTAAGATCATGCCTTAAAAATTTTTCTATAATAAAAGTACCACATTATTATTATTATTATTTATTTATTTATTTTTTTTTTTATTTTAAGGATAAAAGGAGGGAAACATTAACAGACATACAACATTTTACAACA
>NW_004955407.1:28603311-28623272 GCF_000276665.1 Chinchilla lanigera
TGCGCGCTTTTCGGCTGGGAATCGCGGTGGTATGAGTCCGGCCCACTCTCGGACCCAGGAGCCCTCCCTCTCCCGGAGAACTGGCTGCCTGGGCGCCCACATTATTATTAAACATATTTAGAACATACAAAAAAAATTAAGACATGACAATAACCCCACCTATACACAGCCATTGTTAGTGTTTCCTATTCTTTCTTTTTTTAATAAAAAATTTCTCCTCTGTATATATTTTAAAATATTCTTATAGTTACATTACATAGGCAAGTTTGCCATAATTTAATATATCATAGTTAACCTCTACAGTATTATTACATCTGTAGTAAGCAACATTCAAAGTAATTTTTGTCAAAATAACCTTTACAGTTACTTTTATTATTACAAGAATAATATTGCCAGGCATGGTGGTGCACACCTGTAATCCCAGCACTCAGGAGGCTGAGGCAGGAGGATCGCTGCAAGTTTGAGACCAACCTGGGCTACAAAGTGAGCTCAGGGCCAGCCTGAACTGCATAGTGAGATCCTGTCTCAAATAAATAAATAAATAAATAAATAAATAAATAAATAAATAAATAAATAAAATGAAGTGAAAATACCAGCCTTGTACATTTCGCTTTTTCTGACCATCTCCCTGCCTTCCTGTTACTCCCTCAAGATACTATAACCCCTTTTAAAAAAATCTCAGGTACCCTTCAGATAACAGGAAATAGGTCAATAGATCTTTTGCAAATGAGAAGGGGACCAGGAGACAGAGGGAGGGGAGGAAGGAAAAAAGCATGGAAAAAGAACTGAGGTGAGTTATGCACATGTACTGACTCCGTGAGGAATGGGATCTTTATGTAGTGCAAAAATGTACTAATAAAAATTTTAAAAGGCCTACACTCATACATGATGTGACCAAAAAATATGGTGAATAGTTCTATTTTAAAAATTTATGACAGTAAAAGACGCATCATTGTTTGTTATGGTTTGGGTCTAGAATTTCCCCCAAGAACCTCATGTGTTCAGAGGTGGGGAGTCTGGAAGGGGAGTGGGTCAATGGGTGCTGGACTCACAGGTGGATTTATCCTCTGGTGAGTTCGGCCGCTGACTGTGCTGTTGGACGTGGCGCCTCGTCCTGAAAGGCCGGCCACTGGGGAATGTGAGCTGGAAGGGCGTAGCTACCTCCCTAGCTCTTCCTTTGTGCTCTGCCAGGAGCGGCTGTCCTCCTGCCGGGCCGTTCACCATGCCTTCAGCATGCAAGCCTGCCCACCGCTCACGGAAACTCCTGAAAGTGAGCAAAAGAAACATCTCTTTCAAGTTGGTGTCTCCTTCAAGACACCATTTATCCACCTCAGACAATCCCACTTGCTTCACACACACGTGCCACCTTTACTACCACTTCCTTTTTTGTTGTTATTGGTGCAGGTTCGTAGTACATATGATTGCATTCACCATGGAGAGCTGGTCATGTACATAATATATCATAATTCTTTTTATATCCATTTCCCCTCCCATCCTTACCCTCCTTCTATCCCTTGAACAGCTTCTCCTGTACATATAATCATGTAATATGTATGTTAAATATAATCATGTCATATATGTTTTATATATACATACACACATATATACATATTTATATATACATACATAGACGTGTGTGTGTGTGTGTGTGTGTGTGTGTATAGGGTCTGCCAAAAAATCTGTACATATTTCAGGAAAAGAAAAACTTATATAAATATTTTATATATTTATATAAATTTATTGGGACATCATGAGATTAACACTAGTTACCTTTGGCCTCTACAATTACAAGAGATGCTCAAAGTGATGGTCACTAGTTTCTAGATATTTGTTATTTTTCTTTTCAGAAATTCTTTCCACTATTCTGGTTACAAATCAAACTGTAGGAGAACTGAATCAGATTTCTCCATGAGGTCAACCCTGCACCTAATCACTGAATTTGATTTGGTTCTTGTCCATTTCTGTCTGAGACCACAATTGTGGAAGGAATTGTTTGTGAATTGAGGCACCACCATATATGTTTGTAGCACATGACAATCACACTCCTCGTAGCGACTTGGTTTGTGTATACAAAACACGGCAATTCCTTTTGCTTTATTTCATTTCCCTCCTTTCCACTCCCCCTTTCCGTCTCTTTGTTCCCTTTCCAGATGCTAAAGGTCTATCTCACCATTGCCCATTATCTGTCTTTTATTTTGCTCTTTGTTTATGTTTTTGATTTCTCATATTAGAGAGACCACTTATTTGATATTTAAAATTGTGTGACCGATTTATTTCATTTAATGTAATGGTCTCAAAGTGCACCATTTTCCTGCAAATGACTCATATATCCTTCTTTAAGGCAAAGTAGTGGTCCATTGTATAGAAGTACCACATTTTCATTATCCATTCACCTGTTGATGGACAAAATGGCCACTTCCAATACTTGGCTATTATGAATTGTGCTACTATAAACATGGGTGTGCGTGGATCACTGTAATATGAAGTCTTTAACTCTTTCGGGAAGATACCTGGAAGGGCAATACCTGAGAATATCGGAGTCCATTGGAATTTCTTGTTTTAGGTTTTAGAGGTCTCCAAATTGGTTTTCATAGTGAGTGTACCAGTTTATGCTCCCACGAATAATGAAGAAGGATTCCTTTTCCCCAGCATTTGTTATTTGATTTTTGATGGTGGCCATTCTTTCCGGAGTAAAATGAAATCTCAGTGTGGTTTTACTTGCATTTCTCCAATGGCCACTGAGTGGAACATTTTTTATGTATTTGTTAGCCATTTGTACTTCTTCTGCAAAGTGACTATTCATTTTAACTGCCCATTTTTGATTGGGTCTTTTAATTTGAGGGGTCAAATTTTGCAATGTATATATATTATATGTACCAGATATTACTTCTGTGTCTGAGGAATAGCTGGCCAACTCTTTCCCATTCTGTAGATTGTCTCTACACTCTGTTAGTTATTTCCTTTGCTGTGCGGGAGATTTTAAATTTGATGTAATACCATTTGTTGATTCCTGTGCAACTAGGATTCTATTTCCAACATCCTTGCCTATACCTATGTCTTAAGGAGTTTTGCCTATTGTATACTCCACTAAAGTATGTCTTTATTGTCATATTTATATTTTTCTTCCATTTTTAGTTTAGTACATGGTGAGAGATATGGGTCTACCTCAGTCTTCTGCATGTGGATAGCTAGTTTTCTCAGCAGCATTTTTTTTTTTTGTTTGTTTGTTTTGTTTGTTTTTTGGTTTTTTTTTTCTGGTAGCTGGAATCGAACTCATGACCTCACGCTTGCCAGGCAGGCGCTGTGCAGCTGAGCTAAATCCCCAGCACCCCCAGCACCATTTTTAAAAGAGACATCTTGCTTCTAGTGAAAGTTTTTGTGCTTTGTTGTCAAAGATCAGTTAGTTGTGTGTGCCTGGAGTTATTTCTGCACCCTGTATTCTGTTTTATTGATTGACAAGTCTGTTTTTTGCCAATACAATGATATTTTTATAGCATTTATCATTTATCTTTGTAGTATAACTTGAAGTCTGGGGTTGTGATCCTTTCTGCCTTGTTCTTGTTGCTCACAATTGCTTTTGCTATTCTAGGTCACTTCAGGGTCCATATGAATTTTAGGATTGTTTTCTCTAGTTCTGTGAAAACGCTATTAATATTTTGATTGAGAATGCATTAAATCTGTATAATAGTTTTGGAAGTATGGCTGTTTTTACTATATTGGTTCTGCCTATTCAGGAACAGGGAATACCTTTCCATTTTATGATGTCCTCTTCAATGTTCTTTTTCAGAGTACTGTAGCTTTTACTGTAGAGGTCTTTTTTTTTTTTTTTTTTGGTTTTTCTCCGGTACTGGGAACCGAACTCACGACCTTGCGCTTGCCAGGCAGGCGCTTTTGCCGCTGAGCTAAATTCCCAGCCCCTACTGTAGAGGTCTTTCATCTCCTTGGTTAGGTTAATTCTAAGAATTTAATTTTTCTTGATCCTATTATGAATGGTATTGTTTTCACAAAAGCTTTCTCAGTTTATTATTAGTGTACAGGAATGTTATTAATTTTTGTGTGTTTACTTTGTATCTTGCAATACACTGAATTTGGTTATTAATTCTAGGAGTCTGTTATAATTTATATCTAGATGTCCCCCAAAACCCTCTTACACTCATAGGTGGGGCTTTAGGGAGATGATTGGATCACAGGAATGTGATAATCATTAGGAGGTTAGTCCACTAATGAGTTTATTGTTAAAATGTGGTGCTGAAAGTTGAAGCCTGGTTGGAAGAGGTGGGTCACTGGTGGTGTGGCTAGAAGGGTCTACCTCCTTCCCTCACCCCTTGATCCCTCTCTGCTTCCTGACTGTTATGCCATGCATGAGCTTCCTCTGGAATGCTCCCCTGCCATGATTCCCTGCCACGGAGCCAGCTGAGACTGTACCAAAACTTCTACAAACTGTGAACCAAAATAACGCTTTCTACTTTAACTTGTGAGTATCAGGTATTATGTCTCAGCAATAACAAAATGGCTAGGACAGATTTTGGTACTAGAGAAATGAGGTAGTTGTGATGTTACTCAAGCCTTTGGTTTAAAAGCCTTTGGAACTGCCTTGCAGGTGGAGTCTAGAAAGTTTTAAAGATGCCAGCTAAAGAAGCAGCCCCAAAATTCTGTAAGCCAAGCTTGATGGAGGATTCTGGTTAGAGGTCATAAGACCAGAATGTTGACTATACTGAAGTCAGCAAAGACCAGGCTCAAGAGGATTGAGATGGGAAGAAGGACTCTATCAGCAATTGGTCTCCTGGTCATGTTTGTTATGCTTTGGCAGAAAGTTTGTCTATGATTTGCTCCTATCCTGAGATACTGCAGAAGACTGAGATTAAGGATGACAGACTAATTAAGCTGGCAGAAGAAATTTCAAAGAAGTCTAATGTTGAGGTGGGGGCTTGGCCACTGTTGTGTTTTTTTTGTTTTTTTGTTTTTTTCTTTCTTTTAGCTAGCTCTACTTTGAGAATGAAGAGCTTTTTAAATGTTTTGAAAACAAAGACCAGAAATCACCAGCAAAATTGAGGCTGCAAAGATGGAGCAAAGGAGAACTTGGTTGCTGAAAATATTAGCATTAAAAAGAAGTCAAGTATTTTGGAACAGACAAAAGGAAAAATGCCCTTAGAGAATGTGAGAAAACATGATTACACCCTTAGTAGGCTCAAAACGGCAAAGTGAAAGACTTTGCTCTGAGAAGAGAACCCCAGGACATCATGTTCCAGAATGGAGGCTACCTTGGGTATTTGTTCATTGGGATTTAGTTCAGAGTGTTCAGCCTTCCAGGAACTTGAGCCCTGTGGCCAAGATAGAAGGAAACCTGGCTAGTGCTCCAGCTGGCGGTTGATCTTGTCATTCACATGATGTTTTAGGAACACACAGAAAGCAAGAGTTGTGGGGTCATGAAGGCTTCCATCCACATTTCAGAAGAAGGCTTGTGAGGACAGGCAGTGTGCTCATGAGAGAGCAGTGTGTGATGCTGTGAGGTTGAAACCAAAAGAACAGTGGAGACCCTTGGATGTTGGAAAAACCAAAAAAGTGGAATGTCTGAGGAAAGCCACAAGAAATGAGCATTGACAGCCCAAGAGACAGGCAATAGGGCAACAACCACTGACAGCATCATAGGAGCAAGGTTACCTAAGTCTTTTGGTGTTCCCATCTCACTATGACTTATGCTGGGTACTGGACATGGAACCATGGAACTTAATGTTTACCTGCTTGATTTAAGTCTTGCTTTGGTCTCATTCCAAAATTTTTTGTCTAGTTGAGCTGTCTATTTATCACACTGGTTGATTGAGGTCCCCTATTACAACTGTACTGATGTTTATCTCACTTTTCATGTCCATTAGTCTTTGTTTTATGAAGCGGGTATGCTGGTATTTGGTGCATATGTTTATAATTGTTATCTTTCCTGGATGAATTGCTCCCTTAATCAATTAATGGTGGCCTTCTGTGTGTCTTATGATTAGTTTTGGCTTGAAATTCACTCTGTCTGAAATTAGGATAGTAAATCCTGCTTTTTCTGGGCTTTTGTTGCATGGAACTTGTTTTGATTTTTAATCTCTGTATTTATTTTTGAACTCAATGTGTTGTATACTGCATGTAATTGGGTTTTGCCTCCTGAACCATTCTGCTAGTGTGTCTTTTGATTGGTGAATTGAAACTATTCATATTGAAAGTTATTACTGAAACACACTGACTTATTTCTGTCATTCAATTGTTTTCCTGTTGCTGATTTTCTTATTTTTTCCTTCTTGTTAGCTGCTCATCCCACCAGGTACATTGATTCATTTTGATGAATCAGCATTGTTGGCTTTATTATGTCTTTCTAGGATATCCCTGAGAATTTCTTGTGATGCTGGTTTAGTGGTCATGAATTTCTTGAGGTGCTCCTTTTCATAGAAATGCCTTATTTCTCTGTCAATTTTGAAGGAATTTTGTAGGATACCTAAGTTGGGGAGTGAAGTTGTTATCTTTTAGTGCATCAAACACTTTGCTCCAAGGTCTTCTGACCTTTAAAGTTAATATTGAGAGGTCTGTTATAATTCTAATGAGTTTACTTTTATATATGACTCATTGCTTTTCTCTAACAGCTTTTAAGATTTTGTCACCATGTTGGACTTCTGGCACCTTGAGTATAATGTATTGTGGAGAGGTTCTGTTTTGGTTGTGGCTCCTTGGGGTTCTATATGCCTCAATTATTATGTGTTTATTTCTTTCCCTGTATTTGGAAAGTTTTGTTGTGTAACTATTTTAGCAGTGTACAACACATTGAATTAAAAAAGAAATTCACAGATTAAAAATCAAAGTAAAGAAAACTGTTTCATGCAACCAGAACCTAGAAAAAAAAGCAAGAGGTGCTACCCTAATTCCATTGTTTCTGTAAACACGTTTTTTGTGCCATTTATTGTTTTCTGATTTTTCACTTATTCCAGTTACTCTTAGATTAGTCTCTGCATTCTTTGTGTCACCTAGCCTGTGTTCAATCCATTCTTTAATGTTCTCTTGTTGCTCTCTGACTAGCTGGTCTTTGAAGGCATTGTTTTCTAGTTCTGGTGCTCCATCCTCACATTGGTTATTTCTGCTGTCTATATTTCTGTATAATTTTCAGTCTTCTGGATTTCTGGTTGAAACATTTTCATGGAGTCTAATTCTTTGCTAAATTGATTCTTCATATTTTGTGCCATTTTGGTTAGTTCAGCTAGATTTTTATTAGTGTCTTCTGAAATCTCCTGGATCATTTTGATTATTACTTTCATTATCTGCTTAGTTTTATCTTCTGTGATCCTGCTGAATACCCCTTTGATCTGTTTTCTAACCTCTTCTGTTATCCTCTTGAGTAGTTCAGGTGTGTGGTATATGCTATTCCCCCTTGAAGCTCCATGGATTGGATTTGGGGGAGCTAGAACTTATTGGAGGGATTTCACTGACTTTTCTGCTCATGTTTTTATTGTTTTCTTTTGTGCTGAAGTTTGTGTACACTCATAGTGTAAAGACTTTGTGGCCAGTACAGACATCTCTTTAGTCACTTTAAGTGATGTAGTTTGGGCAGGCTAATTTTAGCCCTTTGCCTCTACACCAAGATCCAACCATGTGGTTAATTTGGGAGGGAAGAATGCATTGTGAGTGGCCCAACACTGTGTTCTCTGGGAATATGCTCCAGTTTGGTTAATGTCACAAGTGTAATCTGGGTGTTGGCTTATAGATAAAACACATTAATAGCAACAATTATGTGTCCTTGGTTGTATGAAGATCAGTGTAGGTGATAAAGTAGTATCACCTAAGGCAAATTTGGTATTAATATACCATAAAAATCAATTATGTACTGCCTTTAATCCTAGAGAGGAAATCCACAATAAAGGTATAAACATAAAGACAATTCAGGTGTTGACCCTAAGCTAATATGTACTAAATGTGATGGCTATGTCTCCTAATGGTGAAAAAGAATTCAACAGTAACTTTATAGAGTCAATTATCTAAAGACTAATAAAGCCTTATAGTTATCCTATTAAAAATATAAGTAGTTGGGAATGAGGGAATACAATAAGAAAAATTTGAAAACTTAAACTATATTATATGAGAAGGAGGAGAGAGAAGTGGGGCAACAGATCCTATTAGGGTGTGGAAGGATGTTTATAGAATTAGAAAGGTAATACAAAAATTCAAATAATGGAAGATAAAGGAAACAATGGGAGAAAAAAGAAATTATATGGACAGTAAAAATGGACATAAGAAAACTGAAAATGGAAAAGAGGAAGAAAGAGAAAAAAGCAAGAATAAAAAAGAAAAATGGAAAAAAGAATAAAGTAAAAGGGAAAAAGGAAAAATTCCCCAAACTCCAATAAACTAGTGAAGAAGAAAAAGAAAAAGAAAGGAGTACACACAAGCACATGAACATGCATGCACAGAGATACAAACACATTTTTAAAAGAAAAAAATAAATTTCTCTTTGATTTTGAACATGTAGTTTTCATCTAGGATCTATAATTTTGAGACAGTGTGCAGATCAAGACATGTCCGTTTTCATGCTGGTAGATAGAGAATGTAGTCAGACTGCAGATCCATGCCGGATGCAGGCACCAGAAGGCAATAGGAAAAGTACAGCAAGGGTGCCAACCACAGAACTTTAAAATCCAGGGCAACTCAAGGTGGGCCTGGCCTCTGGCCATGGAAGTGAGCTCACATGCCCCAGCTTAAATGCTGCAGTGGGTCTCCTTCCAGCTTGCTCTGTGACCATGGCTGCCTCTTGTGGTTGTTTCTCACCCAGTCATTGAGGGAATATAACACTGGGAACCCTGAAGTGAAGCCATCCTGTTGTTACTCTGAGTCCTGGGTTCAAATAATCAACCCTTCCTGGGAATGGCTTCTGACTTAGTGCTGTCTCAGGGATACAGTGGGCACTTGCAGTAAAGTCACTCACCAGCTGTTGACTGTTGAAGGAATCCTTGGGAGCAGACTCCTGCTCTGTCCCAGTAGGTCACAGCACCTGCTGGTCCATTTCATTGCTGCACTTCTCCCTTATACCCCGTATGCTCCCACACATTCACTTTTGTCTCTGTAGCTGGAGCCCTGGAAAAAGGGCAGAGTATATCTTCCAATTGACCCATTTGATTCTAACTATTCAACTTCTCCATAGTCCTCAATTTTTCTGTGAGATCCCTCTTGGTTCCTGGGTTCTAGTTAGCTCTCTCTCTCTCTTTTTTTATTCCACAAGTTGTTTTCTTGTCTGGATTTGAAATCTCTTAGACATGGAGTGGTTGATTACCACTCTGCCATTTTCTAAACTCCACTACTTTTCTTCTTGCTATGATTTGTATACTGGAAAACCATACATTTTTATAAATTACATTTTTAACCAGCCTCTTTATTCATTGTATGGAATCCTGTAATTTTCAAATTATGACAATTATATATCTTTGTTTGAAATATGAACATTTCTTACTCATTTTTCTTGATTGTATTGTAGTTTACTTCTAGAACAGTTAAATGTGAATGCAAAACAGAATTTTCCAGTGAATTTGATGATGGCTTTTGTCTTAGTCACTTTTTTGTCACCAGAATAAAATACCAAAAACCTGAAACTAAAGGAGGTAAGGGTTTTTTCAATTTATGATTTTAGTCATAGCAGTCTCCAAGGAAGGAAAGCCTGGACTGAGGGAAGTGCTCATGTCATGGGAGCAGAGAGTGAAGAGGGGAAGTGGGTTATACCCTTCTGGGTCATGCCCACAGCCACCTACCTCTTCTGACCAGACCACCTCTGACAGCAAGTCACCCGTAATGCCCCCATAATCCAATCACATACAGAAGTCCTGCTTATGAGCACATGAGGCTCTGGGTGGAGGGCACCTAGATATAAACCACAACAGCTTTTGATATGTTTAAATATAATAATTGATCTATTTACTTTGTATTGGGAATAGATGTCATCATTTCTGTATTTATTGAAACATTTAACTGATTTCTCATGCTATTAATACCATAAATTATATTAATAGTCTCTCATATTGAGCAGTGTAGTTAATGAATGCCTCAAATTCCATGATAGCTTGCATTTCTATGCAAATCTGATTTTTAAACATCTCTTTAAACATTTTCATATATAACTTGATATTTTGTCAGCAATAATAGCTAACATACATCCAAATTTCTATCTCATAGGAATTCTAAATTCTTCATATATATTCATTTTTAACAGTTGCAATTACTGTATGTTTTTTGTTTTTGTTTCTGGAACTGGGACTCAAACTCAGGACCTTGTGCTTGCCAGGGAGGCACTTGTGCCACTGAGCTATATTCACAGCCCACAGTTACCTATGTAATAGGTATTATTATGTCTGTTTTACAGATGAGGTACCAGAGGCATGAAATGATTAGATAACTTGCCCAAGTAAGTGATCAGTCTCAAATCCTAACCATGTAAACTAGCTTAGTCACAAAGTAGCAAATGACTATCACCACCACCCTCCCCTTTCTTATTGTTTCACTAATTTTTTATTTATTCCTTATTTCTCATAAAACATTTCTCAGTTTTATGTAAACATGTTGATATATTAATTTTGAATGAAATTTCAAAGAAAAAGATAGGTGATTAGATTATGCAGGAACAATTTTTGTCAGTGGGTCAATCCACTGATGCTCATAGGAGGTGGGACCTCCATGGAGGTAGGTACCTAAGGGTATGACTTTGGGGGGTATTTCTCTCACTGCCACTGTTTCCTTGTGTTCCACTTCCTGCCCACCCTGAAGTGAGCAGCTTTGCCTTGCTGTCCCTTGCCACCATGATGTGCCTGCCTTGGAGCCAGTCAACCATGGACTGAACACTCTGAAGTTGTGAACCAATTGTAAGCCTTTTCTCCTTTAACTTACATGTGTAGGTATTTACGCCAGGGACAAGAAAGCTGACCAGTTTAGTCATATATTTTCTACTTTCTTAGGCAAGTAAGTAAAGGTAAACTATAATTTTTCTTCCAATAGTACAGTGACTCAATTACAATAGAAACTTGATATTAATAACTTGAATATCCAATGGTTTATTAATGTTGAAATTCCCCAAACTACTGTTGTATTAAATTTGTTCTACAAAATATATGAAGTATTACTGATATTTTAAGGTAATTCTTTTACACTATAGTGTTGTCCTGTATCAACTGCCTTCTAATTTTAGTTTGAGGTTAGTTTAATCTTAGTTGAGGTTAATTCTAATCTTAGTTTCTGGAATAGCTAATACTTTTTTTTATTAAAGCAAGGATGCTTAGCACATTCTTACTAACAGAAGTTTGAAACTTTCCAACACAAAGAAATGATAAATGGTTAAGATGAGAGAAATGTAAATCATCCTGATTTAATCGTTACACACTGAATGCATATATCAAATAATAGGTACAATTACATGTCAATCCAAAATATTTACAAAAAAAACCCCCACTTTCCTCGAATAACAAACAATTCACTGTTGCCCATTTGCTGTCATTGCCACTCTCACTACTAGATGCTGATCTACTTTCTGCCCCTATAATTTTTCCATTCCTAAACACTTCACATAAACATGCAATTATTTGTGTCTTGGAATGTATTGCTGAGTCTATGATAAGTATATGTTTTACTAGGATGTATGTTTTGGTGAGCATACTGTCATTTTCCTTGTTGCTAGAACAAAACACCCCATACTCACTGACAATATAAATGTGCAATTAGAGACTCCAGAAGTCTTTTAAGTCATGGGCACTGGTTCTACAGCAATGGTCCCTTTGCTTGCTCCTCTGTCCCACCCTCACTTGCATGCAGCAACTACACTGGCTGTGGTTCAAACTGTTTACTTGAACCCTTCCTGGGGTTGTTTAGAGGAAACTCATTTCCTTGCAAGTGGCTTTTAATTCTTCCCAAATCCCAGGCTGCAACTGGTGTGGCTTGTGATCTCTTTAATTAACTGTTTTCTTGTGTTTCTAATTCTTTGTTTGTTGTACTATATCTGTTTTCTGCTATCATCAGGTGATTGCTTGAAAATCTGATTATTTCATTTCTAAGTTTGCCTATCTGAAAAAACGCTCATTATTTACTCTCCAGACAAAATTTAACGATGAAAATTGGCATAATTTATGATCTTAGTCTGGCTGCCCTTTCCTAATCGTTGCAAATCCCTCTAACTAGAGCCAGAGGACTGTCAGCCCCCTTTAACTTTGTACACGTACAGTTGTGATGTTTGTGATCTGCCAGCCCTTGAATTAACAGTTATGGCTTATTTAAGAAGATGGACTACTGCTCACCTGTGGCACAAGGGAAAGCACTGTTTTGCTGCCCAAAAGCCCATCTGCTCCCCGTGTCTGTGGCCTGTTTTTAAAGCAGGGGTTGGGATGATTCATAGTAATTATCTATTTAGGAAAAAGAGTTCAGCATCCTGGAGCCACTGAGCTGTCCAAAAGACCATGCAATACTTTCCCTGTGCACTCTTGTTACAATGGAGCACTTAGGATGATTTCTACCAAGGTATATTATTTCTGGAAGTTATCATTGCTCTCTCAGTAATATCTGCCTCAGGAGTCTTGAGCCTTAAGCAAACATGAGGCTAGCACAAGTTCATTATGTGACCATGAGTGAAATACATAATTTCCTAAATCATTTTTTCAAAATTTATGGAATTAAAAAAATCACAGTAGGTTTTGAAATCAATTAGTTTTATTAATAATGCATATTAATGGTGTTTAGTGCGGTATTTTTACGCATGTATTCAAATGTGCATGATTCAAATCAGGGTAATCAGCACTTCTCTTTTATTGATTCTTTGTTTGCAGCCTTTGATCCTCTCTTTTCTAAATCTTCTTAAAATATATAGTTGGCTATGTTGAACTGTGATTATCCCGCTGTGGAATGGAAGTCCAGGACTTCTTCCTTCTCTCTAGTCTAGCTTTGGTGCCTATTATCCAACCTCTGCTTTCCATCCTCCCTCCTCCCTCCTCCCAGTCTCCAGAAATTACCATTTAGCCCAAATTTTTTACAGCTTTCACATATGAGTGAGGACAGAAGCCTTTCTCTTTCTCATGACAGTACTTTTGATAATAATAAGATTTATAAATAATAAATATGTATTTATATATTTCTTTTTGATGCTAATATGATTTATAAATAATAATCACTACTAGAAATATACTCCTTCCATGTAAACCTTGAAAAAATACCAAAGCAAAATATTCTTACTCACTGCATTTCAAAGGAAACTGGAACCTTAAGCAAGGAGGCAAGAATATGACAATAGGTCATTGAATTATAGATTTTTTTCAACTCTTGCATTCACATAAGGGTACAGATCCTGGTTTCTTCTTGTATATGGCAAAGTTTGAGAAACACTTTACTGAAGATTTTCAGTATAGTATAAACCTAAACCTCATTTTAAGAACTGCACTATATTTACTATATCTTTTCCTGCTCAGTATTTTGGATCTACCAAGATCTTGGCCGGATTTTGTAACTTCTTGTCATTGTAAGTATTAGCTTAGTCTTTTGTATTTGTGAGTACTCTGAAACTCTCCTATCTTTGAGAGGTATAGTTTCTTTCCTGTCCTTGATCTGGGTGAACTGGGAACTGATTGGATCCAGAGGGTCATAAAACTAGTACTATGTGAGTTTTAAGGTGAGATCATAAATACCAGTGGATATTTGTTCTTGGAATCCTGAACTATGTATTAAATCAAACAAGCTGAAGGACGCCACGCTATGAGGAAGCTCATGTAACATACATAGGGCACATGCATGCACTCTGGTCAAAAGCTGAGCCATTGAATCATACCAATAGATGTAGCAGATATATTAGTGAAAGAAATGTCTCCAGATCATCCCAGCTTGTACTTTTCTAGTCTTTTCAGTGGAGATGCTAGGAACTATGGAATACATATCATCACCCCTGTTATGCTTGCCTGAATTCCTGACCCACAGTGGGAAACATAATAAAGTGCTATTTTTTTTATCAGGCATAACTAGAATTGTGTATAAGATAGTTGTGTTCATTTTAAAACTTGAAATTTGGTACACAGCTTATCTCACTTCTTTTCCCTGGCTCTGGCAGCGTCTGTGTCTTTCTCTTCAACCTGGAGAAATGGAGACATGTTCTCTCTGCACATTTCTCCATATACTGTATTTCCCTCTGGTATTGCCACAAAAAGTGGGGAGGGATGGAGGCTCATCTTCATACCTGAGACGGGGATAAGCTGCTGCCTCTGTCTGGGTGAATGTCACAGTTTCTCTGACCAGCACTGATCAGCAGTGCCTCCTGTGTACCCACTATTCACATGCTGCTTTCCCAGGATGTGGTGGAGCTATTAGCAGGGGAAGAGTCTTCACCCCTTTTATTGTCACCATCACCAATTATACCACTATAGAGACCAGCAACTTAGAATATATAAGAATCACTTGGGGGAGATGTACAAGTTCTCCACCTAGGCTGCACCCACGACCAATAGCAGTAGCTCCTCTTAATCCACAGTTTTACCTTCTATGATTTCAACTACCTGCACTCACCCAGGGTCTGAAAATGGTAAATGTAAAATTCCAGAAATAAGAAGGCATCAGTTTTAAATTGCACACTCGTCCAAGTGGCCATATCAAACCTCCTATGATCCTGTTCTATCCTGCTGAGAATGTGAATTATCCTTGTGTCCAGTGTGGCCACAGTCTGTGTACTTCCTACTTGTTAGTCTCTAAGTTCCTTTAGTAGCTGTCAAGGTTGGCAAATCAACTTTTATTGTGTCACACTGCTTGTGATCAAGTAATACTTATTTTATTTGGTCCCAAGCTTCAAGAGTAGTGACGTTGGCAACTTGAACACGCCAATGAAAAGCCATAAAAGGGCTTCTAAGGAGGGGAAAGGTGAGAACTCTCAACTAATTCAGGAAAGAAAAAAATCGTAGATGAGATTTTTACTTGCTGAGATCTGGAGTAAGAATGAGTCATTTGTCCATGAAATTGTGAAGACTTAAAAGGAAGTTTACACAAGTTGCCTTTGTCATCTTCATGTTACCATAAGGAAATGCTGAAGGTAGTTAACTTCTAAAGAGAAAATGTTTATTTTGACTCATTGTGATAGAGTTCTGGTTCAAGATCTGGGGTCCCATTCTCTTTGGGTCTATTGTGAAGTTACCAAATCATGGCAGGAGTGTTTGGCAGACCATACTGCTCACCCCATTACCCAGAAGACAGAAAGAAAGAAAAAGAGCCCAGGGTCCTATAGAGCCCTTGGGTTACTGGGCCTGACCCACTAGCTTCTACCAATTGGGGAATCTACAATCTCCCATCTGCACCAACCACAAATGGATCTTTGGGGGAAACTTACTGAAACCATGGCATTAGTTTTGCTTTCATCTCAAAGTGCAAAGTTAGAGCCACAATGTGTTATAAATACTTAGGGGAGATGGAGAAGGCATTAATCTTATATATGTACATATGTATGTATGTCTAGGAAAGACATACAGTATATAAGGTTTGATAGTATCCAAGTTTCAGACATCTACTTGAGATCCTGAAACATTTCCTCTCAAAACAAGAGAGGACTACTGATCAGAATTTGATTGGGGGGGCAAATACACCAGGTATCGATATGTTTATAAACCACAAAGAATGACTACCACTTTTTAAACTTGGAAGCTCATTAGAAACACCTTTACTTAAAGAAACAGTGACTCAATTAATGTCTATCTTTTATGAACACGTGTAATGTACTATAGGAGAGTCACATCCATTATTTAATCTTCACAGCAAACAAATAAAGCAAGTTCTGTTACTTATATCTTTCACAGCAGGACACCAATGGTCTGAGACATTGAATAACTTGCTCAAGTAGCAAAATCAGGATTGCAGGATTTTTGTCTGAACATACAACCCATTGTTATTTCTCTATAACACATGCATCTTTGTTCAAGAATGGTAATATGTAATTCTCAATTAAAACATTTTTAATAATACATTGTTACTTATATTGTAAAGTGGATACGTAAGTCAAAGTTCCTGGGATTTTCCAAAGGAAGTGACTTTAATAAAATTTTTCTATTTTGTCATTTTTCTTGGGGTTTATTTTTTTAAATATCTCTTTAATCCTCACAATGACCTTAGGAAGGGTGAAGGAAGAAAATATCTGCCTTATTGTGATGGTTGATACACTGCTTCAACCTGGGGAGTCTAGAGGTTTGGCTAAGTGACTCAGCAGTTCTGCATCTTGGGGGTGAAAAGGATATACCCTAACCCTTCTGGGATGTTGTTCATTGTGTCAACTTGAGAAGTTTAGAAAGTTAACTGTGATTCAGCAGGGAGCCAGGGTGCTTACTTCGTATTCATCCTGAGCCTGTGCAAGAGGAGGGCATGTATGTGAGCGCTACACGCCTCCTGGGTAGGGGTAACCTGCTTACAATGTAAGGGAGAGTGCCACCACTCTTTGTGGCTTGCCGCCACTGCCACTCCCCCTTTTGCTCTGGCTGCTTTTGCTGTCTTCTGCTGCTGCCATGAACTGTAGCCCTCTGCCCTGTGCCACTCTGCCTTGGAGCCAGCCGAGTATGGACTGAAACCTCCACAGACTGTGAACTAAATAAACCTTTCCTTCCTTAATTTTAAATGTCAGTTATTTTGTCTCAGCAATGAGAGAAACAAACCAAGGCACTTTTTTTAGAGGACTTTATTTTTAATTTTTTATTAGTACATATTTGCAGTACAAAATGGCTGCATTCATTATAAGAAACTGGAACATGTATATCACACATTTCAATTGTTTTTTCCCTTTCCCTCCAACCCCTTTAATTTTGCCAATGTTAGATTCATTTATATGTCATTATAAAGTTAATTACCTTATATACAGGTTAGCAACTAGACCAATAGGCCAAAAAGCATATAAAACACATAAGTCAATTATACTAAATGAAAGCACACTTTTACATATATTGTTCATGCTGGGTAACAATAAATTTTTCTCTCCCTTTAGACTAAAGAACTGCAGAACATAATGATAACGGTACAAGTATGGACTTTGCATTCAATGGAGCCACTATCCTGACTTCTATACTAAAGATCTGAGTACTTTGGGAGAAGTTTCTACATAGTGCACCTAACTACAGCATGGAGATAATACCATCTCTTCCTTGGACTATAATAAATAAAATAAGCTAACATAAGAAAAGAATCTTAGATCCCAATTTGCAGGAGATGTCCTATAAATCTTAGCCCTTCTTGTTATCCTTGTGTATCCCTGGTTATTTCACAAACACCAAGACCCAGAAGGGAGGTTGAATATAGACCACTTAAGACACATGGGGAGAGTTAGTCTTGTGTGGGGATAATTCTCGCATTTATACATAAAATGATGCCATGGTGCTCACACATGTGGAACACTCTAAATCAGTGTGACTTAGTGAGCATTTAAATATATTCCAAAAGCTTAGGAGGGAGGGAGCATGAAAGAAAAGATGGTAGAGGATGGGACAGAAATTCAAGTTTATGTTGGAATGAGCCCTGGGGTGGTGGAAGCAAATCCGTATCACAGGACGAGGTGGAATTTGGGTGCAGCATCCTGGCACGTGTTTGTCCTGTGTGTCCAATTCCTGGAGGCTGTGCCTACGTGATTCTGCCTGTTATGCACCATCACTTCTCTCTTTTTAATTATAGCAAATTGTGCAATCCTTTCTTCTTTGTTTTTGTTAGGATTTCCTTCTCCTTATCTCTGGCAGGAAAAACTTATCCCTTGAGATTTCCTCCAGCTCATGCTTATTTACAGTCACTACAGTTTAATGAATTTTTGAGAGTTTCTTTGTGATTTAAGCTTTAATTTCTTTTCATTCTTCAGTGTAGTTCCCCCTTTGGTTGTTTTCTCTTAGGAGTTTTAAATAATTTTTAAGAAATTTGGAGCCTCTATGTCTTCTTTCTAAAGCCTCTCTAGAATACTTTCTTAAGAAGATAATGTGCATATAGCAGCACCTTGTCATAGTGAGATCTTGGAAACAACCCAAATGCCCATCAACTGAAGAATGGATTAAAAAAAATGTGCATATATATATATATATATATATATATATACAATACATATTTTACCATATCTATGCATATATATGTGTCTATTTATATTATTTGTGCACCTAAACTTTTATGCACCATAGTTTGTTATCATGAAACAATACTCTGTCCTTCCTTGCTCTTCCAAATACTCAGAGGATAGTTGGTTTAATTCAGACCATTTAATCTCTTCCCCCATTTACCAGACCAGTGTCCTGTGTAGTCGTCTTTCTGACCTCAGACTTCTCCATTTTCCAGTCTTGTGAGCCACTGAAGCCAGAGGAATCCCTGAAGCCAGAGGAATCTTTCTCTAGAGAGAAAGTCTGATCATATCTGCTATACACATTTTTTTAAAGGGCGTCATTGGATTCTGAGTAGCATGGTCTAGCCCCTCCTGTCTTTCTGGCTCCACTTGTGCTATGCTTCCCTACCCTGTCCTGGTCATACTTCTGCCTGTGAAGTTAGCTGAAGAACTATGCTCTCTTTCTCCTTTCCCACTCTCTTCACTCGTTATTCTTTCTGTCTTGGTAAGCTCAGCTTGCCCCATAGCTTATTTTTTGATTATCTTGGTCAGAATAATGCCAGCTGAGTAACTGATAAAGAGCAGAAACTTACTTTTCACCTGTGTAGAGGGTGGGGAGTCCAGAATCAAGGATCTGGTATCTGGTGAGGGTTTCCTTGCTGTATCCTCACATAGCGAAAGGTGGAAGAAGGTGAGACAAGGAGCAAGAAAGAGAGAGAAAGGGACCCAGCTTGTCATTTATCACGAACTCACTCACATGATGTAACATAACTGATTCATGACACTGTAATGATCCCATCTTTTGATACTGTTACAATGGCAATTGAATTTCAACACCAGTTTTAGAGTGTATAAATGTTCACATTATAGTGGGGCCCAGCTTAGGCATGACGTTTTGGTGGGAGCCTTCTGTTGTCCCCTACTTTGAATTTTATCCTTTTTAAAATCACCTCTATCACCTCTCTTTGCTGTCCTATCATTGTACCATATTTTTTTGAATTATTTGACTACCTTGTTAGGGCAATGACTTTATCTGATGAAATAGGCATTCAATAAATATTTGTTAAGTGAGTAAGTGAGTGGGTGAAGATGTTTCCTGAGGTGGTGTTGCCCAGTGGTTAAAGAAATGGATAGAAGATGGCCTGAGTCTGGATCCTGGCTGTCCTCCTAACTAGCTGTGTGATTTGGTGCAAGTTACTTCACCTCAGCTTCTTAGTCCATAAAATGAAATGATAAAAGCAAATATCTCATCAGATCATTTAGGGATTACATGTGAACAGATTTAAACAGAGTAGCACTTATACATAATGTATTTACACTAAGTGTCAGCTATTTATTATAATTATTTCCTAAATATTCATCTGACAATTTAGTGGCCAAAGTATAGCACAGATATAGTATTTGCATGGTCTATGGTTTACTCTTAGTTCTATAAGGGAATACAAAAATTGATTTTTTAAATTCTGTTGTAAATGTTTTAGCAATAACATAAAAAGTATCCTGTATTGTAATTTGTTATTACATGTATGGAGATGGTGCCTTATATTGAGTTTAATATGTGCTAGTTAAGTATGTTTTAAAGAATTAAACTTGATTTTAAGTTGAATTTTCAGCAACACACTCTTGATGACATAAAGAAGTCCATGTGAGAACATTTTCTCTAAAAACTGTATTTGAGATACCAATACAAATTAAGTAGAGAAAACTACAGAAATTTTCAAATATAAAACACTGATTAAGACATAGAAGAAAACGGGCAGGGAGCTAATTAATTAGAGAAAGATTATGTTTCCTCTGTGTCAACAGTTATGTGTGTGATGAATAATTTTTTGCTTTACTGTGTCCAGAAAGAGAGAGAGGGAGAGAGAGGGGTGAGAGAGAGAGACAGAGAGAGAGA
>NW_004955407.1:28623372-28652788 GCF_000276665.1 Chinchilla lanigera
AGAGAGAGAGAGAGAGAGAGAGAGAGAGAGAGAGAGAGAGAGAGAAAGTTTCCATCATAAATTGTACAGAGTGGCCATAAATCACACTTTTAAAGGAAATCGTTAGTGGTTGTTTTAAAAGTACCTGCAGGACCTTTGAACACAAATATTCTGGGAAACTAGATAAGATCTGGAAGGCTCAATCTTCAAATTCAGAGATCCAGCATGAACAAGAGTTACTTAAACCAGAGAAAAAAGCAAGATTAGATAAACCAGTGATTCAGCAATGTCAGAAATGTTAGACCTTAACTTGGATGACTAAATTTAGGTAATAATATAAATGATATTGAATATTTAGAGTCTAATCTTCTTTAAAATTAGCAGTTTTTACTATTTTAGAAAAATAACATTAAATTAAAATCATACTGTTATGTTTTCTTGGACTTAGTTATTTCTACCTATAGGAAACAGCTTTTTGGATCAGGAAGCTGAGTTCAGTGTAACACTACTTGCAAGAATGAACAAGTACAGCTCCTCCTCTTGCTCTGAGGCAGTGTACAAGATATGATAAAGAAATATAGTTAATGTATAAAGTTTTAAAATGTATAACAGTAAAAGATACACTACCATAAATTTCTTTGAAAATTCTTCTCATTTTGAACACAATTATCCCATTTTGAACACAACTTCTCCTCATTTTGAACACAATTATCCCATCGTTCTCAGCACTTTCTGAAGCAGTTCTGCAAATCCTCTTTCACAAGTGTCTTTAATTGTACTGACCTAGCTGCCCTACCCTTGAGTCAAAATGTTTACCTATCTACTTTGTTTTTTTTTTTTTTTTTGAGACGGAGTCTCACTGTGTAATTCAGCCCAGCCTTGAACTCATAGGGATCCTACTGCCTCAACCTTCTAAGTACTGGGACAGCAGGCATGCACCACCACACCTGGCCAAAATGTTTACCTTTCATGGTCATTTGACCTTGGAGAAGAGTCAGAAATTGCAAGGTGCTAAATCTTTTGAATAAGGTGGATAAGGACACAGTGTTATGTTTTTTTTTTTTGTTTGTTTTGTTTTTGTTTTGTTTTTCTCCGGTACCGGGAACCGAACTCACGACCTTGCCTTTGCCAGGCAGGCGCTTTTGCCACTGAGCTAAATCCCCAGCCCCACAGTGTTATGTTTTTATTTGACAGATATTGCAATAAATGGTTGATCAATGAAGAATGATAAAAATAATGGTGGATGTTTAAATTTTAAAATTTTATTATAGTAAAAGACACGTTGCCATTAAGCCCTTTCAAAACACTCAAAGTACCCTCCCCACTTTAAACACACTTATCCAATCATTCTTGGTAATCTGTTTGTTCTCTCATGTGAGAAGTTTTCTTTCTTTATTATTTTTTAATTTAAACATTTGCTGTATCTCTTTGTCACCTGTTGTAGCTTGAGTCAGAAGTGTGGGTCTGGGTTCTACTGCAAGTCAATAGTCTAAAGGACTCTTCTAACATTTCTAATACTATATTTGTATAACCAAGCCTTTCAAGAAAAAAATCCCATCTTATACATGTCACACTTTGTGACAGATATCTGTGTATTTAGTGGGAGTTTAGAATGCATGTGGATGTTTAGATATGGAACTTATTTTACAATTATGCAATATGTGATAAGGCTTGCAGTTTCTCCTAGGTAGTAGGGAGGACCCCTGACCTTGCCACACAAAGGAGTCTGAAATAAAGGAGTCTGACGTCCTTTTATGATTCTATTCTTCCATCCATTGCCTACTAGCTGCTCTGCAAGAGTGGCTATGTGGTAATATAATGAGATTAGTTGTTATAAACATAGCACATAGCTCAATGCTGACACAGAGAATGTGATCACTGGAGGGCTGCAGATGAGATTCAGGGGTTCAGTACTTACTTACCTAGCATGTTGAAGCTCTGGGTTTGACACTAGCACTGGGACAAAAGAAGAGGGAAGAAAAGGGAAGAGAGGAAGGACGGGGAGGAGAGAGAAGGGAAAAGAATGGAAGGGAAGGGGAAAAGAAAAAAGAAAGAAAGAAAGAAGAAGGAAGGGAAAGAAAAGAAAAAAGAGAAAGAAAGGAAGGAAGAAAGAGAAAGGAAGAAAGAAAGGAAATAAGAAAGGAAATGGTCAGTGCACATTATGTGGTCTTGCTGTGTTGGCAGAGACGGACATTTTTGCAATGTCTGCATGCTTTGTGGGGTTGCCTTTGAATGATTATTGTATTTGCTCCTCACAAGACCATGAGAAACAGGTAGCATCATCCCCCTTTCCAGATAAGAAAACTGAGGTTATGAAATTTGTACTTGAGTTTCATTTGTTTTGTTTTAGTGGGAGGAGCAAAGTCAATATTTGAACCAGTGAAGTCTTTCCCTCCACACCTCATTGCTGACTTTTGCACTCCCGAAGAAGGCCAGAGTTTAGTACTGCAGCAGGGGTGCATCAAAAATTAATTGTCTGTTCATCCTCCAGTTGCCAGGTTGTGAATTTGAATAACTTAATGAATGTGCTGGACTCCACATTATATGTATTTACATATATAAGGCGTGTGTGAAAATTGTCAGAATAAAAAAAAGAGAGAAAAGTAAATAAAGCCTGGAGATGATGAAGGGTGAGTTTTCATACATGACTGCCTGAGAGTAACCATCATGACTATTAGAACCATCAGCTTCTCCAGAGGACCCACAACCTTATTCAGAAAGTTCTTGCACAGGGACATCTACACAGCAACTCTCTGTTTGACCTTGGGCTGACATCACTCTCATTAACCATTGTGATGAAAGAATACTGTTTCAAAATATCTGATATAATCTTCCTGGGTTTTGTTTAAAAGTTTCTCCTTGCCTCACCTTCTTTGAATATGCATGTAATGCATATACACACATATGCACATGTGGCATATGTATTCCCATGACAATGCTCTGCTATTTCCCAAATAAATACCAATATTCTTTGGAAAATCTTTCTGGTTATTTTCATAATTTAGATTGACATGTCATGTATTTATATCTCATATATATTTTATGATGCATCCTCTTCCCAACTAAAGACAAACATGCATTTTAATTAATCTAACTTTCATTTATCAAATCATGTTACCCTGACATTTCATTATAAAATAAGAAATGTGCTCATTAAATATTCTTTGACCATGAGATTTACCACACCACATGTAAATAGCAACAGATTCTTATGCAACTAGTAGGAGATAAATTTATTTTTTATTTTTTATTTTTTTATTTTAGAAGTAAAAGGAGGAAAATACTAACAGATTGACAACGTTTTACAAAATAGCAAAGGATCAGTAGAGACATTACAGAGTTACAAACAGAGTGGTAGGGAATTAACAATGCTTATTGTATTACATATTGATATCTTCAATGTAGTTTCTCATGAACACACATATAGACATACAAAGCTAGTCAACCAATGCCTCACTGACAGTTTCTTTCAGCAAGGAAATACAGGACAGTAGAGCACCTGTGTTAACTATCCTGCATATACATATATACAAACTTTCTCCTTCTTTCCCTTCTCTTTTCCCATATAAAGAGGAACACTTCTTTTTTTTTTTTTGGTTTTTCTCCGGTACTGGGAACCGAACTCATGACCTTGCGCTTGCCAGGCAGGCACTTTGCCGCTGAGCTAAATCCCCAGCCCCAAATTTAATAATTTTATTAACATGTTGTCTTAGTTCCTTTCCTTATTGCTGAGACACAATACCTGAAACACTCAGCTTTGAGGAGGAGAGGTTTATTTTGGCTCAGAGTTTGTAGAGGTTCAGTTTGTAGTCTGCTGGCTCCAAGGCAGGGTGGCACGGTGGAGGGGCATGGCAGAAGAGGCTTGCTCATTGGATGGTTGCAGGAAGCAGAGAGAGAGACCAAGGGAGGAGGGAGGGAGATAGACCTTTCCAGGCCACGCCCCCAGTGACCACCTCTTCTGAACAGGCTTCATCCCCAAATCATCTTCAGCTATAAACTCATCAGTGGATTAATCCACTGATGAGTATCGTGCCTCCATGATCTAATCTTCCCCCCAAAATACCCCATGAAGGTTTGGAGGGGGAGGTCATCTAGATATAAACCATAACACATGTTAAAAGATCATTGATCTAAATCTTAGACATTTTGACTTGAAACAGACCTTGAAGTCCTAAGCAAGTTTCAAAATTGATTGCGTGTTGGAACTGGGTTGTCTTAGTCACTTCCCCAATGTTGGGACAAAATACCCGACATCCACAACTTAAAGGAGGAGAGGTTTATTTTGGCTCACAGTCTCCATCCAAGGTCACCCAGCTTTAAGGCAGAAATGGGAGGAGGCATGATGAATCACATCAGCTGTTCCCGTCATAGTGGCCAGGAAGTAGAGAGTGAAAGAGGAGGTGTGGAGGGAGATGCACCCTTCCAGGTCCTGCCCACGTGAACAGTCACTTCCAATTTGCCCCACCTCTGAATAGCACAGTTAGTTCTGAACTGTTCTATGAGTTAACTCACTGATGTGGATACTGTCCCCATGATCTAACCACTTTCCAAGAGGTCAAGTTCTGAACACATAACACTTTAGGGGGACATCCTAGATCTAAACCATAACACAGGCATTAAGACCCTTACCATATACCTGCACCTAGTTTGGATGATCGTGTTTTAACTGGCTGGGTTTGTCAGAAAGCTCTCCAAGTGACTCTAATTGGAAGTTAGGGCTGGGAATTATTGCTCTAAACAATGGAAGAGCAGAGCATTTAATGGGCTAGGACAGTAAATACTTGCTAGAATGAATTAAGTGTACAGGTCTTTAAAAAAAATCAATGCCCTTGCTGTCCTGTATGCATTAGAGAATCTTCCTTTGATCTTAACCTTCCTCAGATGCTGTCTTCTGCCTCTAGAGCTATATGTCTTTAAAGACTAGAGGCTGCTCAATATTTCTGTGTCCTCACCTCTTGACCTTTCCCAAATCAGTGGTCATCATCTCCATCCTTCAGAAACCAATCTAAGGCTCATGCAGTAATTTGTTAATGTACAAATATGTGAATAATAATATGCAGGCTACTGTGGGTCATAGGTAGTGCCACTGAATATCTTACTTCTTAGGAACTGATACACTGACAGAGCTGAGCAGAGTTTGCAGATTATCTTCTCCTTTGGTTCTGAAATTAATTTTTTAAAAAAGTGACACGTCCTAGTTTAGGGAAACTTATTTGAAATGTCAGTATGTAATGAAGAAAGGGTGGAGGTACTTTGCATGCTGGTGCTGGTCCAGACCCCTGATTGCTAGATTCTGTCCACCTTTCCCTGAAAGAACCTTTACAGATTCATATAGAGATTTTGGCTCTCTGAGCAGTTTGGAAACTACCCAGCTGCCTATGCTCTTGGTCCCTTCCAGATAGAGCACATGCTATGTCTTCTACTTTAAGAAGTTTTCAGGTTTTACAAATAAAAATACCTATCAGTATTAAAACAACATCATAACTTTTGTGCTTAAAGTTTTGTTTATTGTGTGCCTTTCTGTGTAGTCCTTTTTAATCACATGTGTTAACTTAGTATCACAACAATACAATGAGTATGGTTATTTTTTCCATGCTATAGGTGAAGATGCCACTTGCCAGTGTCACACACAGTACATCTATGAGCCCATGCTTTTAGTCACCAATGCCCCAAATGATATATACTTTCTGGTAACTTACACTGCATATGTACCATGTCGCTGTGCATGTAGACTTTTAGCTAATAGATCTTTACTAGAAATGGCTCATCATGTTGCAGACCCTGAAGATATAGAACAGAATAAGACAGAAAAGCTTCTTGCTGTCACAGATGTAGTAGGGTACAATTTGAATACAACTGTCATCAAAAAAGGAAATAAAATGATTTCAGTAGGGAAGGATGTAATTAGGACTAGACAACAGCATAAAGCCTGAGGAATTGCTAGGGGAAAGTAACCTTCTTGTAGACTTGCTAAAAGCTCAATGTTGGAAGGATGGGCAGTAGCCTTGGAGCATGTGTCTCTTGAGTGTTAGAAACAGAATCTTAGCAACCACCTGAGATCTACTCTGCAATCAGACTCTGCATTGTAACAAAGAGTTCCAAAGTGACTCATGTGCACAATGAAATATGAGAGCCACAGAATGACAGGAAGTTTCTGTTGCTGACAGTCAAGATTCTCTCTCTCTGTGTCTCTTTCTCTCTCTCTTTTTCTCTCTCAGAATATATGTACTTAAATGGAAGTCATGGGGCTGGGGATTTAGCTCAGCAGCACAGCGCCTGCCTGGCAAGCGCAAGGTTGTGAGCTCGATTCCTTGTACAGGAAAAAAACCAAAAAACAAAAAATAAAAAACTCTCTTAAACGGAAGTCATGGGTTTTGCATTTGAAATGTATTATAAAATTTTCCTTACTTTTGCTTATGGTGTGCTATGGTTTGATGATAGTTTTTTCCTTCTGAAACTCATAAAAATTTAATACCCACTACGAGATGCTAAGAGGTAGGACTAAGTGAGATCTTTAGAAGATGCGTAGGGCTCCACTTTCATGAATGGGTTGATCATTCATATGATTAGCGGGTTAATGGGTTACCTATAAAGTGGGTCTGTGTACCAGTTACACAATACCAGATACAACTTTAAAAAATAGAGGTTTGTTTTGATTTACAGTTTCAGTGGGTTCAGCTTATGGTCCCAAGATGAAAGGAATGATGGAGGGAAACTTCTCATGCCTTGGAGGCCAGGAAGCAGAGAGGGAAGGGAAGAACCAGGAACAAAAACGCAGCCTTCCAGGTCATGCCCCAGTGACCTGCCTTGTCTGACCAGCCCCTACCACTGAGCGAGACACTTTTAGGGGATTTTGAACTCTAAACCATAACAGTCTGCTACTCAACAAATGTAGCTAGGTCCTTCTCTCTGTTTCTGTCTCTGTCTCTGTCTCTGTCTCTGTCTCTCTCTTTCTCTTTCTCCGTCTTCTTATTTGATCTCACACTCTGCCAGCAAGAAGGCCAGCACCAGGTATGGACTCTGGACCTTGAACCAGAATCATAAGCCAAAATAAACCTCTTTTCTTTGTAACTGAACTAGTCTGTGCTAGCTCATTATGCTCTTAGTACTATCAAATGGACAAATTTAGCACTAAAAAAATGGATTAAGGCATTGTATATTCTCAGATACTTCATCACTTCACCACTTATAGTTTACCCCAAGTAAACTTGGGCAGCATGTTTGTTTATGTATTGATTATTCCCAGTGTCACTTGGGCAGGGGTCATTTCAACCAGTTGATTCTTGTACTGAATAAATTTCATAAAGTTGTTATTTTTATATTTCCTGGTATATGATCTTATAAAAATTAAAGAAAAAATACACAAATTTTGGTCATTCTGTATTTAAGCAATTGGACTGGTAAGTGGTTAAAAACAGTATTTTGTCATGGACCTAATAATATAGTTGTAGATTATATTGCTGATTCAATGTGAAATGATTTGTAATTGTGTCTGAGGATATCATAGAAGAGAAGCTGTAAGTAAAATTTCTATATATCATTTTAAGATATGGAATTTAAAACTTTAACTCTAATAAAGTCAATAAAAATATGCTGTGAAGCTAAGTGCGCAAAGAATTTCAGTTTTCCACAAGAGACATAGTACATAAAAATGACTCCAATAGAAATTTTCTCTAAATTAGTGTGTCAGTTATAAGCATTATATAAACATTTAGCTAAATTACTGTGCTTGAATTTTGAAGAGAAGTATGTAATTCTCCACACTACTTTAAAAAAAGAAATATGTAATTGTATTTAAAAGCATATAACCTTTTTCTCTGAGGATAGTTTATGCTAGAAAGTAACACTTCACTTCCTGTAGAGTTTTAAGAACATATTGAGAATACTAAGGTGTTATTTTAGTAAAGGTTTGTAGAATTTTTCTTACTGAAAACATTGAGAAAATTAGAAACTACCCAACATTCCTCTACTTTGCACTGCCCAGCTTTCTCCTTTCCTCAGAGCTCTTGTACAAAAAAGTCAAGCAAGCTACAGTGCAGCTGGGCCTCCTGCATGCATATAATCATTGTTACTTAAGAGGTGGAGGCAGAAATCGCAAATGCAAGGCCAGTCTGAGAAACTTAATAAGACTTTGTCTCAGAATAAAAATTAAAGAGGGCGAAGCACATAGCCCTACAGTAGTGCTAGAGTACTTATTTAGTATGCATAAGGTTCAAACCCTAGTACTACAAAACACAAACCAATCAAACAAAACAACTCCTCCCCAAAACAAAGGAGACAGAAGTATCAACTTGCTACTATGGTTTGGCTCTGGAATATCTCTCACAGGTCTATGTCTTGAAAGTTTGGTTCATAGGGTGGTGATACTTGGTCCCTTTAGGAGACAGGGCCTGTGGGAGGCCCTTGGGTCACTGGGAGCATTTGAAGGGAGTTGTGAGTCTCCAGGCTTTCTCTGTATTGCTTCCTGGCCATGACATGAGCTGTTTTACTCTGCCATGTCCTCTACCATGATGTGCTTCCTCATTACAGCTCCAAAGCATCAATTGATCATGACCAAAATCCACCAAAGTTGTGATGGAAAATAAATATTTTTTCTTAGTAAGAGTATTTTCTCACATATTTGTTAGAGTGGTGACTAGACACCAGTCTTTTGACAGAGCTAGTTAAACAATCATGACATAAGATTATCAACTCATCCCTGTTTGCCTAGTGTTATGATTTCTGTCTGGATGTGCCCCCAAAGCCTCATGTGGCTATGGGGTGGGCTTTTAGAGTTTATGATTGATCCATGATCCAATGCTGGGATTATGGGTGTGAGTGCTACGTCCACCCTGGGGTGGATACTTTGCATGTGTAAGCGAGAGAAAGAGGTTGCTTGCCTCTGCTCCTCCCTTGTGCTCTTGTTGCTTTTGCTATCTTCCACTGCCATGAACAGTTGCCCTTTGCCATGTGCCACTCTGCCTTGGAAACAGCATAACATGGACTGAAACCTCCACAAACTGTGAGTTAAATAAACCTTTCCTTCTTTAATATTGGGCATCAGGTATTTTGTTTCAGCAATGATAAAAAAGTAACTGAGACACCTAGGATCTTCCCTGTTTAAACACTGAAAACTAAAACTATTCAAAATTCCTCTATTTTGCACTGCTCCACCTTCTCCTTTCCTCAGAGCTCTTGTACAGAAAAGTCAAGCAAGCAAGTTAAAGATTTATTATCTCCCTTTAAGAGACTGACATAATATTTATATAATATCTTAGAATTTCTGAGTATTTGTCATAGATGTGATTTTTCTTTTAGCATAGACTGTATTCACTAGGAAAGGATTATACTTCTTATTTACTTTTTTAGGATGATATTAAAATTAGAGTAATTTTTAATCAAAAAAAGAAACAGTCTTGAAACTCTGTTGACTGTTTTACCTGTACTAGTGGGAATGTAAATATATGTAATAATTCTGGAGAAAAGACTGACATTACCTCCTAATGCTGAATATTCATACACCAAGTAATTAGCATTTCTACTCTTAGCAATATATCCAAGAAACACTTTTACACATCTCTAAGAATTTTTATGGCATCATTATTTATTAATAGCAAAACCTGGAAATACCCACCAGGAGAGAGATTAAAGAACTGTTCAGTATTCAGACAGTGGAATTCTATACACCATTTTAAGTACAAATGATACCCACAATTGGAAAAACCTTACAAATATTGGGTGGAAAAAATCTAAGGGCTAAGAGAATAGAGAATGCTACCTTCTTTTAAAAAATAAAAGTTAGCTGCTTCCTGGCTGCATGGGATGAGTAGTTTTTCCACACTAGACCCTTTCACCAGGCAGTTACTGCCTTGGAACTGGCCTTCTATGCAAACTTTCTTAAGAAGTAAACAGGAGGAACCTTGGGAGCTTCAGTGAGCTCTGTAGGAAGGGAGAGACTCTGCAGTCTGCTCTGTGCCACCCTTGTGGGAGCAAAACTAAAACCCAAACAACCTTGGAAGCTTCAATGAGATGCCTAGAAAGGACAGACTCTGCACTCCGCCCCATACCACTGTTGTGGGAGTGACAATGAGTCCCAGGGAAACTTGGGAGCTTTGAAAATGACAAAATGAAGAATCAAAATGCAATCTCAGATCTCCAGCTCACCCAGGACAAGTCCAGGAAATGTCAACATAGAACTTGGAAGTCACACACCTGAAATTTCTGAAATGATACCAACTGAAGTAAAGAAATCATTCCATCAGGCCATAAAAGACATTAGATCAGAAATAATCTCTCAGGTAAAAAAAGAAATAACAACAATAATGAAAAAATTGCTCAGCACATCCAAAGAAGACATTGATAAGAAAATAGAGGAGCATGGAAAACTCATGGAAACTTTGAGTGAACAATATAGAAAAGAACTACAATGCATGAAACAGATTCAAACAGATATCTAGGGAGTTAAAAATTCCATCAAAAGCTGGCAATACCACTTGAACAAAGTTGAAGATAGAATTTCCGACGTTGAAGACAGTATTGCCACTAACAAACGTGAAAGGAAGGATCTCTTAAAAATAACAAGGAATCAGGAAATAACAATTCAACAACTGCAAGGTGAAGCAAAGAAAAACAATATAAGATTAATAGCCATCAATGAAACAGTAGGTGTCAACACAAATGACATAAAAGGCTATTTGCAGAAATAATAGAAGAAAATTTCCCAGGCATGGAAAAAGAATTGGACATACAGATAAGTAAAGCATATAGAACTTCAATCAGTCATAATCAAAATAAATCTACACCCAGACATATAGTGATCAAGATTCCAGAAACTCAACAAAAGATCAGAATATTAAAAGCTGTTAGAGAAAAGAAACAGATCACCTATAAAGGAAAGCCTATCAGAATCATGGAAGACTTCTTAACACAAATCAGGAAGGCAAGAAGAGCTTGGAGTGAAGTCTTTCAGGTACTGAAAGAAAACAACTTTCAACCCAGATTGATGTAGCCTGCAAAACTATCCTTCAAAATTAATGGAGAAATGAAATATTTCCATGATAAACAACAACTGAAGAAATTCAGGAGTGCCAAACCAATCCTACTAAGAGTACTAAAAGATATTCTAGAAAGAGATAGAAAAGACCACAACTTCAAGAACAGCAGCACAGAAAGGAACTGCCAAGCAGAGCAAGCAATTAAACAGAGGGAAAAAAGAGGAACCAACAGCAGGAAAACAATATAACAAAGATAAGCCAGTACATATCAGTTATAGCCATCAATGAAAACTGTATCAATTCACCAATCAAAAGAAGCACACCTGGTAGAGTGGTTCAAGGAAAAAAAATCCAACTATATGCTGTATGCAAGAAACACATTTAACTCAAAAGGAAATTCACAGACTGAAAATTAAAGGATGGAAAACAATACTCCTTGTGACAGGAACCCAGAAAAAAGTGGATGTAGCTATTCTGTTTGCAAACAATGTGAACGTCAAATCAAGAACAATCAAAAGAGATATAGAAGGTCACTACATACTTGTGAGGAGAAAACTTCAAGAGGAAGAGATAACAATCATAAACATCTATACACCAAATATAGGAGCACCCAACTATATAAGACAAGTTTCAACAGACATGAAAAATGAAATAAGCACCACCACAATCATAACAGGGGACTTTAACAACCCGTTGTCACAAAGAAATAGATCAACTAGAAAAAAAAATCAGCAAAGAAATAACAGAACTTAACCAAACTTGTGAACATATGGACTTAGTAGACCTTCAAAGAGTGTTCCATCCAACAGCATCAGAATACACATTCTTCTCAGCTGCACATGGGACATTCTCTAAAATAGACCATATGCTAGCACATAGAACATGCTTAAGTAAATGCAAAGGAATTGAAAATATCTCTTGCATGCTATTGGACCATAGTGCAATGAAATTGGAAATTAATGACAAAAGAAATCACAAAAACTCCATAAACACATGGAAATTAAATAACACCTTCCTGAACATCCAATGAGTCACAGATGAAATCAAAGTAGAAATTAAACAATATTTACAATCAAATGAAAATGTAGATACAACTTACAGGAACCTGTGGAATGCAATGAAAGCAGTTCTCAGAGGGAAGTGTATAGTGGTGAATTCCCACCTCAGGAAAATAGAATGAGCACAGATAAACAATCTGCACCTCAAGCTTCTAGAAAAACAGAGCATGTCAAACCTAAATCTCAAAGAAGACAGGAAATGATAAATCTCAGGGCAGACATTAATGTAATGGAGGCCAAAAACAATACCAAGAATTAATGAATCAAAGAGTTGGTTCTTTGAAAGAATAAATGAAATTGATAAACCCCTAGCCAATCTTATCAAAAAAAGGAAAGAAAAACATGAAATACATGCAATAAGGAATGAATACATGCAATAAGGAATGGTGAAATCACCACAGATCCTGTAGAAATTCAGAAGATCATCAATATCTACTTTGAAAATCTTTACTCTCATAAGATGGAAAGCACAGGGGAAATGGACAGATTTCTAGATACATATGAACTACCAAAGCTGAATGAAGAAGACATAAAAATCCTGAATAACTCAATATCAGCCAGCAAAATTGAAAATGTAATAAAAAAACTTGCCAATGAAAAAAGCCCAGGTCCTCCTGGATTCACAGCTGAATTCTACAAGAAATTTAGAGAAGATTTAACACCAATTCTTCTCGAACTCTTTAATGAAATTGAAAGGGAAGGAATTCCCCCCAATTCATTTCTGGAGGCAAGTATTGTCCTGATATCAAAACCAAAGAAAGACCCACCAAAAAAAAAGAACTATAGGCCAATCTCCCTAATGAACATAGATGCAAAAATTTTCAATAAAATACTAGCAAACAGAATGCAACAGGTCATCAAGAAGATTATACACTGTGACCAAATGGGGTTGATCCCAAGGATGCAGGGATAGTTCAACCCTATGCAAATCAAGTAATGTAATATATCATATCAACAGAGCCAAAGACAAAAATCACATGATCATCTCAATAGACGCAGAAAAAGCCTTTGACAAAGTCCAATGCTTACTCATAAAAATCCTACACGAAATAGGAATTGATGGTCTTTACCTCAATCTGATCAAAGCCATCTATGACAAACCAATGGTTAACATCATGCTAAATGGTAAAAATTGGAAGTTTTCACTTTAAAATCAGGAACAAGACAAGGATGTCCTGGGGCTGGGGATTTAGCTCAGCAGCAAAGCATCTGCCTGGCAAGCTTAAGGTCATGAGTTCGGTTCCCGGTACCGGAGAAAAACCAAAACCAAAAAAAAAAAAAGACAAGGATGTCCACTGTCACCACTCCTGTTCAGTATAGTTCTGGAAATATTAGCTGGAGCAATGAGACAAAAGATAGAAATAAGAGGAATAAGGGTAGGAATGGAAGAAGTAAAATTATTATTATTTGCAGATGGCATGATACTCTACATAGAAGACCCCCAAAACTCCACCAAAAATATTATAGATTTAATAATGAAATAAATAAATAATGAAATAATAAGTGAAATAAATCGGACCCACATATGTAAACATCATATTGTCTCCCTGGTGTAGGAACCTGAAAGAGTAAGGAAAACTCAAAACGTACAATAGATGATATGAATGGGAAAGAAATTGCTCAAAGGAAGGAACAACTGAGATGAGGAAAAGAAGAAAAAGAAAGATAGAAGGAAGGCAATAGAGAGAGAGAGAAAGAGATAAATAGATAGCTGGGATAACTATACTGCTGATGTCTGATAGTATATTGCAAGGAATAGTTAATGCTTACAATTTTTTATATTTTTCGACCAATTGTGCATGCTTATATCTGGTAATATGAGTAACAGATTTGAAGATAACAATATGCAATAGAACACCATTGCTGAATTCCTACCATCTTGTTTGGTGAAACTCTGTTTATCTCTAATGTTTTATTCAATAATTATTTTTAAATTCTCTTTAATGGTTTGAACAATCTTCCATTATTACATCTGGTAATCTGAGCAATGTAGTTGAAGATAACAATATATAACAACTACTGTTAATTCCTATGATCTTGTTTTGAAACCCTGTATCATTTTTAATGTTCTTGCTTTGTTTTGTTTATGTCTGTAATGTTGGTATGTTGCTATTATTCTTTTCTTTTATACTACTCTCTTTAAAATTAAAAAAAAAAAACAGAAAACAAAAAGTCCTCATTGAGTTGAACTTAATATAATGTTTAAACTGGTAATTCACACATGCAGTACTTCTTAAGTTTTAGATTTCAGTTAAAGTTTATAGTAACCAGTCTCGAAGTTGTTCCCTGATGTTTCTCAAAACCTCATGCCCATGTCCTACTGTAAACCCTCCCCACCTTGATTTGGATGGAGACTACAAACCCATAGAATACTGCAGAAGTTACCAGGTATGGCTTTTGAGGCTAAACTTTGCCTTACTGTGTCTTGGACTTCTCACTGCTAGGTGAAAACTAGCCAGCCAGAAGATTTGTAAAGCCTGTAAAGAAGCCCAGAAAAGGAGAATCAGAAGCCTCCTCCCAACAAAGACACATAGACAAGCCAGCCCTCTGGGAAAGAACCTTAGGCTCTATCTAATTTCTAGGTGACTGTGGTCCTGGAAAATATCTTGAGCACAATCTCATGAGGACTTCTGAGTCTGAGCCAGTGCTAAGTACTCCCAACTTTGTGGCCTATGGAAAATGGAAGATAATAAATGTCTATTGCTATTTTTCAGTGTTGTGATCTTTTATAATTTATTGTACAGCAAGACATTGCTGCAACATTAACTAGTTATTGTTCTTCTGTAACCACATTCCAAATGAATATTTTTTTCATACCAAGGACCTTGATATTTAACATGTTAATGATAAATTATTTCTATATAACATTTTCTCTTATCATTTCCCTGTTTATATTGTATAAACATTGATTAATACATCCCAACACATCAATGAGTTTTGCAGTTCTGATACAGCAGATAAAGGAATTGAAATAGTCTACATTTAATATATAACATAATAAAATAGCCTTTCTTTAGGCATATTAAAAAGTAAAAACAAGGAAAAATATTGTTTTAAAATGACTATAGCAATTTTTAAATTTATATTTTTTTAACACTCATAAGTTTCCCCAATTCTTCTTTTTCTCATTGACTAATTACCTGTCATCTGTGAGTGTCTAACCAAAAGCCCTGGTTCCCGGATGTTGTTTATATAAGAATAATAGCTGTTATTTTGTGAAATTTTGAGGGGTAGGTTTTGTACTAAGATGTTATATACATTGCCTAATTTAATTAGAAGAGCTAGACCTACAGAAAAAAAGGAAATCCACTAGTAAAAAGGTGTTAACCAAAAAGTAAGACTGGAAACGAAATTTAAGATAACATTATTTATGTTTCCCTTATGTTTATTGGCATTATATTTTTGGAGCTATTTTAGATTCATAGCCAAATCTAAGCAAAGCGTACTGAGATATCCTGTATACACTCTTCCCCATCCACAGCACAGCCTACCCCATTATGAACACCTCCTTCCAAAGTGGGACATTTGTTGACCATTGATTAACTTACATCTATGCATCTTTATCATCCAATACCCATACTTTACATGAGGGTTCACTGTTGGTGTTGAAATTGTTATGGTCTTGGACAAATGCAGACAGCATGTTTTCCTTACTTTTGACAACTCATTGAAAAGCATTAATACTATTTCTTTAAATATATTTCAAAAATTTTATATTTCATTTTTCTAAATTTAAGCTCTTAAAAATACTTTGTCATTGAGTTTCAAGTCACTTTGATTTAAAGTATATTTCACCCTCTTCAGAACTCATTGGTAGTCTAAATTTTTAAAATTGTCTTACATAAAATTTGTAATATACAATGAAAACTTGAAATTTCTAGCATAATAGATGGAAAATGTAGACTTTGGTAATTAATGCCAGACTAGTAAATGAACATCTTTATCAAATAAAGAAATAAGAATTATAAAAAGAGAATCTATCTCCTAAAATTTGAAATATTAATTTTATCCCTCCCAATTATTTATGATTTTCTCGATTGAATACTTCCGTTTTTTAAAGCAAGATATAAGATTACGTACACTGAACGTGAAATTGGTAACAGTGTGTGATTTCTAAAGTTTGGATCATTGATATACATTTAACAAAAATCAAGGTAGTGAAAATTCAAACTTAAAAGAAGATTCCAGATTTCTGTCACTTCTTTATCACTTATGGGAAACGTAGCTTTAACTTTTATTATTATCTTTAATTCTCCCATATTGAATTTAAAGCAATTACAACCAGTTTTGAATGTGACTTAATTATAAGCATAGTTTAAGTGTTTCATATTGACCTTCCCCTCTTTATTTCTTATGTGGGACAATTTCAGAAGCATTTAGAGTAGGGCCATTACTTTTTTCCTGGAAGGTGAGGGAAAATTCCAACAAAAGATGGATTTTTGAGCTAGGTCTTACTAGTAAGTAAATTAGTAAGGTAGAAGTAAGGGAGTGGTTTTGGGTAAAATATTCTTCAGGGTGAAAGAATAGCAGATAGAAAAGTACAGAACTGGTGTTATACTTTTCCGTCTTTGGAGTTTATTGGAGATTATCTATCTATCTATCATCTATCTATATTTATGGTTTTCATCAAGTTTGGAAAACTTTTTAGTCATTATTTTAAAAATTATTTTTTAGTCTCTACCATTTCCTTTGGAACTTTAGTAACATGCATGTGATGTTGTTTGAGTTGTTTATCTAATTTCATTTTGGATATGTTTTTATTGCTTTGTCTTCAAATTAATGGATGTTTTCTTTGACCGTATCTAAGATGCTGCTAGTCTCCTTTCATAGTTGGGATTTTCAATTAAGCCATTGTAGCTCTTATTTCTAGAAGTTGGATTTGGGTCTTTTCACCATTGTTGTTGTTTTATTTGCAACGGGGTCTTTCCATATCGTCCATCCTGGCTCTGAAATCGTGGGCTCAAACAATACCCCAACACAGCCTTCTAAGTAATTGGGACTACTAACACGTGCCATCATACTTTGCTTTTGGTGGTCATTTTAATGAATGCCATATCTCTATTTAAAGGGCTTTACCTTTCCTCTAGCTTGTTGGACAAACAATATAGTTACAATGAGAGTTCAGTGTCTTTGTCGATTAACTGTATCAATTGCAGATCCATCATTTCTGCATCCGTTTATATTGACTGATTGTCTTTTCATTGTGGATTGTCATCTTCTCCTGATTGATTTGACACAATTCATTATGAATTTTGTCTTTGTGGGGTTCTGATTACTTTCAAATTCCCACGAATATTTTTGAGTTTACTAGGATGCTATCATGAACACAGTTGGATCCTTTCAAATGTCCGAATTGTGTTAAATGAGATCAGAGCAGCCTTTACTTTAGGGCTAATTTTACTCTACTATTAAAGCAAAACCCTCTGAATATTCCACTTAATGCTCTACGAATGGGGTTTTCTACTCTGGGTACTGAAGAGACATTGGAACTATTTCCAGCCTTGTGTGAGCATTAATATTTGCTTCCTCTGCATTTTTTAGATGGTTCTGTCTCCAGCGGGCAGCATTATTTTCACAGGCATGCACTGACCATTACAAAGCTGAGGCTGTGACAGGGGACTGTGGATTACTGAGCTCTCTCTCCCTTTCTCTCTCTGTCTCTCCCTCCTGTCTCTGTTTCTGTCTTCCTGTCTCTCTCTGCCTCTGTCTCTCTCTGTCTCTCTCTCTCTCTGTATGTCACTGTCACTGTCTCTCTGTCTCTCTCTCTCTCTCTCTCCCCTCCTCTCTTCATCATTCTGCTATGTGCATCCTAGCTGCCTTGGTTTGCCCCCACTACTATATCCATTTCAGGCTCCATCTTCTCAACTCAACCACAACATTCCACCTGGATTTCTTTCTTCAGACAGCAAAGTAGAACACGTACAGGACCCGTCATGTCTGTTTCCCTCTCTCAGGGGAGGGTGGCTCTGGGCTGCCCAAATCCCACATTGAAAAATCATTGTTTTCCATTTGCTGCCTAAGGCTTTTTAGTTCTTCCTGCCAGAAAGGTAAATCTTACCCCTGCCACCCCAGGACGGTCATAAGCAGAAGTCTGAGTGCCATCTTTTGCAGACATGGCTTTTTTCTTTCTGCGCTCTTTTACAGTGGTGAACAGTCATGGTTCATCCCTTTCACAGCGGCTCTTAGTCACATAAAACTTACATACTTGTGTTTACGAATAGGCAGGAAGCAGGCCACACCCGGGTGACTTTCTCCCCTCAAGTTCCAAAGGAAGCCTATCTGATGTTTCTAGTATCTCCTATCATTGAATTCTATCTGTGTGACTGCTGTTATTTCTTGAAAGAAGGTTTGATTCCAGCTTTCCTTTTCTGGGGGGGAGAAAACTACTCCTGATATTATCTCATTGAAACAATAAATTTACACTGATGACTGTTTGGCATCAGTGCCCAAGAACACAGGTGTTGTCATCCATCAGCGCTGCATCAGAGTCTTGGCTCAACTAATGAATAACAACATTCCTTGAGCTTTTTACTACCTGGCTGGGCGGTGGACTGTGGGCTCTTACATGTGCTATTTCACGGAATTCTCACAACAGCTTTGCTAGGCCCCAGAGTCAGAATCATTCTAGGTTACAATCTAGAACTCTGCGTCAGGTGTCAAAGGCCTAAGTTGAATCCTGACTTTATCTCTTACTTACTTTGTATTATTGGTGAAGTTCTTCAACCTCTCTAAACCTTAGATTGTTTTTCTGTGAAGGGGGAATAATAATATTTCCCTCCGTATGCTGCGAGGACTATAAGAAAAAACCACATAAAGTGCTGAGCACAGTGACTGGTGCACGAGAGAGCGAGATGAAAGGTGGCTAGTTGCATTATTTTTGTGTGTGTGTGAAACAGGGAGAATGAACAGGATGTTAGTTTGTAATTTTCCAAAAAATACTTTTTGGGAATTTTATTCAAGAGCCATGAGAATGTACCCACTCCCAGAAACTGCAGTACAAGGCATAGCCATAATTGATTGAAGGCATCAGCTGCTAGTATTGGAAGTGCATAGGGGCCTTTGCCTGAGGTCACAGCCCCCATGGCTGCTCCCTTGTGGTGAGCACAGTGGGGATACTGAGGCAGGCCCATTCATGGCACCATGGGAATTCTTTAGGTGTTGAATAGGCTAAAGGACATCCTGATGGTTTTGCTGACCCTTTATTAGGTTGCACTGCCTTGTTGAAATGCTTTGGTGAAATCTCTCCTCTCTCACTTACTTGAGGTTAGATCTGCCAGCATTTGAGCTGTGTATTTCCTTCTGATCACATCCTTGCATGTTTGGCCCATCTGGGTGTCTATTGCTTGGTCAACATACATTGTATCCTGGAGTTCTTGTTTGGTTTACCTTGGCAATAATGCTAATCACAGGAGGTAACAGGTAGCAGGTTTGAACTGGTTCTAATCTCAGAGGTAGGATGGTCACCACTCTTCCTCCTAGAGGTCTCTTCATTCTTCCAACAGTTCCTTTAGTTTCATTTAATTTCTGTTTTTATTCTCTCCTCCTTTTAGGCAGGTTAGTCAGTGGAGTCTTTGTGAATCTCTGCACTTTCTAAACTTTGGGTGGCATTATACTTTGCAATTTTCATGCAGATATTATTAATACAATTAGGTTACATATAATGGAATTTTTGCTGTTTGTGATTCTTGCTTATCATTTTATATGCTATATTAGCTTCCCTGCATGTGAATACTCTGTTACAGTTGATACCCTGTGTCAGCTTGGGGAGTCTAGAGGTTTGGCTAAGTGACTCCGCAGTTATGTATCTTGTGGTGAAAAGGACATGCCCTTACCCTTCTGGGATATTGTTCATTGTGTCAATTTGAGAAGTTTAGAAGGTTAACTATGTGACTCAGCAGGGAGCCAGGGTGCTTACTTTGTATTCATCCTGAGCCTGTGAAAGAGGAGGTCATGGAGATTACACACCCCCTGGGTGGGGGTAGCCTGCTTACAATATAAGGGAGGGAAAGAGGCTTGCTTTTCTCTGCCACTCCTCCCTTTTGCTCTTGTTGCTTTACTATTCCTCTGCCATGAACTGTTGCCCTCTGCCATGTACCGTTCTGCTTTGGAGCCAGTCAAGTGTGGACTGAAACCTCCACAAAGTGTAAGCTACATAAACCTTTCCTTCCTTCATTTTGGGCGTTGGATATTTTGTCTCAGCAAGGAGAGAAAAGTAACCAACATATATTCATTCACAGTAATGCTGTATGAATTATTTAATTTCTCTGGTCTTTGAGTTTTCATCATGAAACAGGAATGGACGTACCTGCAGCTTTTGGCTGTTGTGAAGTTTACATAAAGTAATACCTGATGCAACTTAGCCCTGTCCTCAGTGTTCAGAAAATTTTAGTCTGTTTCTCTATCCAGGCAATTCAAACTCTATAATAGTTCCTGGTTGTGTTATGAAGAAATTGAATAGTACTTAAAGTTTAAGTAATTTAAGTCTTAAAAGCCTAACATATTCACAGGTAGGAAGCAGGCTTATAGAAGTTTGCATAACTGGGTGACAAAAAAAGATTTGACCTTAGACCCTCTGGCCCCTAAGTCTTCCTTAATTAGCAACCATTTATCATGAAATAAGACAAAGAGTATCCTCACTTCTGCCTTAGGTAAGTATCTTAGTCTATTCAGGCTAATATAAGAACTACCATACACTAGGAGGTTTATAAACAACAGAAGTTTCTAGGTACAACAGGCTGAGGAAAACAGAAGTTCACTTGGCTCAAAGTTGTGGAGGCCAGGAAGGACAAGATCAAGGGTCTGCGTCTGGTGAGAGCCTTCTGGCTGTGTCACATATGGTAGAATACATCAGGTGGGGAAGAGAGACAAGGGGAGGCCGAACTCTTTTGTTTAGTACTGTGGATTGAGCCCACAGACTTCGCACTGAGCTACATCTCTAGTCCTCTTTTTAATTTTTTTAATTTTTGAGACAGGGCCTTGCTAAGTTGTATTTTAACAGAATTTGTGAATATGCAAATGTTTCACCCCTACTAGTCCACCATCAAGGGATTTCAGGTACCAAGTAGAGAAGTAATAAAGGCAAGGCTTGATCTCTTTGTATCTGCTGATAGAAACACAGATTTTTGGTCTCTTAAGAAAAGACAGAAACATCTATCATTAATATTTTCTTTCCTATGACACATCATGTGGTGCTTGCAAATGGATTTATGCTTGACTTCTTATTACTAAGGATAAAGAATCAAATTATATTAGAGCTTGTTTTTGGAAACCCAAGGGGCACATGTAGTTAATTAGATATTTGCTCCCTCTTTCCTTTCCCTGTTTATCCTGAGGGATATAAAAACATTCCCAGCAGTATTTATTCTGGAAATCTTATTTAGCCAATAGGCAATTTTCTAGTGCTCTAATCAATTAAATTGATGCCTTTAGAACACAAGCTTAATATTAATTCCCAAGTCTCCTTTTACTTAGGTAAAACTTTCAAATTGCTAATTTACAAAGATATTTCCTTTAACTAAGAGGCATTCAACATCTTATCTTTCCACACAGATTCATTTCAAGATATGGGTTTACCATACATTCCATTTATTTTATCCCCATTAAATGAGTCTACCTTTTTCAACTCATGTTATCTATTAGATGCAGATTTTTTATTAGTTATTGCATGATACAGAAAAAGTTTGAAATATCAGAATGAGTCCATACAATTTCTCATGCTTTCTTAATGTCTTTAAAGAGCTTAAATCCATGAAATTGTTTTAAAGGATTTTAACTTCCTTCCCACCTCCCTTTGGCAGTTATCCCATGTTGGAAAAGAGCCATTTCCTGAAACTTTAGCAGAGTATTTTTAATGGTTTATCTGCTACTCTGTTTTCTTCTTTGTGAACTAGTTATATCCAAATGGAAGTAGTCATTATGGAGTCAGTAAGTGATCATAATTACATAATAAGATCCATTTTCCTCCTTTGTTGTAACACTGTTATACTGTTATTCACTGCTACTCACTTTCCAGCTTCTAAAGTCTTATGCTTGGGTGTTTTAGTTAATTCATGGTGCTGTAACAGAGTGCCACAGACTGGGTGTCTTAAACATTAACTTCTCACAGTTCTGGTGGCTGGAATTTAATTCCAAGATCAGGGATTAATATGGTTGTTTCTGTGAGGATTCTTGTCCATGCTGCAGATGGTTTATTTGCTGTGTCCTCATATTATGGGAGCAATGAGGGGGCTCTCTTGAGTCTCTTGTTATAAGGAAACTAATCCCATTCATAAGGGCTTCATCCTCATGACCTAATCACTTCCCAAAGGCCCAACTTCCTAATACCTTCACCTTGGAGGTTAGGATTTAAACATATGAGTTTCAGGGGGTATGAAAACATTCAGTCTATTGTACAAACAAACCATATACTCCCTCTTCACCTAGGATGTATCAGAATGATACAAGGCACTTGATAGTAAGCCCTGAGATTAGAAGGGGTGTCAGGTAACACTGTACATGGCTTCATGTAATAGAAACACAACTCTAAAAACCGAAAATGAGTAGAACTTTCTTTGTCTGATGTAATATGAAGAGTAAACTCAGTAACTAGACCTGGCAAGCTGCCCAAGAAAGTTACCAGGGACTTGGACTTCTTTTAAACTTTTTGTTCTGCTGTCTTAGTCTGTGGGTTTCATCCTCATGATTGAAAAAACCAAACTAAACCAAACTCCTTTTCCAGCAGTTATTCAAAGATGGAAGCACAGGGGTGAGCACCACATACCAACTGAACTGCTCTCTTGATAGAAAAGTAAGACCTTTCCTGGAAATTCCATTAAGTTCATATTGACTTCTATGTAGTAGACCAGAAGCACTTTGGTTAGCCTAGGGTGCAGCACTGCTCCTTGGTGTGTTTCCTGCCTGTGGTGGTTGATCCTCATTTTGTCAAACTAATTGGCTTGAGAGCCTCTGAGAGCATTAGTGAAGCACTTCTGGGAGTGTCTGGCTGGGTCATGGAGGTGGGGTCTTGGGTACTAGACCTGGTTCCTTGGCCCTTCTTCTCTGGCACTGTTCCCTGCTGTGTGTGCTTCCTTGTTGCCACGATCTAAGTATCTCTGCTCTACCTTGCTGTTTTACCATGATGTTTCTGCCTTAGAGCCAGCAGACCCTAAACTGAATCCCCCAAAACCATAAGCCACGTTAAGTCTCTCATCCGTAAGTGTTGGGTGTTGGTATTGTGTCTCAGTGATGGGAAAACTGACTAGTATACTATCCTTGCTCTTCTAAGTGGTCCCATCTGTTTCCTGCCACCTCAGGACCCGCTGATTGTTTTTCTCCCCTGGGAGTTTAGTACTTCTTCCTATCAGTGTGGCTACTTCAGTCCACTCTGCAGTGAGCTTATTATTTACCTGGCAGGTTTATTCTTTTACCTGGCAGGTTTATCCCTGCCTGCTGAGAAGCTATACATTTGTAGCAATAATTATTGAGGGTATATGTTTTGTGATATGTAGTTCTGAGTTTCTTTCATAGCTTCATTTTATTGCTTGTCCACTTAGTTCTTCTCTTCCTTTACTTCTTTTAACCTCTACACACATTGCTCATACTAATGCATGAGTATCTCTAAGTCAGGGTTTCTCAACTTTGGCACTGCTGATAACTTGGATCAGATAATTCTTTACTGTGAATGAGAAATAAGGGGGATTTATTCATATATATGCTTCTACTTCATTATGTAAACATGCACATCAAGTGAGAGAAAATTGGAAGCACAATTCATTCGTAATTGAGGAAAATATCAAGTGTTATCTCTAGTCAAAGCTTGGCATAGGTTGCAAATGAAGCCCATGTTTTCCATATTTTCAGTTTCATTTACCTGGATTTTACTTTAAATCATGATCACTGCATTGTGGTGTTACAGACATTGCTCCATTTTCATGCTCTATTTCATTGAGATTTTGCTGACCTCTGTTTTTTTTTTATCTATTACTGCATAAAAATAAAACACTTCAAAACTTAGAAGCTTAGAAATGATTAGTTTATTATCTCATAATTCTGGGCTCATCCAAAAGGTTCCTTTGAATAAGCTTGGGGAGAGCAGCACGTCCAAGGTGGGTTACTCACAGGAGTGATATTTGCTAGTGGCTACTAGGAGGTGGCTTTGCTGGGGCTCACATGGAGAGGCAACCCATGTGCAGCGCTGGGCTTGGTTTGGAGAACCAGTGTCCCAGGGGAGATCACTTCAAGATAGAGGAAGTACTTTCTTACAAGACTAGGTGCAGTGGTGTTTCCCTGTATCCCTCCTGTAATGTTTTCTTAGCTACATGGTTACAGGGTCAGATCCAATACAATGGAAAATAAACTCCCAAGCTTTGTGGGGGAGTGACAAAAATTCTTCAGCCATCTTTACTCCAGTACAGCTTCCTCTGGGTTTTGAGGAGCACACACATTCTTCCATAGTGGAGCCCCTTTGGTTGTCATTAAATCTAGGATCTGAGCAGCACTTTGTTCACTGATTTGGCCTTTGTGCCACTGAATTCTTTTGTTGGAATATTATCTTTTTCTTTCTCTTTCTTCTGCCTTTTATTTTAACCCTAGGTTTTGTGGGCTTCTCAAACCAGAGACTACATCTCCTTCACCTTCCTTTGCACTTCAGTTGTGAGGTAAACACTGCTCTTTAGGAAGTCTTCATTGTTTTAGAATAAAATAGGTTCATCTGCCACAAAATACTTCCAAGTGGGGTGACGTTGGCTTCAATCTACAACCACTTCTGGGGGAAGTGACAAGAGGCAGTTTTTCAAGTTGTAGAGACCATGTTTGTTTCACCCCTGTATGCACCCCACCCCAGCTCCACTCCTTGAATTGCTGACTGAATTAGTAAATGTATCCTAAGAGATTTTACACAAAGTAAATATGACCTGAAAGACAAAAAGAGCTAACGCAATGGAGACATAATGAATAAAGTTCTGAGCAGGCAATAAGAGTATGCTATGATTTATAACTAGATGCCCCTCCCAAAGCCTCATGTGCTCATCAGTGGTGTTTTGGAAAAATGATTGGATTATGAGTCATGATACTCATCAGCAGATTAGTTAACTGCTGAATTTATAGCTAAATCTGATGTTGGGAGGTGAAGCCTGGTTGGAGAAGGTGGGTTACTGTGGGCGTGGCCTGGGTCTCTCTCCACCCTTGTTCTCTGTCTCTGTCTCTGCCTCTGTCTCTATCTCTCTCTCTCTGCTTCCTGCTGCCATGCACAAGCTGCTTTCCCATTGTTGCATTGTTCTGCCACACTGCCCTGCCTTGGAGCCAGTCAACTGTGGACTGAAACCTCTATAAACTGAGTCAAAATAAATCTCTCCTTACAGCTGTGAATGTTGGGTATTGTGTCTCAGTGACACAGAAAGTCACTACGGCAGGGAATAATGATGCATAGGGAATAGAGATATCATGTTGCATCTGAGGAAAGCAAAATATAATTCTGAGGGTGGCAGGGAATAAATGTGGATGGGAACATCTTTACCGAGGTTAGGAAGGGGAGCGGGGAGGAGTCAAGTGATAGAGTGATTTCACACGAAGGATCTTCCAGGATATGTCTTATGTCTTATGGTCCAGAATGCCACATTCTTCCTTACGGCCATCCCATGTCACTCTTCTATTTGATTTGGCTCCCTCATTCCTGAGAGCTAGGCAAGGCAATCTGATTGTCACTGGAGAAGAAAATGATGGTGGATATTTCTAGCTTTTATTGAAAATCTTTCTTTTACTTGTGGTTTGGAGTTATTCAAATTGTTTTCAGAATTAATTTAATGATAAAATTTTATTTTGCTAATAAAACCTGTGTAATGGTTAGGAAAAGAATGTGTATGATTGGGAAAATTTTGAAAAGAGAGTAACATTTCTGGAAGAAATGTGAGAGCAAACATACATAACATCTTGTGAGCATTTTCGTATATTGGAAACTACTGCTCACAAGAAAAAAATTTCATCACTTTTCATACTCAATGAAAAGCATAAGTGAAGGGTATAAGAATAAGTTGTGATGCTCTGCCTCATGGATAAATCTTTGTCTTAGTTACTTTTCTCTCATTACTGGGATAAAATACCCAACACTCAAAGTTAAGGAAGGAAAGGTCATTTAGCTCACAGTTTGTGGAGGTTTCAGTCCATAATCAGCTGGCTCCTAGGCAGGGTGACATGCTGAGGGGATAACAGTTCAAGGTGGCAGGAAACAGCAAAAATAACAAGAGCAAAGGTGGCAGAGCAAGCCTCTTTTCCTCCCATTTAGTGTAAAAAGGCTATCTATCCTAGGGCAGGTGTAGCACTCACTCACATCATCTCCATGTTCTCCTCTTACACAGGCTCAGGATGTTCATAAAGTGAGGACTCTGGCTCCCTGATGAGTTACTTAGTTAAACTTCTAAGCCACTCAAGTTGACACAATGAATCAACCATCACAATATCCCAGAGAATAAACAGCTATCCTAAGGTAAATCCTGTATATCCTAGGATGTAGAACTGTTGAGTTACTTAGTCAAGCTTCTAAACTTCTCAAGTTGACACAATAAATCAACCATAACAATCTTCCTAAACAAAAATGCACTAAAAACAAAACTACTTGACAAAGAAGGACTAATTGCAAATCACTGTGAATAGCAGTACAGAATCTTTTATTTTTCCAGTATCAAATTAGTACCAATACCCGTGGAAAAATGATCACATACTTACTCCAGAATCTGAAAGGTTTTCTTTTATCTTTTTAAAATAGAAATTGAGCAGAGGCACCATTTCTCATTATAATCAAAGAGAATTTTTATAAATCTGTTTTGGTAAGATATTTTAATAATCGTAGGGATTAATGAAAAAAAATTGAGGCTCATACTGTATTCTTAAAAGTTGACCAATTAAATAGGTCCTTTTTTTTTTGGATTCTGAGTGCAGTAGGACTACACAAGGTTTTGGCGGCCTGGCAATGTTATGCTAACTTTGAAAGTCCCAAACCATAGCTCCCAACACAGGACTGCTTGTAGACATCTGCACTGACATTCAGGTTTAAAATGAAAGACATTGTAAGTGTTTTTTGTTCAGAGCAAGGAATACTGCAAACAAGTTGAGCCACATAATTTACTGTGTCTGTCATCAGTCATTCATTTCTTTGTTCAACCTATAATCTGTTCCTCCCATTTCTTCTAACATTAGAATTAGTATTTAAAAACAATCACATGACTGAAAGATTTCTACTTGCTCTCTCAGGCCAGAAGATAATGTTCAAATTCTAGGATGGTCATGATGTCTTTCCTATTGACTTGGTTTTATTTCATTTACAATTTGTGTTTCATTCTCTGGGTACTACATGCCACAAATTTTAACTCAGTGCTTCTTAAGGGTTATCTGAAGACCCTTTGCATCAGAATTAAAAGTGAAGATTCTTGCATCTCATTTGGACCTATGAAATTAGACTCTTAGGGAAATTAGGAGATTTGGGCATTTTAATGAGTCCCTCCATATCACTGAAGTTTGACAGTCACTCCTAACTGCTTTGAGAGTCTCAACCCTTTGGTAGACCTTTGGAGGAACTTTTCAAATAATTTACCATATCAAAATGCATGTCATTTTCTGGCTAGAAAATATTATCTCTAGGAAAAGAGAGTCCCTCCCAAAGTGGATGATGTGTTCTTCCCTTAAGAAAAAACTCCATTAACTGCAGGAAGAAGGAAGGATATCATTCCACTGGCTCAGGGTAAAAGGAGAGGTCAGCTTCAAAAATTCTCAGGTGTCTATCAGAACTCTGATCCTTCTTTCACAGTCTATTCCCAAGTGTCCTTTCCTCATTTCTCACCAAATATCTGCACTTGCGCCATGAACTCAGGCAGCTTGAAATGTCATTTGTCTTCTGCCTCTAGACCTTCCCTAGAGTGCTGGGCTCCACTCTTCGTAATTAAGACCTGGTACAAATGTTACTTCCTCTAGGAAGCCTCCCTTGACTCCATGCGATTCTGTCACTTCCTTCTTTGCCCTCACACCCAGTTTCACATATGCCATCTTCTCATGCACTCTGGATGTCACTCAGATTTCCCCAAGTCTCACAGTTTATGCATTACAGAAATGTAGTCACATAAGCCACAGTATCTGAATTTATTATCTTCGTAGACTTTTTACCTGGGAGCTCCAAGGCTGGGTCTTCTTCTATTCAAGGAGTAAACGCATTGTCACCATCTTTCTCTTCCTTGACCTCATAAGCCAAGAAAAGAAGTTTTCACATAACCGCTTCTTAAAAGGCAGGTCTCCTTCCCCAGAAGCTCATCGGGTTGGCCAGCAAAGTCAGCTTTTTCTCTAGACGTCTAAGCTTTGCCTCCCGTGCACACAGACGGTGCTTTGAACTCCAAGGGTGTTAAATGGCTCACGAACATAATTTTAAAACTGACAATCGGATAAACACCAGAGTAAGCACCAGGGGATGAAAGCATAAGCCGGGCTTGAGGTGAGCCAGCTGACACCACCGGGTGCTGAACCTGGTTCCAAGTTTCCTGGCAGCCACAGCATGAAGGGAACACCTGTTAGCAGATGCCGTTGTTTTTCCTTGTCAGACAAAAGTAGGGCTGCCAGATGCTTTCTACAAAATCCTCCATATGTAGCGCAGCACAAAGGTAAGTTCGGAGCCAATGAGTACAAACAAGAGCTAGAAGACCGAAGGAAGATTACTTCTGTAAGTAGAGTGCGAACTAGGGCTAATTCCATAAGCAGTGTCTCCTGAACAAGGCGGCAAGGGGATTTTATAGGGGAAACTTGTGAATATTAATGAGATGTTAATGAGCAAGGTTCACTCTAGGTTGTGCACCTTGCGGCTTTCTCTAGAAAGCCTTATCTGAAACGAACAAAACTTGAAGGAACCTTAGTAGTCATTTAAAAGAAAATGCCCCCCAGTCTCCAAGTTGTCTCCAAAGTACCCTCCAAGCCCCTCAGAGAAGCACTTGACAAGTCCCTCAGCAGGCAAAACACCTTCGGGACGTGGCTCCCAGGCGCCGGAGGGAAAGCAGCCCAGGGACTCCGCCCCGGCTCTTCCAGAAGCGACCCCCGTGGGACTCTGAGCGGGGGATGCGGTGGGCGCCCCTCTTCCCTCCAGCTGTCTGCAGGGACCCTATGCCCGCGACGGTTTGCCCCTTCGAATGTGCTGGTAACACCTGGGGCGAGGAGACGGTCAGCCTTTCCTTTCCGCTCTCAGCAGAGACAAAGAGGTTGGCTCTACAGCTGTGAGCAGACCCTTTGGCACCGGCCTCCGGGGTACCCGGGACGCTCAGGTGGCGGGGCGGGGCCTGCGAGCGGGGGGCGGGGCCTAGAGCAGGCGTGGCCTCAACGGAGGCGTGGCCACGGTGGGCGTGGCCTCCCGCGGGGAAGGGGCGGCGCGGGCTGCGCGGAGGGAGTGCGTCACCTGACCGC
>NW_004955407.1:28653223-28677650 GCF_000276665.1 Chinchilla lanigera
GCTTCGTGCGGGGGTCCGGCGCGTGGCCCGCTCCCTTCGCACCCGGCGGCTTCCTGTCGCCGAGTGGAAGCGCGCGTGGGTGCTGGGAGGCGGCGAGCCCGGCCGGCGTTGCCCGCGGGCTGATCCGAGGAAGCGTGGAGTAGTAATTGTGAAAGAACGTGTGTGGGAAAAACAGCCTGCGACGTCACGCCTGGAAGAACAAAGACTGTTTTGTAGGATGCCGATCTTCCCGCAGAATTGTGTCGGGGCCGGGACTGTGCCCCCGTCGGATGCCACGACTGGGTCTTTGTCTGTGTATTTGCGCGCTCTGCATCCCAGAGGCTTTGCGTTTTGAGGCGGCTCGCGAAGATAAAGCGGGGAAAGCCCAGGCGTGTTGGCGGCAGAGTGCCTGAGAGCTGCACTCGGTCGAGCCGAGAAATGGGAAGAGGTGTCAGCCTCGTTCTTCCTGGTCCTGGGGTAGTGGTGCAAGGGTTGGGCGGTGCGGGCTGGGCTTGAAGGCACTTGCCACTTCTGCCTCTGGACAGCGTGAGCCTGGGGTGGGGGGTAGGGGTGCGGGGAAGCTCGCGATGAGTCAGCCCGGAGTAGGGTGGCCCAGGTTGTTGAACCTGCGTATCTGTCAAGCGGCTGACCACGGTTCAGTATTTTGGTTGGATAACAAGGTAGGATGACTCTTTAAAGTTGGGTTGCTGAGTCATTCGCCCCAGCCTGAGAGGTAATTAGGAACAGCTGTGCAGACACGCTCGTCACATGCCTCCACTATAAAAGGCCAAGGAGCACGGGCGAGGGCTTGCTCCCGGAGGCCGAAGGGAAGCCAGCCGCAGCCCTGTGTTTTGAGGCAGGTAATCAGTGGGTGACGTGCAGAAGCGCTCTTAGGAAGTGGCCAAGTAGCGGGGGGTGGTGTTCAAACAACAGGGCAGCCTCGTGACCCACTGCTGGAGAACACATTTGCGGCGTGGCGCGAGCTAGGACGGAGAGAGACGTTTGCAGCTAGGAGGAAGCCGGTGAACACCAGTGTAAATAAAACATTCACCACGCTTAATGAACTCCGTGTATTGTTTCTGTTTTGTGGTTTTGTTGCTGAGTGGTGTAAACATTTCAAAAAGTGAACTGAATTTGTCCTCTGTAATAATTTCGTTATGAGAACGCAGGAGGGGACCTCCTCTCGTTTTTTATTGGCTCGTGGGTTTTTCATGCATACACGAGTAGTTTCTGGGCTCGGGAAGGAGGTAAGAAAATACTGGTGGACTTAGCAGGTCTTAATGGGGTGAAGTCTGGAAAGAACTGGCTGTCGAAAGGCAAACAATATGTGTATAGGGCTGCTGGCCTTCCATCCTGTGTCATTGCTTTTTACTGAAAAAAAAAAAAAAAGTGTGTAACACATGCAGTGCAGTCTTCAGTGCAAGCGAGGTTTAGGAATGGGAAATGTGGAGGTAGGGATCTGGTCCTTGGGGCAAAAGAATGATGAGCTTTTTCGAAGGTAATTAATGTAAAACATTTTGTGATAGGAATAGTGAAGATTTTAGTGCTTTATGTTGGGAATTAGAGAAACACAGTCATGATACTTTTAGGTATACAGTCCCTGAAATGTGGTACAAGATCATTCATCCAGGGAAAAAAATGTTAAAACTGTGCATTTTGAAACCTTACTTTTATGTAAAATACGACATGAAGTTTAAACATGCAGATTAACAGTAGTGCATGCGTATTTTATAGTGTGGGTGTTTGTCCCTCATCCTCACCTTTTTTCCTGTTGTGAAATAGTTTGTTAAGCAATAACATTCGAAAACTGGATTTTTTTTCTTTTTCCCTTTTTCATGCTTCTGATTTCTCCTTAAAAGCTATAGTTATTTCAAGATATTCTTAGTATTTTATTCAATTTTTATTTCCTATATAGTTCTGCCCATTTTATATTGTACAGAACTTACAGATTCGAACCGTGAATGTAAATTTCTTAATACATTGGTGAAGTAAGAGATGGAAATAAATAGAATACAGTTACACTTGATAACATCCTGTTTTGAATCTGGAAAGAAGCTGCGCAGTTCCTTTGCTTAGTGTATGTCATCTCAATTGTAGTGAAACGCTGGAAGGTGCAGTGGAGACATTTAAAGATAATTTCCACGCTGGAATGTAATGTGTATACAGTATAGCACATGCCTTTTCAGATCTGTTACTTACTGAAAGTCTGTTTTTTCTTTATCTCTCTATCTCTTCCTCCCTTTTTGCCAAGTTTATACCCCATTATTGAGAATTAATGAGAATAGCATTCAGCAAATCCCTTCCTGGGCAGTGGTATTTATTCAGAAAATCCACCTCTCAGGAGTGCTGAGTATTGGCTGGTATTTACCATTCAGTTAAATCTCGTGTTATGTGCCTTTTACCTCCTATTATGAGAGGTACTGCCCAGACTAACACTGGTAAAACCCTTAAAATTACTCATTGTCAGATTCTTTCCCTCAGTGCTGATCTGGACTTACATTTTAAGGATAATCTCTTTTCAGTTTTCTAATGTTCTTTTCATGGGAGAGTTGTTTAAACACTAAAATCCACATCTCCTGAGGGGCTACTAAATGGAGGATTTATGTGGTGGAACAGATGATTTATGAGATTATTTTTCTTTTAAAAATATGCCAAATAAGGTAATCTACAATGTCGAAGGTGTGGGTAATTTGAGCGGTGTTTGCCAAAATCCAGGCCCCTTGGAAAGAGTAAATAGTTCAGGACTGCAGATAAAAAACTGATTTACATCTCCATGAAGCCTGGGCTTTTGGCTTCTTTGGTGCAGAGCATTAGCAGAACAAACCATTTGTGATCTGGTCATTGTACAAATGAAGCAGTAAGCAAAATAGTTAAAAGTAGATGTGGAGCCAGATTGCAAAAGGTCAAGTTCCTGCTGTGTCACCCCTTTGAAGCCTGAGGCAAGCCATTCCACTTGGTAACTAGTGCCCTGTTTTCTCTGTAAACTGGGAATGGGGGTTACGAATCTACATTTGTTTTGAGCATTAAATGCATTAATATATGTTAAGTGGTTAGAACAGTGTTGGGTCCCTATTAAACATTAATAATACACGTTAGGTTTTATCTTCTGTTGTCCAGAATCAGGGAAATGTTCAGTTACACAGCCCCAGAAAGCTGAATTTTAGCCATTGATCAAAAATGAGACGGGTACAGAAGGTCGCTGCTACTGGAGGAACAACTCAAGTGAACAATTTGATAGGTTCATAGCACCATCTCAAACACACACCCAGCTTCTGAGGGCAAGGTGCCCAGGACATAGCTTTTTACTTAAGTCTAACAGTCTCAGCAGAGTGCTCTGCAGCAAATTGCTCTGTCACTACCATGTAATTGAAGTTGGCTTTTTTGCTTTTGAAGAAATGAAGATAGTTGGCATTTTCTGTCTAGTTCCTTCTCTGTACTATAGTTGAAGGCATTGTGACTCATCAGGTTTAGTAACCTGTCCCCTCCCTCCCTTTTTATTACTACTATGGCAGAATTTGTTTTGTGATTCTTGTTCCTCGCCTCTATCCAGTATATTCAGGACATTTGGAATGTACATTTACCTGCCTGGTGCTTTGAAGGACTGTGTTTTCTTTAGATGGTCTGCCTATGCTAATATAGAGAAATTATCCATGGTGTGGATATGAGTACAGTGTGACAGGTACAGTCACATAGTTTGCTGTACCTGTTATACCTCAGAAAGGTCAGGTCAAACATTTTGACCACCCTTGCAACCAAAGTGTGAGTTTCCTTCTGGTGAAGATTTTATCTGTTTTACCTCCTATGGCGCACTGAATGTGCTTTGACTGTGTTTGTTTACTAAGTGATCTGTTGGTTGCTACAGTGGGTATTGGGGTTAATTCTGGTCCTGCAGACTTTGAAACTAGGAATTTTTTTTAGCAGATTTTCAGCATTGTTCCTCTTAAGTTTTGTGAAGTGTATACTGAGTTGAAACTCGTTCAGTCATTTAGGTAACTACTTCCTATGTGATTACTGAGTAAGCAGTTGGGTTTACTCATTCTTCATCTTCTGAAATAGAAAATTTAGGAGGATAATTATAATTGAGAATGAATTAGCAAACGCAATTTGGGTTGTTTTGTGTTAACCATCACATATATCTAATACTTTTAATGTCATTATTTTTACACAACAGGTTGTTCGTTTTATTTAGGATCAAGGAAAATTTAGAAAATATTAATAAGATAATAAAAATTGCCCCAAGGCAAATGCAAGGAAAAAGACAGTGTGCTTGGCAGGGTCTTGGCTGGTAACTAGCGCTGCAGGAGCACAGTGGGCATGCAGTGAGGTTGGCTGGCTGTAGGAACCCTTCTCAGTCTTGGTCCAACTTAGAAAATATTACCTCGGTGACGCTGAAGCTGTGTGTGAACCACATTCATTTAAAAACAAATTTAAATCTTTTTTCCTAATGCCTTAGGACACTCATTGTTCAAAAGAGTGTCTAATAGAGTATTTTCAGTTTCTATTTGGTAAGGTTATTTTCACTTTTTTTGGTTATTTTTTAGATGAGATCAGGGTCAGTGAACAGTTGTGTTCCACTTTCTCATTTCTTCATTAAACTGGAATTTCCCTAAAAAGTGGTTCCACGATGAGCCATATTTTCAGTTCACTTGTAGCCTGAACATTAGCAATAGCCCACCTTTTAGACTCTGGGTTAAATAGGAGAATAAGAGAATGAGAGTCTCCCATCTCCCCTTTCCATGAATTTCTTTTTATTGACTTCTCAACCTTAATGACTCCCTGAGGAAGTGCTTTTGGTCTAAGGAGGTGACATCTTCAGGGTTCCATTGAAATGGGGAGAACCACCCACCCAAATCCCTGCTTAGTGGCATCTTCATATAATTAATGCCCTATTCCTCCTCTAACGTGTGCCAGCATCTTTTGGAAGCCAGCTAAATCAGTGCAGAGAGTAGGTTATAAAATGTGAAGCTGTGAAAGATTTATTAACACTTTAATCAATTTGTTAGGTTGTAATTTCCAAGTAAGTGGCTTTGGGTAAGGTAAGTTATTTTATTACTGTATATTTTGTATTTAAGGCCTCTGTTCTTTAGAAGTATCTGATGTCTACTCACTGTTTTTCTGAGGAATGTTCCCAGCAAGGCCCAAAATTCTCTCCTAGATCTAATGAGTCATTACTTAAAACAGAAGTAAGAAAACGCTACTGGTTCTTTTAATAATTGTTTTCACAATATCAGAGACTTTGAGTAGAAAAGCTGTGTACCGTTCTTTGCTTATACACAGTGCCAGCTCTCATCCAGAGAAATCAAAGGAAATGCCAGGTGAGCTTGAGCCCGTGGTAGCAGTTTTTCCTACTTAACTGTTCTCTGTCTAGTAAAGGACTGTCACAAGTACTGATCAAGCGCTAGGTACAGTTCTTTGGATTTTTACAAAATGTGTTGTGCCTTTAAGGGCATGCCTCTTGTCACTGACTTTTTTGTCCATTCCAGTCCCTAGGGGGGCTGGGTCCTTTTCCTCGTCATTAGTGGCAGAGGAGCTCAGATAATAGCATGGCACCCCGCTGTTGCCCTGCCCTCCTGAGTTGAGTCAACTTGGAACAGCTCTCTGATACCTGAAGAGTGGAAGATTATTGTGTTTTCAAGTTTCATAGCACTCTGTTCTCTTATCTTCCTGCTCAGGCTGCTTTTCTTTTCAACTTACACACACACATTCAACTTTCAGTGTATGTAGGTAGTCGGGTGGGTTGCAAAATTCATTTCAACATGCATGGCATTCCTGCTTGCGAGGTATTTGGGTTTACTTTTACTATGAGATAAAAACTTACGCCTTTATATGCCAGGAACTTTTCTAGATACTGGCAGTACGGAACTCTTCAGAAGTGACAGTCTAAAGATAAGTAAACCATTGCTGTAGCATGTGTTAATTGTAATAGGAACATGTACATGTGCGGTGGCACCATAGACCATGAGAATCCTAAGTTTTGAGAAACTGGAAAGGGCGTGGATGTATAATTTGGTAGAGAAAACAGCTTGTGTTGACAGCTCTTTTGAGGAGATTAGCAGTGAAGAATAGAAAGGCTTTATAGTACAAAGAGATTGGGACAGGAAGGGTGTATGTGTATTAAAAGTCTGGTGAGTGGAAAGGTTGTAAAAGCAGGCAATGTCCTTGCTTTGTCCTTGGCTGCCACAAGTTTGTATGTTTCAGTAAATATGACTAGGTTTCCTGGAAGGAGAGAGACATTTGTTGCTTTTCCTGGTATGCCTCTTTCTCAGGGAGTAAAACTTTCCCTAAAAGCCTGCTGATAAGTGCTTACCCCTCTGTCTCATCTCAGTGGGTCAGCGTTCACACAAGCCCATGCTAAGTCAGTCAGCGTGAAAGGAACTAGGACTTCTCTGATCGGCCTGAATAGGTCACGATTCATCTTGAGATGGGAGCAGGGGTCTGCTTCCCCAGAAATACTTAGCCTCAAGTAAAGAGGAGTTGAGTGAGTTTGGTTGGAAAACAAAAGGTGAATGGGGCTGGGCAGTCACTGTGACACTCAGGTAAACACATCAGAGTAGAAAAAAGAGATGTGGTTGTCTCTGGGTTTGGAACTTGAGGTGACTTACCACTTTAATATTTCATTCCATTTCCTACTATGCTCAGATAATACTTTTGTAATCTGATCAAGGAGATCATTCTACCATTAGAGATTACAGGTAGAAGGAATGCTTGTGTTTCTTTCAGTACTCTAAACAATTCTGAAGTTATCATTGTCGGAATAGTTCAGGGAAAGGAGGATTTATAATTAAACCTTTCAGCTTCTGATAAGGCCTATAAGGAGAGGCTATCTCTTTCTCAATCTTCAGGGTTTACTGACCTGTGATATCTGTGGCTCTTACTAAATTAGCTTGGATTAGACAAATGTTCCATTCATTGGCTGGATGGGCCAGCACTCTTTAGAACCTAGTTTGTTTGTTTCTTTCTTTTGCTTTTGTATGTGTGGTGTTTAGGCTTAACTTGGGGCCTTTGCAGCCCTTTAAAATTCTTTTTTGTTTGTTTTGTTTTAAAGCAGGGTCTCACTAAGTTGCCTACGCTGGGCTTGAACTTGAGATCCTCCTGCCTCAGCCTTCCAAAGTGTTGAGGTTATAGCCACACCACTCCAGCCTGGTTTAGAATACAAATTCTTTTCTTTTTGTTTTGTTTTTGAGGCAGTTTTGCTGTGTAGTCTAGGCTGGCCTCGAACTCACTGTATACCCCATGCTGGCCTCAACTCAGCAATCCCCCTGCTTCAGCCTTCCATGTTGCTGGGATTACAGATGTGTGCCACTATGCTTGGTTATACTCAAGTTCTCGAATCACAGATACAAACGGGTTTATCTTTTCTTTGCTAAACGCTCCTTCCCCTCCTAGAGGAAAAAATTGTATTCTGGTTAGCTTATTTGGCCATTATTTTTAAGATTTCGAGAAAGTGCCACCTTAAATTTGTGTAGTGTTCTTGTAGCAATCCTGAACTTCTCAAAAGCACTTAGGAAAATATATTTATGTATTTAAAGAATAGTAATTGTATAGATCAGTTGTGTATGATGTGATGTTTTATGTATATATTGTAAAAAGAGTAAATCAAGCTAGTTAACATACCCATTACCTCACCTCCTTACCTTTTATTTTATGGAGAAAACCCCTAAAATAGGGGCTGGGGATTTAGCTCAGCGGCAAAGCGCTTGCCTGGCAAGCGCAAGGTCGTGAGTTCGGTTCCTGGTACCGGAAGAAAAGACAAAAAAAAAAAAAAAAAAAAAAAAAAAAAAAAAGAAAACCCCTAAAATGGACTGTTGCAGCAGTTCTGAAATACGCCACTATTAACCGTGGTCACTGCAGAGCGCTTTGATGTTTCATTCCTGTTCTTCCTTCAAAACCCCAGGCTCTGTGTGCTGTGTGAAAGGCAGAAAAGTGACTCAGATGCATGGTCAGTGTTGTGTATTCACAAAATAGAAATTAATTGCCGTTGATTCTCTTTGAGAGTAAATTGAGAAATGGTTGTAGAAGGCTTCTGAAATGGTATCACTTTTTTGGGGGGATAGAATTTAGTGAGACTGATCCTACCTAATTTTTTGCTAAAATACAGTAGTGCTGTTTACCTACAAATTTGTTCTTCACAGGTTCTTTGAATTGAGTTCTATTCCAGGTTTATTTACAGCGCTCAGAGGAATATTTGACTGCTTTGTGATTATTATATAGTGAAAAGTAGTCGGTGAGAGCTTCAGTGGAAAGTCTGCAGATTAGAGATGTCCAGTGGTAGAGATGATTACTTCGTCTTTCGGGTTAAGTAATAAAAATGGACCCGTAGTTTTTAGTGTTAAATGTGTATAATGAAACACTGTAGCACTACAGTGACCTTGAAGGACTTTTGGATTAGTTACTTTAAATACAGCATTTGAATTTCATACTTCTTAAGTTAAAGAATGTCAAATCTGTAAGTCATGTGGTGTCCTGATTGTTTTGCCATAACTGCTGCTTTCTTTAATTAAAATTACTACTTAAAATTCTTTTTGTGATTAATTCTCCTTTCTGGCTCAAGTTGGTTATGAGTTGGCATGATCCGGAAGTTGAAGGGTGCGTTTCTTTGTTTTATTCTGTGTTTTTTCAGTTACTTTGCACACTGTGTTTGTCACCTCTTAGACCTGCCATTCTGACCTTGAACTGGTTTTAGAGCTTTCACCTCTTTTGGACAGTTGAAAATAAGTATTTTGAGTCATTGTTTTATTTTTCTTAGTTTAAAGATAAAATGGCATATGACAGATCTTTAATTATGAGTGTAGGACAAGGGCCTTTTGTAGCCTGTGTTGAAAGTACCTTTAATGAAGGCTCTCCTAATGTTGTTTTCTTCTGGAGCATGGAGGTCCTGTCTTTTGGCTGGCCTGGCCCACGCTGAGTAGAAAGGAACTGACTTGAACTCTATGTAAAATATATTGTCCAGTTAATGTACACAAGTAACACAACTTCTTTTTTTATATTTTAACTTACTAAATTATTCTACAAAGTAACACAAGCCCAAGTTTAATAATTAAATAAAACTTTCATATCTGCTTAATAACAAATGTCTTCATAGGCACACACAGGTGTAGATAGATAAGATACTATTATCTGGTAGTCACTGCTGTTTTAAAATTCTTGTGAAGTTTATTGGTACAATTTGATATGCATAATCATTGCATTCATCAGAGGGAATAAGTATTTGTATGCAGTATATCCTGATTCCTCTACTTTTATTTCCCCAATCCTGTTCCCTCCCTTCAACCCCTTTCCCTTATTAGAAAACTTTGTTTTCATTTTAACCTTTTATCATTTTTTTTTCCTCTTCCTTTCCCCCTCTACCCTCTCTAGTTCTCCTTTCTTTTGAACGATTTCTTCCTGTCTTAGTTACTTTTCTCTCTTTGAGGAGACAAAATACCTGACACCCAAAATTAATGAAGGAAAGGTTTATGTAGCTCACAGTTTGTGGAGGTTTCAGTTCTTAATCAGCTGTCTCTAAGGCAAGGTGGCATGGCACAGGGGCAACAGTTCAGGGTGGCAAAAGATGGCAAAAGCAGCAAGAGGAAAAGGGGGAAAGCAAGCCTTTTCTCTGCCTTTATATTGTGTACCAGCTGTCTGCCCATGCCCACACCATCTCTCTACCTTCTTACACAAGCTGAGGATGTTTACAAAGTAAGGACCTTGGCCCCCTGCTGAATCACTTAGTTAAACTCCCCCCCCCCCACCACCAGGAATTGAACTCAGCCTTGCACTTGCCAGGCAGGCGCTGTGCCACTGAGCTAAATCCCCAGCCCCTTCTTAGTTGAACCTTTAAACTCAAGTTGACACAATGAACAACATCCTAGAGAAGTAAGGGCATGTCCTTTACACCCCAGGATGTAGAACTGCTGAGTTACTTAGTTAAGCTTCTAGACTTCAAGTTGATATAATGTATCAAACATAACACTCCTTATTTCACAATGCCTTTTACACACTTTGGTCCTTAATTTACACTTTTGCTTTCTCAAACCAGAGAAACAGAGTGTTATTTATACCTTTGTCTGATTTATTTCACTTAATGCTTTCAAGATGCATCCATTTGCCTAGATATGTCTCAAGTTTATCCTTCTTTATGGCTGAATAGTACTCCATTGTAGTAAAAAAAAACCCACATTGTTTTTATCAGTTCCTCAGTTGATGGGCATTTGAGTTGTTTCCAAGATTTAGCTATGACAAACTCTGCTGCCATAAACATGAGTATGAATATATCACTATGGTATGATGTTTCTTCTGAGAAGATAACCAGAAGGGGAATAGCTGGATCAAATGGGGCCTCTAAGCCTAGTTTTTTTTGAGGAATCTTTACACTGATTTCCACAGAGTTTGTACCAGTCTACACTCTCACCAAGGTGGAGAAGGGTTCCTTTTCCACCACAGCCCGACCAGCATTTGTTATTGGTTGATTTCTTGATGATAACCATTCTTTCTGGGGGGAGAGGGAATCTCAGCATTGTTTTAATTTCCATCTCTCAAATCACCAGTGATATTGAACATTTTTTCATATATTTATTTGCCATTTGTATTTCTTCCTCTGAGAAGTAGGTATTCATCTCAGATGCCCATTTTTGGATTGGGTCTTTTGAGTTTGGGGGATCCAGTTTTTTTTAATTCTTTATATGTTCTAGATAGAAGTCCTTTGTCTGAGGGACAGCTGGTTAAAATTTTTTCCCATGCTGTAGGTTGTGTTTTCACTATTGGTGAGTTCTTCTGCTGTGCAAAAGCTTTTTAATAGATGAGATCCCAGTTGATGATTCTTGGTATTATTTCCGGTGAGAAAATTATTCTCTTCCAGCAGATTTAGTGTTTCTGTTTTAATATTTAGATCTTTGATCCATTTCAATTTTATTGTAGTACATGGAATCACTGCACGTTGCTTGCCAAGTCCCACAAGCTCACGTGACATCTGATGGACACATTTTCCCATTGGGCCATTTCCAAGCACAGCAACAGCTCAGGAGGTGGAGTTAGCACTGCACTAAGCCCAGACTCACACCAGGTTCTGCTTATACGGTCCATACTGCACTGCTCGCTGCACTATGGAGTTGCAAAAAGAATGTCAAGGATGAGCCTGTAGCTCAAGGCAGAGTACTTGTCCAGCATGCATGAGGCCCTGGGGTCAATCCCTAGCACCCCAAAAATTATCACTGAAAAAGTCACACAATACAAAGTTTATGATCTGGTGGAGCCTCAGTGCTAGCCATTCAGAGCCATGTGCAGGTGGCACATGCTTGTCCTTCAATTTTCCATATGTGGTGGGTACAAGTTCAGCATACTTCAGTGTCAGATTCCCCTTGATGATATATGAAATTGGCTGTGTAACTCAACAGGTGTTAATTAGAAATTCATTCATCAAATATCGAACAGTAAGGGAAGACTTGCTGTTCCCTAAATGTTAATTCAAGGCATTTCCCTTTATTCCTTCTTCCATCCATTCTCACTTTTCCCTGCCCCTCCCTCCCAAATATTGAAATACAATATTGGATCTTTCCAACCTTTAACTTACTAACCCTCTCACTTTTCTTGTGTATAACAGAAGCAAGTCATCTTGATGAATGTGCTGTTTAAATTAGGAATTCTTTTGCTCTGTAGAAATTAGCAGTTGCCTTAGGCAGACCTGTGCAATTTTAATATTTTCTTTTTACCTAGTTGATCTTATTAGGCTGTTTGAATTTTATTGTTAAAGGTTCAGAAAACTTTGCATTTTGTAATTCTGTTTCTTCCGTTTGTAGAACGCTATAGAGAACACAGTTTTCTTGCAGTCATTTGAATAGTAATGGCGATAATAATGGTAAAATACTAGTGGTCTTGTGCCAGGCACAAGTCCTCTAACCCGTTCAGTCCTTAAAGTGCTGGTGGCATTTTACTGATGAAGAACCTAAAGCTGAGGCCAGTGACTTACAGAAGATCATGCAGTTGGTGATGTCAGGAGAGCCTTAATTTTATTCCAGTGCTGCCGGTAGTGCTAAAATAACCTAAAATATGATTTTCATTTATCTTTCAGAATCCTGTGTGTTCACTTAGCACTTCATACTTTAAAGGGTTTCATGAGTTGAAAGGGACAGGGCTCCCTTCCTCAGCTATCTTATCTTTTCACAGATGCATGTTTGAACTTCCAACAGCTGTGTCTGACTTCGTGAGTCCTGTTCTCTAATCTTCCTGTAGCAGGATTTTTGTCCACATTGAGTACTTTTTATTTCAGGCTCTTATAAAACGTATTCTTCGGTAACTGTTACGAAGATATCAGTGGAAAGTGCTGTGGTTTCAAGTTTTCCATTAGGGTCAAACCAGTATGGGGAGAAAATAAAGGAAAAGAAGTAACTAGTTCTTCCTCCAGCTTCAAGACAGTTGAAATAAATGTCAACTGTATTTTTAGCCAAAGCACATTTTGCATGTTTATAGTTTTTTTTTAATCATTTAAAAAGTTATATGTGTTTATTGAATTTGAATGCAGAAATTTAAAAAATTGGAAAGAAAAATTACCTAAACATTAATATTGTTAATATTGTGATACATAAACAAAGTATGTGTTTTGAGATGGCAACCAATATTTCTGAACATGGTAAATTTGACATGCCTGTTAGATATTTGTAATAATTTACATATATTTGCAATAATATATATAATATATATTATGTATGTTATATATTATATATTTTATATTACATGTTTTATATAATGATACATAATATATATTTATACATATTTGTAGTAATATACATTTGGGTATGTGAGCATGAAATTTAAAGGAAGTCAGGATTACACTACATAGAAATGTGATAGTGTCCAGCACAAGCCTGGGTCCTGAAGAAGTCCGCCAGAGAGTGTGCACAGTTCAAGAAGAGGAGAGAGCCCTGGGCTCTCCAGCATTCAGAGGTTTTGAGAAAAGAAGCTCCACCAAAGAAGATTGACAGGAGGTTGCCAGCAGGGTAGATGGGAAATCAGTGGATTGTGCTCTTTAGGAACTCAGTTAAAGAAAAAGTTTCAAGGAGGAAATGATCACACTGGTGTTGGTAAGGTACAGTGCAGGAAGGTGGAGATTTGCCGCGAGATGATGTGGAGGCCATTGGGCACATGAAGTGGTTTCCCTGGAATGGAGGAGGAAAGGCCTGATTTTAATGGACACAAATGAAATTGAGAAGAGAAAGTGGAGTTAGTGTAAGTAGAGATGATTCTTTGTGGGAATTGTACAAAAAGGAGCAGAGAATTGTATGAGGTATTGTCAGGGGTCAAGACATTTTAAGAGAGAAGCTGCTGTGGTATGTTGTGTTTGATGATGGGAATGCTGTATGTTCATGTTCGTATTGCTGAGGCTCTGAAGAAATTTGTTAATTTTATTAGCTTTTTGTTTTTAAAAGAAAGAATTAGGTCTTTATCTAGTCCACTAAAGGCAAATACAAAGGTTTATTATATGAGTGGTTTCCTTGGTGGAAGTTGAGTAAATTTCATCAGATTCTGTAAGGTGAAGACCTGTGTTCCAGTGGTTTGGTAATTCAGCAGCTAATTTTTTCTTATAGGATACCCATAAGTGTTGTCTTTAAAATTTTCATTTTTATTAGTTCATGTTTGTAGTACAAATGATCATATTCCTCATGGGCAATTGGTACATGTGCATAACACATCAGTCTTTTTTCTTCTTGTTCCTCTCCCCTATGTCTCTTGGTTCCCATCCCTTTTGTAAAATATCTATCTCGCTATTACTATTGATCTTTTATTTGCTTTTTATTTATACTTCGGGTTTCTTATATAAGAGAAACCATGTTTTTTTTTTTTTCTTTTTTTTTGTACTGGGAGTCGAACTAAGGACCTTGCACTTGCCAGGCAGGCACTGTGCCGCTGAGCTACATCCCCAGCCCAAACATTCGATGTTTAAGCTTGTGTGTCTGATTTATTTAACTTAACATTATGGTCTCAAGTGCACCCATTTGTCTACCAATGACTCAAGTTTATGTTTACGTAAGAGTAGTACTTCACTGTGTGTAAATACCTCCTTTATTCATTCATCTGTTGATGGACATACAGATTGATTCCAAGATTTAGTGTTTATGAGTTGTAGGATGCTCTTAAAATTTAAAAGAACCTATTTGAATTGGTGTCTCTGTCAATATTAAATATTATGCATGTGTGCAGTATATTATTCCCAAACAAGATGAGATCTTATATAAAATATAATCTTTCCCATTTCCTAGTTTTCAAAGTGATTTTTTTCTTTCAAATACTTTTGAAAAAATTTGAAAAGTTGCATTGCCTCACAGCCAAGTTATTGCTAGATCTTACTACTTTTGCTTACTTACTTTTTGTGCTTTTAGTCTAAGTAGTAAGCAGTGTGGTATTGGTTTTTACACATAGTAAAGAAAACAACCTCATCTGCACCCTATTCCTAATTCTACCTTTTAGGTCTACGCAGTGTTTATGCATTTCTGATATTTACCTTTGTCTCTCTGTAATGTTCATTATCAACCTAAGACTTCATCTGTTGATTTGCTGTTACCATGGATATTGATTTTATTTAGTACTTTCCCCTCACCTATGTATATAATCATAATATTAATTTTATTTCTGCTCTCAATCCTTCCCCAGCTGTGAGTGGGTACGCACAATGCATGCGTGCTTAATGGTATCAGTGTAAGGCAGTATCTTTTGACTTTGCACATGATGTTATCTAGAAGTACTATTTTCTTTCTAGTTTCTCTGATTCTGTCTCCCAGCTTGTCAGTTTTAATGTTTTTTCTTTGCTTTTGCTTTCCTGGGAGTGAACCCAGAAATGCTTGCCCACCGAGCTAAATTGCCAGCACTTTTTATTTTGTTCTTTTGAGATAGTGTCTCCCAAGGTTGCCCAAGCTGGCCTCGAACTTGTGACCCTCCTGCTTCAGTGTCCTTCATAGCAGGATTAACAGTCATCCTTTACCACATGTGGCTTTGATTTATTTTCCTTTCTTTCCGTGTCATCTAAATGTATTTTAAAGGAGGATGAAGTGTTGATGCTTAATAACACTGTCTTAAATTTCACTGTTGGATACAGGAATTTTCTCACCCTGATTTTTACTGTAGGCCTACTAAAAGTTACTTGTATTTTGTCAAGGTTGATACTGTTTACATTCTGTTTTAAAACTGAATTAAGTGTACCATTATTTTTCTGTGAAAACAATGAACTGTTTTGTTTTTCAGTGTTTCCCTCTGCCATTCAGAAATTTCTTTCACCAAATTCAAGTAATGGCTAATGATCATTGAGCACAGTTTATTTCATTTGGTTCGTTTAAGTAAAATTGCTATCCTAGTTTGCCAAGGGGTTGGGGTGCATTGTCACAGATACAGATGTTGAGTGATGTGTTCAGCTGGCAGGAGAGTCACCACGTGCTCAGGTGCTGGTTTGTGCTGTCTACTCTTCGCTGTACCGAGAGCTGTCAGATCTGTGAGGTTCTGATAGGGTCTTGGAGTCCTTACCCGTGCTCCCTGATAACAGCTCTCTGGCCTTTTCGTTTCTAGATCTTAGGGATGGCTGAGGTGTCTGCAGTTAGTGATATAGGCATGTCTTAGAGGAGACTGAATGAGTTTGGAAATTTCACTCATTGGCGGAAATTCTGAAATTTGCATTCTTGCCCATTGCCTCAGTTTCTTGTGGGAGGCTTATGTTAACTGTGATAGTAACTGCTATCCTCCCGCTCTGTCAGTTAGTTAACTGGGATAGTAACTGCTGTCCTCCCGCTATGTTAACTGCGATAGTAACTGCTGTCCTCCCGCTCTGTCAGTTAGTTCATTTGGAAAACCTACAGTTACATCACAGTGACTGTGAAACACTGAAGACTTTCCTTATAAAGGATAAGACAAGGAGACACCCACTGCAGTCCCTCTCACTATGCGGTCATTGCAGTAATGGAAGACGGAGAAATGGAACATAACGATGGGAAGGAACTGAAGCGCTGTTTCTGGATGACATAATTGTGAATGTGGAAATCCTAAGGAATCCACAAAGTAAATATTAGATCTGAGTGAATTAATGCTGCAACGTTTATGGTTAATATTTAAAAAATTTTTGTATTATGTAGTAGCAGCAAAAAATTGGAAAATTAAGTTTAAAACCCCAAGCCTATAGAACAACAATAAGCTTGAAATGTTTAGGAGTAAATTTAACAAAGTATCTCTAAATATTCTGTATTGAAAAATTACCATAATGGTGGCTTAGAGAAATTAAAGATCTAAATGGAGAGAGATGCCATGTTCATGTGTTGGAGGACTCATTATGAAAGCTGTTGGTCCCTGGGTTGATACGTAAAATTCTACTAGCTGTTTTAACTCAATAAGGTAATGAAATCCAGAAAAATCAAGTAGATATTCCAAAAAGAAGGTCATAAAAATGGCCAGTAAGTACTTACAGGTTCAGTATCACCAGCCATCAGGAAGTATTAATTAAAATCCTAGTGGAATACCATTATACATTAATTAGGGTACCTAGATTCAAAAAGATGACAGTGGTAAGGGCTAAGGAGAAGTAGAACAACTAGAATTATCATGCAATGCTGGTAGATATGTACAATGATAGAATTGCTTTGGAAAACTGTTTAGCAATTTCTAAAAGATTAAACATAACAGTGACTCAGCTCCTACTCTTCCATATTTATTATTCAAGAAAATTGAAATATATGTCTGTGCAGATGTTCATTGATACTTTATTATTATTATTTATTTATTTATTTATTTATTTTTCCGGTACTGAGAATCAAACTCACGACCTTGTGCTTGCCAGTCAGGCACTGTGCCACTGAGCTAAACCCCCAGCCCCTGATACTTTATTATAATAACCCCAAACTGAGGGCAGTGCAGTAGCCCTTTTTTATTATAGGGGTCTCCCAACAGTTAAAAGGATAAGCAAATTGTACCATATATGTATAATATTATTCAACAGTAGAGACAAACATCAGATGTACCCAGTATACATGAATATTAAAATCATTCAGCTGAGTGAAATAAACCCCAAATGAGTTTCTATTGTGATTCCACTTGTATAAAAATAAAATGTACATTACTCATAATGTAAAACAAATCATTGGTTACTGGGAGCCAGGCACACTAAAAAGAGAGACTTTGTCAGAAGGTATGAAATTTTAAGGCATGATGGAGATTTCTATACTTTGTGACAGTGGGTTTTCATATGTATATACAATTGTCAAAGCCTATTGAATTGTACACTATAAATACAGTTTGTTCCATATAAATTATACCTCAAAGTTGATAAAAATAGTGACTGAAAAATGGTTGATAGAAAATACTGTACTGTCTTGATTTAAATTCCCAGAGTTTGGGGCTGGGGATTTAGCTCAGTGGCAAAAGCGCCTGCCTGGCAAGCGCAAGGTCGTGAGTTCGGTTCCCAGTACCGGAGAAAAACAAAACAACAACAAAAAAAAAATTCCCAGAGTTTAATGTTAGGGTTTTTAAAAAAGCTGAAAGTGATAAAATGGAAAAGCTGTTTTGAAAAACTTGTTTTCTAAATGTGTAGCTCCACCTTGAATTTAAATATATTTTTAAAAATAAAAGCTCTTGACAAAAAGTGGACACACATGATACTGTACACACAGGGTACTGTTCAGTTTTTGCCGGCCAGTTGTAAAAATGAAGGTAAAATTCACCTAATTGATCTAGGCATGATGCATTCTGGAGGCTGAGGTAGGAGGATCACTGTGAGTTCATGGCCAGCCTAGGCTGCAAAGTGAGTTCAAGATCAACCTGAACTGTATAGTAAAACCCTAAGAAAGACCAAAAAAAAAAAAAAAAGAGAGAGAGAGACCAGAGAGCCTCCCCATGAGTTCAGGAGCACACCCTGTGCTCGGAGCCTGGCAAAAAGACCAAAAAAAAAAAAAAAAAACCCACCTCATTTCAGAACACTCAAATTCCAGGTGTATTGGGTACATTGTCACAGGAACTGGCTTATGGAACTTGGAAGTTTAGGCTAGAACCAAGAATGAATTCCGGTCGTAGGACTCTGTCTGTTCTCTGAGCCATCAAAGACCCTGTTATGAAATTGAGTGGGGCAAAAGTAATTAAAAGGGTGCTAAAGGTGCTGTTAGGCAAAAACAGTGAGAAAGGAAAGGTGGGAATTTCAAACCCACTAGAAAGGGGGAAGGTGGGTTGGAAAGAATCCACCGGCCTAGAGATCCACGGCACTGCTTTATGTAAAGCCGGTAACAAATGCCCACGCGTGACATTTCTTTTGTCCACCAGGTACCACTTGTAGCCAGCAGCACACACACGTGCACATAAATACGCACACAGATCCTTGACTAACAGGTAGTATTTTGGAAATAATTTTCTTATTGTATATTATGGTTAAATGAAAATTGACCAGAAAGTGGTTTTTATTGAAAGACAACTACAAATAAGTGACCATACTTTCTGAAGATCCGCATCCCTGTGAAAACTGCTTATAGTGATCACTGTTAGTCTTTCACCCTAAGGCATCGTCACATTTTGAACATATCTAGATTATGTTCTTGAACTAGCAGTGCCTTTTATTTGTGTTCTCAAGGCAACTGGGGCTTAGTAGAAAGAACATCTGTCATTGTTCAGTGGAGATAAGAGTGATAAAAAGGAAAGGCTGCTTTGAGAAAGTTGGCTGGTAGCCATCTTCTTTTAAATGAATACTTAGTGTTAAACAACGTACCCTTCTCCACTGGAGATAAAAATGCTGTACAACACAGTCCTTTGAGACTTGAGGCCAATAAAATTTGAATTGTTTCGTGCGCTCAGAACTTTATCCTCCTGCAAAGTTATCATTTGAATTTCCATTCTATGAAATACTAGACTTGGCTCCATGATCAGATATTTAACTTATATTTTTAAGTTTTTTTGTTAAAGTACCTGTAAAGTTACTATGATATGATAACATCATCATATTTTGTTTCATTTTCTGTAATATTTTGAAAACAAAACCAAGTGGCAGCTGTATTAAAACTTGTAAGGAATAGAGAACAGAAATTACTTTCTAATTGAGGTACAAGAAGCTTTAAAATGCCTGTTCATTCTTGTCAGCATTAATGAATGACTCAGTGTTTTGTTAGTATTGGCACCCTTTATTTTTGAATTATAATAGTGAATATTTCCAAGTGTGTAAGAAAAATTTGTATGTGACATAAGGAATCCAAATTTGGTAGTGATGAATGAATGGAATTTTAGATGTGAAAGACTGGAGTGTTTGTATTTTACTTTTTAGGTCTGACAAATAATAGAAAGTGCTGGGTGGCTGTGGGAAGGAACTCCGCTGTTCTTATCTGGTAAGGGCGTTACACAGCTAAGTTATTGGGTAAGATGGAATACTTAGTTTTCAAACTCAGGAGAATAGTTTTTAGAGCACATTTCCACCGTGCCCAGCGCTGACGGCAGCCAGAGGAGAGGAGTGTGCATTCACACGAGTGATTAGTATTTGCTGTGTTTGTAGTTGTCAGCCCTCGCTCTTCTGGGGACAGTGGTTTTGCAGGTATGTTTGTACTTCCCCAGGAGTGAGCCAGGCTTCTGTGTGTCCTTCAGTCCTCTGGAAAAGCCATCTAAGAACTTCTCTCTGTGTGCTTTGGCTTGGTGGCATTTCCATGTAAACAGCAACAGTGTTTGGAAGGAGCTGTAGGTGAGCTGGGTTTTGGATATATATTAAAAATTCCAAGTCGTTCCCACAGCAGCAGGCACTGCACCTGTATTGGGTGAGGTATGCTCTGATGTACTATACTGGGATATGGGAGGAGCAAACCAGACAAGACCTGAAAGGGGAGGAGTTGCTAGCTGAAGAGTACAAGGCCAGGTAGCAGGCAAAGCATGTATAGAGCTGTAGAGGGATATTTGGAGCTGGTGCCCGTGAGGCAGGAAGGGAAGGGACAGTGGGATTGGAGAGGAGCAAGAGAGGGAGACGGTGGCCTGAGATAGGGTTGATCAGTAGGTGGAAAATGGATTGCATAGGTCCTCAGGAAATGGTGAGGAGTTTGAAGTGATTTTAAGCAACTTAAATGATAATGCCAGGTTTTCAGTAAGGGAGAAGTCACTGATATGGAGAGAATAAATTAGAGGGACTCATCAGGGGCTTAAAGGGGAATAAGGCCTTGGTTGTCATCATCATCATCATCATCATCATCATCAATAGCCAGCAGTATTTATTTTTGCTTGCTATGAGCTGAGCACTGTGCTAAACCCATTTTTCCAATTATCTAGTAGAAACTTCACAACATCCTAGTGAGGTAGTATTGTTATCCTCGTTTTACAGATGAGGGGACTGAAACGTAGCCAAGGTTAAGTAACTGGGCCAAAGTCATATAACTGGTGTCAGAGCTGAGATTTGAGTCCAGACATGATAAAATTCTAAACCCTGAGCTGTTAGCCACTGGGCCTATGTTTTCAGCCTGTGGGGCAGTGATCTGTTAGTGGTCTTGAAATTGAGTGGATCACACTGGGATTGTTTTTCTAGAATAGAAGATAACCAGAATCCTTGATATATGGTAAAGATAAAATACTGTTATATGAAAGCTTGCTTCATGTTTTATTTCCTGACTGCATTTATGCATGTGCGAGCTAAACAGCATTTTTCCAGACTAGCTGATGATGGCTTAGGCTAGCATGGCAGTACAGATGGTGTGCAGGTCGTGGTAAGAAATGGGATGTATGGGCATGGCTGCGGGAGTGTGAGCAGCATCAGTCATGGTGTATGCTGCATTCGGACTGCTTAAAGGGAGACTGATGCTTCTTAGAGAAGTCCTCCTGGGTGCTGTTTTATACCCAGTTCTGTAGCATCTCTCAGGTGCAGCTCATAGGGCTTGGGATCTGTCTTGCCAAGGGTAGCAAATCTATAAGTTGGCCAGGAAGCCATGAGGTGACCTGTCCCTGAAAACTGCCGGAACAAGCCTGTGGAGCCTTAGAATTTGCGGTAACTAGTGACCCAGCTGGTGGCAGGATGAAAAGGCCACAAGTGCGTGGTGGTGAACCACTTGCAGCTCTAGAGTGAGGGTATAGGAGCTGCTTTTGCTGGAGTTGAATGGAATCCAAACAGGCTTTAGGTGTTCAAACAGGCTTTCTGCAGCTCAGATACAGTTCATTTTGGTCTGATTTTCTGTGAGGCTCATTTCTTTATTCTCAAACATAAATGTTTTCGTAATATCTGCTGTGCACACTGCTGCAGGGTCTCTGTCTTGTGCATTTAGTGGATACTAACTGAAAGCAGAATAATAGAGCAGTTAAAAATGCTTGGTATGAATTCCCATTCTCTGTCTCTGCAGAGTGAGGAGTTGTAAACATTATACTTTCAAAGGTCTGTAAGTTAGATGGCAGGAAAGAAGAGCTGGGTCAGGGACATTGTAGGGCAGGTGGGTTGGCTTCTGAGTCTGTCTTGGCTAGAGACCAGCATGCTCTGGGCAGGGTGCATTGCTTTGGAGAAAGAGGAGGGCTGTGGTCCTTGCAGTAGCACCCACAAAAGATAACCCAGTTTCTTTGAGTGATAGCTCCTCCCTGTTATTCCTAACACTAGTTCCTGGTGTTAATAACTGAAGTACACAGAGTAATTGCCAGTTGGTACTTACTCTTTTGGAAAGGCATAACCTGAAAGTTAAGTTTGTTCTTACATTTAATTTTGAAGTCACCAATGATTTCATGTGGTGTGCTGAGTCAGTAAATGATAGGCTGTGATCCTTAACCTGGGTAAAGTTTAACCACATAATGAGATACTTTATTTTCATTGACTACTTTTGAGGAGTTTCAACATTTCGGCTATATTGAGGACTTTAAAAATAAACACTCAGTACAAGGTAATTTATAGATGCATTACCTGTGTTTGCAACAACCTGTTTGTTATATGGAACCCATCCAAGCTGGTCTTTGTGAACCTGAGAAATTGATTTTTCTCCTCTCATTTTTGTCCTGAGTTTGGCAAATCTGAAAAGAGTGACATTGTCTCACTGAACTGACCATTTGAAGACCTCTGTTTTAGAAGTGAGTGACGCAAGTATGATACAGTGAGGGGTATATAGATGAGGAGCTTACCTGTATAATTGTCACAGTGGGAAACACACACTTGGGGCTGTGCACCAGAAAAAAAATTAGGCTTTCTCTTTGGACTTCTTTCAGCTTTTGTGTGTTTTAGAGCATATATTTCATTAGTTGTCATACATGTATGAAGTATGTATATAAACATCCATGTATTGGGAGAGTACCCTTTTTTGCCAGTACTGTAGATATAATTTGAAAATGTTTTGAGGGTAATACATATTACTATTTATTTTTAAAAATATATTTTAAATAACTGTCTCATGTTTTAACATTTTGAGAAAACCAAGAGTTTTCTACCTGTGATAAATCAGTACTGGTAATGATAAAGTGATTGCCTATTCGTTGCAGTACAAAGTAAGACTTGTTGTATATGAAACTAATTACTGAGGTATGGCCTGACAGGTGTGAGCCATTTTCTTCTGGTGCTGGAAGAATTTAACCTTGTGTAGAATATGTTTCCTGATTTAAGCACTGAACCTTCCTGCTATCTGTCTGGAAAATAGGGCATGGAGAAGGTGTGACATCGTATGCTTATTAGCTTAGCCCAAAGTTCGACCTTCCCTCCCTACCTGTGAAATCTCTTACAGTAACAAGGTTGGGATGCCACACCAAAATTCCTGGCCTCATCTATCAGCTTACAGTGTTTTCTAAGGTGAACTGTGCATTTTCAGAGAATCAAGGAATCCTTAGTTCAAAAAGTTTTGTCCCTCTCCCCCAAAAACCTTCTCTGTAAAATTAGAACCCATAAGCAAAACTTCCTGACTAGGACAGAAGATAATGTCAAGAATCAACAAATTAAAAGGCTGGGCATAACAAGGCAAACAACAGAGTAAAGAGGCAGTCTACACAATGAGAGGAAATCTCTGCTACTCTTTTGCTGATAGAGGGTTAATTACTCTACCTGGAGTCGTTTAATTGAGGTATATTGAGTAAATCTAGGTGGTTTTTCTGAAGGCTTTTGTTTCCATTTTTGTTTCAATGATGCATATGTATTGTAATTTATATTGACACTTGGTCTTTAAATTTTTTTTTATTAGAACATGTTAGTAATACCTAATGAAGTTTTGGGGGATTGATACATGCAGGAAACTTACCTTGCTCATTTTAAGTCCCATTACCTCCCCTCTCTTTTCCTCCATTCCCCCACCCCTTTCACCCTTTATACAGGTCTGTCTTCTAATTTCCTATCATTCTCGAATCTGTTTATTTAGGTGAATGTGGATTATTTGGCATTACATGCTGGTCTTTAGTTCCATTCATTTTCCTGCAAATGACACAATTTCATTCTTCTCTATGCATGAATAATATTCCCATTTTGTATGTGCCACATTCTGAGAAATCCATTCGTGCACTCGTAGGCTGTTTCCATAGCTTAGCTGTTGTGATTTGTACTACTATAAACAGGGATATACAGTATCACTATAGTATTCTGTCTTTAATTTTGGGGGGTAGAGCTAGATCAAATGGTATTTCTAGTTTTAATTTTTTGAGAAATCTCAGAGTAGTTGTAATTTACCTTAATGGCTAAAGATGTTGAGCATTTTTTTCATATATTTGGTGGCCATTTCTACTTTTTTTGAGAAGTACTATTCAGTTCATTTGCTCATTTTTAATGGGGTTTTTAATTCTTTATAGATTCTAGTGATTAATCTATCAGCAGAAGAGTAGCTAGCAGAGACTTTCATTGTATAGACTGCCTCTTTTCCCTGTTGTTTGCCTGGTTTGCAGAGCTTTTTAATTTGTTGATTCTTGACATTATCTCCTGTGCTATTCAGGAAGTTTTTGCTTATGGGTTCAAGTGTTTCCCCTATGTTACCTTCCAGCAATTTCAAAGTTTCTGATTTTATGTCTAGGTCTCTTATCTGCTTTGATTTGATTTTGGTAGAGGGTGAGAGAGAGGGATCTAGTTTCAGTCTTTTGCGAGTGGATATCCAGTTTTCCCAGCACCATTTGTTAAAGAGGCTGTGTTTTCTCCAGTATATGGTTTGGCCTGTTAAAAATGAGATGGATGTAGACGCATAGCTTTGTTTCTTCTCTCTTCACTGGTTGATTTTGCCTGTTTTTGTGCCAGTACCACGTTGTTTGTATTACTGTTACTTTTCAGTATGTTAGATCCAGTGTTGTGATGCTTCTAGCATCACTCTTTTGCTCACGCACTCAGCGCTATTGAGTAGTTTGTGTATTTTCTGATTCCATATGAATTTTAGGATTTTTTTCTAGTGCAGTGAAGAATGTTTTTGGTAATATAGCCATTTTCACAATAATAGTTCCTCCAATCCATGAATACATGAGGTCTTAGGGGCTGGGGATTTAGCTCAGCGGCAAAGCGCCTGCCTGGCAAGCGCAAGGTCGTGAGTTCGGTTCCCGGTACCGGAGAAAAACCAAAAAAACCAAA
>NW_004955407.1:28677750-28684735 GCF_000276665.1 Chinchilla lanigera
CCGGAGAAAAACCAAAAAACCAAAAAAAAAAAAAAAAAAAAAAAAAACAAACAAATACATGAGGTCTTCATTTTCTAATGCTTTTAGTTTGTTTCTCCAGCTTTTTGTAGTTTTTATTGTAGAAGCCTTTTGTCTCCGTGATTGAGTCCTAGATATTTGATTTTTTTGAAGTTATTGTGAATGGAATTATTATCCTGATTTCTCTCTCGGTAGGCTCATTGGTATCTAGGAATGCCATTTTTTTCAAACTTTATTTTATGAAAAATGAAAATTTCCTAACAGAAGAATAGGATAAAAATAATGTGCTATGTGCTGTTATCTTCAAAGTATTTACTCAGAGTACCAGACAGAAATCAAAAAGTAATGAGCAGACGAGTTAAAAAATTTCCGAGATGAGACTTAATTCAGACGAAATCCCGTGTCTTTTCAGGTTGCTGACGGTTAGAAGCATGCTTTCCGCTGCACTTCCCGACACCGCTTCTGTGCAGGATGTCTCTGAGTGAGAACGCGGTGTTTGCCTACGAGTCTTCAGTGCACAGCACCAACGTCTTGCTCAGCCTCAATGAGCAGCGGAAGAAGGATGTGCTGTGCGATGCCACTGTCTTCGTGGAGGGCCAGCGCTTCCGTGCCCACCGCTCGGTGCTGGCAGCGTGCAGCAGTTACTTCCATTCGAGAATCGTAGGCCAGGCTGACGCGGAGCTTAATATCACTCTTCCGGAAGAGGTGAGCGGTCCACCTTTCTTGTGATTGTCATTTAATTTTATTCAAACATTTCTTGGTTTATGAAGTTAAAAGTAAAGCAGTCTCCCAGTCAGGTGACTGGGGAACATTTCTTAGTTTCTTAGCAGCAAGCCATTTGTTTGTCTTTTTTCACGGTAGTGGTTACATTCATATGTAAAATCATTAATTTTGGATGTCGATATTTATTGAGCAGTGGAATTGAGTCCCACTGTTAAATTATTTTTAATAAAGTGACTTAAGCCAGGGTGCACCTAGTGTGTTAAACATTTTGAAAAGTCTTGGCTGAAAGATGGTGCTGTGTGACTTTTCCTCTGAACCTTGTCCTGTGATGGGCAGCTGTAACTGGGTTTAGGGCTCTGTAAATCATTTCCCAAGATATTCGCCTATGCAAAGTAGGTGCTCCATAAGGATTTTCTTCCTTCCTTCTTACCTGAGAGTATTTGTATGTTTTGGTAGAAGAAAGAAATTGTGCCTTATTTATGGAGCCTTGGTTGTACATATATCTTTTCTCCTAGGTTATTGTGGAGCTCAAGCTCATAAATATTTACATCTTTGTTAACGTCCTGACTCCAAGAGATCTCTCTCTTGGGCAGAGGAGTGCTGGTTACGCTGACTCTTACTCAGACAGTTTGCTTTATTTAGTTGCTAATGGCTAGCAGAGTGTCAAGTCTGTGCATTTGGGGCCCAGAAGTGTTTAAGGGTAATATGGAGTGTGTGGAACTTCTGTGTCTGACCTATCTGTGTGAGATGTTCCCTGCTGGATACCGTTAGGTAAATTATGAACTAAATTAGGGTGTAGCTTGTTGTTAGCTATGCATAGTTCCATGAAATTTTGACTGTGTTTTGGGAGTGAATAGGTTATCATTTCTGTGGCAGGGATCAGAGTGAAGGAGGGAATACCAAGAAGTGACCAAGGTCGGTTGTAGACTAGCCATTGATTTTGCAAAGGAACACAAATCATAATGGAGACATACTCATTATTATGGTTCATATTTTCGAATTACTGAATGAGTCTTTCCAACTAGAACAAAGTGTAACTCAGGCGTTTGTGAGGAGAGATACATGTGTGCATGTATGTTATGTATTCTAATTTCAAGTATAAATCTTAAATTTTCAAACATTTGAGGTCTTTTATCAGAGTAACAGGTTGAAAACACTGTTATATAACCTACTAGTTTAAAATTCTTTTTTGGTATTTTAACTTATTTTAGAAAATTTTAATTGAAATCTTGGTAAGTAGTTATAAATACCTACACAGCTATAAAAAATAATGCAGAGTTCCCAGTTTGACCAGTATCCTCTGGTGGTGACATTTTGAAAAGAATACTGTATAATGTTACAGCTGGATATGGATGTTGATGCAGCCCACTTAGGGTATTCAGATTGCTGTCATTTTACTTGCTCTTATTTCTGTGTGTATTTATTAGTTTTACAATTTTCTTCCCTGTGGCGGTTCTTCTGTGTTCCACAGTTAAAATACTGAACAGTTGCCTTAACTAAGGATCCTGGCTGTTGGCCGTTTGTAATTATGTCTGCTTCTTCCCACCCTTGTCCCGTACTCCCTGAAGATCTTTCTACCCTTGATTGTCACCAGCCACTAACCTTCCTTTTTCTAAAGTTTTCTCTTTTTAGAAATGTTATGTAAATGGACTTAAGTATGTAACCTTTTGGGATTGACTTTTTCCACCTAGCACAGTTCCTTTGAGATTTATCCAGGAGTTGTGTATCAATAGTGTGTTCCTTTTTATTGCTGAGTAGTAGTCAATAATATTAATGGATCACTGGGGTTTTTTTGGTTTTAACATTTTATATATTGAAGGAGATGAAGCTATTTGCAGTTTTTGACTATACCAAATAAAGTTGCTGTGAACATTTGTGTACAGCTTTTTGTGTGAACATAAGTTTTCATTTCTTAGGGAGGATGAGGAGTGCTATTGCGGGTCATATGGCAGCTGTATTTTAGTTTTATATGAAAGCACCGAACTGTTATTCAAAGTGTCTGTGCCATTTCACGTTCCCACTGGCACTATGCGAGTGATCCATTTTCTCTGTGTAGCATTTGGCGGTATCACTATTTTTATTTTAGCCATTTAAAAGTTAAATATCCAAAGCTTAGCCTGAGTTTTAAAAAGTCACAAATTAAATTAAAAATATTTGGTCATTCCTATAGAAACTCAGTGTTTTAAAATAATTTTGTCAAGTAACCCAGAAGAAAACTTTCTCTGCATTAGAGCAGGTTCCATTTGCCGCTCCTCTTGAAGAGGCAGGTGCCCTGTGCAGGTTTCTGCCTGAAGCTTCGTCTTGTAGAATCCATGCAGAAATAGTACTGAGATGTGACTTTCAGAACTTCACCTAGATCACTTTCAAAATCTGGGCCTTTTAAAATTTTATTACTAGAAATTTTTGGCATGAGATGCAGTACTTACCTTACTGTGCATGAATCAAGAGTTCTTTGTGTTTTACTTGTTTTTATCTTTAAAAATTTTAGTTTCATAGTTTGTAGCAGTTGGGTTGCTTGGCCATATGGAGCTGGCCTAGGAGTGGGTACCTGACACTTCCTGTGCATAGGTTGTGCATGGAGTCCATACTCCTTCATTTCGTAGATAGTTATTTTATTTCCCCTATCATGGGAAAATTGTCTAGATCATGTGAATAAACCGTAGCTCATATATGATTAACAGTGGGGTCTATAAAGCGGATGGCATATTTGGCTAGGGTGTGATAAGCATGTGCATCTAGCCTTCCTTACTTTTATATTTCCTAGAAGAATATTTTTCTTAATACCTGTTTTATAATTGTTACAAATATGTTATATATCTCTCTATTCCCTTTCTGCTTCTCTTGTCACCTACTAGAGAGCTTTCAAGTAATGTTATTTTTATTCTGTATTTTAACAGGTGACAGTTAAAGGATTTGAACCTTTAATTCAGTTTGCCTATACTGCTAAACTCATTTTAAGTAAAGACAATGTGGATGAAGTATGCAAGTGTGTGGAATTTTTAAGCGTACACAATATTGAGGAATCCTGCTTTCAGTTTCTCAAGTACAAGTTTTTAGACTCCACTGCAGACCAGCAGGAATGCCCAAGAAAAAAGTGCTTTCCATCACATTGTCAGAAAACAGACCTTAAGTTTTCACTTTCAGACCAGAAGGATCTAGAGATTGATGAAGTTGAGGAATTTCTAGAAGATAAAAATGTTCAGACTCCTCATTGTAAACTCCAGAGGTATCAAGAAAATGTAAAAACATCACCTCCCCTACAAGACAGCGCCAGCCAAACGTGTGAATCCATGTGCATGGAGAAGAATGCTGCTCTGGCTTTGCCGTCTTTATGCCCCAAATACAGAAAGTTCCAAAAGGCATTTGGAACTGACAGAGGCCGCGCTGTGGAATCCGGCATCAAAGATGTTCAGGCTTCTTCTGTTCAGTCAAGTGAGACATCTGAAAATGAATGTTTGGGGAGCGTCCAGGATTGTGCAGATTTGCAGGTGATTCTGAAATGTGAAGAAAGTAAGTTGCCAGTGGAAGAGACAGCAAAGAAGAAAGAGCCTGCTTTTCAGGTTTCAACAGAAAAAGCAGAAGGGACTGCTTTCCCCCACAGTTCTGCAGACCCGCACGGGCTCTACTCTCTGTCTCTTTTACACACGTATGACCAATACAGCGACTTGAGTTTTGCTGGTATGCAGGGCGCAGCAGTGAAAACAGAAAAACCTTTGTCAGGTACAGGTGTTCCAGAAGAGAAAGCATTTGCTGAAAGTCAAGATTTACCTTTGAAAGATGACTCAGGCCCCAAGGAAGACGGCAGCCTTGCATCCAGCGATCGGAGTAGCGTGGAGCGAGAAGTAGCAGAGCACCTAGCAAAAGGCTTCTGGAGTGACATCTGCAGCACGGATTCCCCTTGCCAAATGCAGTTATCACCTGCTGTGGCCAAAGATGGCTCAGAACAGATCTACTCTCAGAAACGGTCTGAGTGTCCCTGGTTAGGTATCAGGATCAGTGAGAGCCCAGAGCCTGGTCAGAGGACTTTTACAACGTTAAGTTCTGTCAACTGCCCTTTTATGAGCACTCTGAGTACCGAAGGGTGTCCAAGCAATTTGGAAATCGGAAACGACAGTTACGTTTCAGAGCAGCAGGAACCTTGTCCGTATGCTTGTGTGATTAGCTTGGGCGATGACTCAGAGACAGACACAGAAGGCGACAGTGAATCCTGCTCAGCCAGAGAACAGGAATGTGAGGTGAGCAGGGGTATATTCCTAATTCATCGTCGTAGCAACCATTAATCAGGATTTACTGAGACCGCTCCCACTGCACCACTAGGGATATGAGCAGGCTCAGGCAGGGAGGAGGAACTCACACACTATTAGTTACAGGACCATGTGACAAATACCAGAAGAATGAGATGCAGTTTGAAAGATGTCTGGGTTCATATATTTTAAGTAGGTTTGTTTCTATCAACCATGGAGTAGATTCACACACTGGCTGTATAACTGTGTAAGTCAAATGTTTCCCAAGAGGAAAAAGAATGATAATTCCTTCATCATTACTGGATGACTCCTGGTAAAATGTATCATATATTCAGCATTACTCATTGCCACAAGGACCTCTGGACCTGGGATTATTCACTGAGCCATTGTTTGGCAGTGACTAATCGTAGAAATGTGGCTTCTAACATAAAGTTTTCTTGGACCTGATTTTTCATGACCATTGCTTTTTTTCTTTCTTTTTTCCTTTAACCCCACCCTCTTTTTCCTTCAGCCATGTTAACTTTTAGTTAAACAAATACCTTAACTGAATGAGTTACATGTAGCTAGTATGTTATTAATTATACCAAACTTGACCTGTGTACTCTGTATATAAAAGTTTGTGATTAGTAGCTACTTTTTATAAAATATTAAAATATATCCCATATAAGCACCTGTTCTCTTTTTAACATGTTCCCACTAGCTTGAACCATTGGTGGTACATGTATGACCATCTCATTGGTACAAATGGATTTAATCGCATTCATCAGTCTTCTTACTAATAATACTAATAAACTACTCGATGTCATGCATGTACCACCGGTGGTTCAAGCCGCCCAGCAGCGAAGACATGTGAATTAACAGCCCTGTCGTGAATCTGGTTTTTAAAAATTGCAGTTTTGTTTAGTTTTCTGAAGTTGAATTTTCTCTTTATAGCTGGAACTTATACTTTCTTTTTACAATTTTTAAAAAGCTTACCACATTTTTTCTTTCTTTGCACTTTCTTGTTTTATTGTGAGAATGTGAAAACTACCCTTGTAACAAAATTTTAAGTGTACAATACAGGGTTAACTACAGGCACAATATTGTATAGCAGGCCACTAGAACTTACTTAAATGAAACTTTGTTCATTGAAAGGTAACTCCTTGTTTCCCTCTTCCAGCCCCTGTAGCACCATTCCATTTTGTCTCTAGGAATTTGACTATTTTTCGTAGTTCTCATTTGTGGGCCTCATTCTTGGGATCATGTAGTTTTTTTATTTGGCCTATTTCAGTTAGTGTAATGTTCTCCGGGTTCACCTGTACTGTTAGAAGATGCCAGATTTCTTTCTTTTTATAAGACAGAGTAGTAGGCTATTGTGATAGACACCACATTTTCTTTATTCATTTGTGCCTGGATATTCAGTTTATTTCTATATTGTGGTTATTGTGAACAATGCTTCCGTGAATATAGAAGAGCAAATATCCTCTGAGATACTGATTGCGATTCCAAACCTAGTGTGGGGTTCCTAGATCATATGGTGGTTTTATGTTTCAGTTTTTGAGAAGCTTTCATACTGTTTTCTTTAGCAGTTGCACTGTTTTACGCTACTGATAATTACTGTTCATTTTTAATTTTTTTAAATTTTTTGGTACTGAGAATCGAACTCAAGGCCTTGTGCTTGCCAGGCAGGTGCTACGCTGGCTTTTACACTGATCCAGTGTACAAAGATCACATTGAGTTGCATCCCTGGCCTTTACACTACTACGAGTGTAGAAAGATTCTAGTTTTTCCACATTTCATTCTTCAGCTTTTTCTTTGGTTTTGTAGCTAGCTATTAGATGACGTAAGTTTGAAAGCAGCTGTTTCTTTTTTCTCTGGAAGTAGATTGGTGATTTAATTTAAAAATAATATGTAGATATTTTTAATTTAGTAATAACATGTAGATATTTACATCTGTGTATTTATATGACATTATAAATTATTTAAAATTATACTGTAAAAAAATGTCAAAAGTAACATCA
>NW_004955407.1:28684835-28736060 GCF_000276665.1 Chinchilla lanigera
TTTTTTTTGGTTTTTCTCCGGTACCGGGAACCGAACTCACGACCTTGCGCTTGCCAGGCAGGCGCATTGCCGCTGAGCTAAATCCCCAGCCCCTACTAAGAGATTTTGTATGAATAATTTCTATAGGCTTGAAAGGCAACCTAATTAGGTTGCCAGACTAACTGACCAGTATTCCTTTTGTGTTTTTGATAATATAATTAAACTCCCATAATTTTCTTATTTGAAAGAAAAGTCATCTTTTCCTTTTGCCAAAAGTAGTAGAAAATGACTCTAAAATATTAATAAGATTTAAATTTTTTTCTACATTTTTTTTCTACAAGTATAATGTGTAGCTATATGAAACTATTGCTTTCTTGACAGAAAAAATATGTTTTCTGAAATGATTTAGAAATTGCTGGCATAATTATACCAATATTAAATCAGTGCTGCATAGTAATATTTAAAGAATAAAATGGATTTCATTTTTGGTTGAAGAAACATTAAAATATTTTAGAAAGAAACTTAATGAACTCTGTAGGGTATTAACATGCAGTAGTAAAATATCTTAGATTCTATCATTTCATTTTGTTTTTGTGTCTGGTGAGAGATACTACCTTCTCAATTTATCTTCTGAATCCTCTCTCAGGTTGGACATTTACTATTAATTTTTATTATAATGGATGGTATAAAAACTGAGAATAGGGACCACTGAAAAAAATCTAAGCTCTTTGATAAAAATGAGATATGGTTCTTTATCTTCCCAGGTTTAAGTATAATTATAAAATAGCAATTACTCATGTTTATTTCACCTTCCAGGTAAAACTGCCATTTAATGCACAACGAATAATTTCACTGTCTCGGAATGATTTTCAATCCTTGTTAAAAATGCACAAACTGACTCCTGAACAACTGGATTGCATCCATGACATTCGCAGAAGAAGTAAAAACAGAATTGCTGCACAGCGCTGTCGAAAGAGAAAACTCGACTGCATCCAGAATCTCGAATCAGAAATTGAGAAGCTGGTAAGTATGCAGGTCTCCCATTGTTACTTCAATCCCAAAACTTTATTTTTTAATTATTTTTTTGTTTTTTTTCCGGTACTGGGAATTGAACTCATGACCTCGCGCTTGCCAGGCAGGTGCTGTGCCACTGAGCTAAATCCCCAGCCCCCAAACTTTATTTTTTATAGAGGAAATTGCTACATCAGTTCCAACATGTGAGTTAATGCTCAATTACATATTTCAAAATGTAACAATTACTGTTTTAAGATAAACTACATGACATTTTCAGAAAGAGTAGGGAAAATAGGGTTTTACTGACTTATGTAAACTTTTAAAATTTATTTGAATATTTGTTAGTATATGTTTGCATTACATAATGATTACAGTTGTCATGGGGTCAGTACATGAACATAACACATCCTAGTTCCACATCCTAGTGGTTTTTTTTTGTATCCTAGTTCTTTTAACTCTGGCTATATTTCTTAAAAAATTATTTTTAAATTAAGGATGCTTGTAGTGGTTGAGTAAAGATTAAAAAAATTAGAAAGCATTTCAATTTCTTTGTGGTAAGCCTAGTGTCTGTTTGGGTAGCTAAATGAAATGAACTAAAGTACCTGTTTTGGATGACACCAGAAATAGACCAACCTGTCTTTCATCCAAGGAAAAAAACATTCTGATAGGATATAGTAATCTGAATGGAACATTTTAAGATCAAATGAGATCCTAGGTGAGGATAGTGCTTGATTATTGAATCTTTCCATTCTAGCATCAATATGCAAATTAACTGAAAAATAGTTTAATTTGCTTCCACTTTTCTTTTCCCTTAGTGGTTGGTGGAAGGAAACATTGTATGAAAGGACAACTATGATGGTATACAACCCAGCTAAGGGCAAAAAATATGGGTCAGGCAACAGGAAAGCAGCACAGAAGTGGTAAAAACATTCCTTGAATATTCAGTTGTGTGAGTTTGTTAATTATCACTGAAAATCTAAGGGTGTGAGCGTGAACACGAATGGCATTAAACAGTACAACCATGCCTGTATATGCCTGCAGGAAAAATTAAAAATAAAACCTTACCGTTTTTATGTGTGCACTTCAGGCAAAAAGATGAAGTGTATGAAGTATAACGATATAAAAAGATGAAGAAACCAGATGGTTGAGAAATGCAGACATGAGAAATATTAAAAAAAGCAAAAGAAATCTATATATTTTTTTCTCCAGTACTGGGGATTGAACTCAGGGCCTTCACACTAAACTGCATCCCACACCCCATCTGCCTTTTGTTTTTTAAAGTTTGAAACAGAGTTTCGTGAAGTCATTAAATTGCCGGGGTTGGGCTCCAACTTGCTGTCCTCTTGCCTCAGCGTCCCAGAGGGTGTGATTGTAGGCGCACACCACCAAACCTTGCTCTCTGTGAGACTTTTGAATAATTAAAGTTGCTCCAGCCAAAGGAGAATTGTTTCATGTTCAGCAATACTTAGTGTTTTTGTACTGTGTGTCAGTTATACCTTAACCATTAGTATTCTTTCTTATTGCCTAACTTTGAATTCAACACTTACCTGGAAATGTAGCATTTTAAACAGACATGATAGTCTTAGCTATGTTCTACACAGAGATACTTTTATATTGTTGGGGTATGTGGAGCTATTTGAAGTTGGCATAAAGTTGTGCTACTAGAATATTTAGTTCTGTTTCTTACAGTTTTCTGTCTTTCCCCTCAACTGGTTATAATTTATAGTTGGCAGAATTAATCATTTTCTTACTGTCCTACAAATAGAAACAAAGACAAAACTGATCAAGAGTTGCATTACAGTAACTTTATTTTATACATACTTACTAAGCAGTTGTGTTTGCAAGTAACTATTACCCATTAGATGCTTTACTTCCTGGCTTAAAGGTGTCATATTTTTTGATTGAAGAAAGACATTGGTTACTGAATAACTGATACTTTCCATTGTTTAGGGTGAAGGGGTCTTGCTACTTTCTTTGGGCTTTTTATCCTGCTTCCACTTCATCCAAGAGGCAGAGATACAGTGGTTAAAGTGTGGGATGCTGTCACAGAAGTTAGTTCCTCTGAGTAAACCATTTGGTTTCTGTGTGCCTCAGGCTTCTCATCTGTAAATGAGATAGTGTTTCTTCATAGTTTCCAGAGAAGGTGCTCACTTAGGAAGAATAAATGAGTTAATATTTCTGAGTAGCTTATAACAGTGCCTGGCACAGGGTAAGCACTCAGGAAATATTATGTATTTCTTATTATAGCCGCACTGCTGTTTACCAGTGTTCGATTTTCTCTTAGGTTGCTTCCTTCCCACTTTGGTGTTAGGCCCACCTGTACACTACCCTGTCATCCTAATACAGGTCCTTTCACATGGTCAGTAGAATAATGCTTAACTTTCCAACACAGAGTAATTGGCTTTTCAGCAGTTTTTGTGAACTACAAAACGAATGGTCAGTACCCTGTTTATCTGTTGTATTACTTTGGATTCTTCGGCTTCAGGAAGCAGGAGCTATTTAAGAATGAAGGCAGGACTCTGTTGTAGCGGGGTACATGTGTCTCACTCAGAAGCTGGAGAGTGGAGCCAGGCGTGGTAAGCAGCGTGGAGAAGACAGTGGGAGGACGCCCTCAGGGAGCCCTGGGCTCTGCTCCTTCGGCTGCCTGTGCGCCTGCCTCCTGCTGCCTCCTGCTTCCTCCTGCTGCCTCCAGTGCAGACAGAAACTCCACTTTGAGTCACTTTTCTGTTCCCAAGGAGGAGAGCAAGTAATTGGCGTAATTAGGCTCGGATCCATTTTTCTGATTAAAGAGTAGAGGCAGAGGGGCAGGAGAGTCAGGAGCCTTCCTTTCCAAAGCCTGGCGAGGTCTGCTGCACCGTGCTCACAGCGGTCTTGGCCTCTTCCAGCAGCCCCCAGGGAGGTTACATGTAGTTTGCATATCACAGTGACTTTCTTGTTTTGGCTTCCTCAGACTCCTCAGTCCTTCCTAAAGCTCTTGGTTCTAGTCATTTATAGAGGCAAACTCAATTGCAGAGTGCAAAGAGCAAACTACAGATTTCTGTCCTGCTGCAGACGTCTTTCTCCGACAAAAACAAGCAGAAAGTGTGCCATTTACCAGCCACAAGAGCCAGAAGTAAAATATTTTGGTGCTTAAAATAGAGTGTTATGCTGCGGAATGCTGTTTCTTGTCAGTGACAAGCTACATATCTGACAGTGGCCCCTGAGATAAGGGTGCTGAAAAATTCCTCGGGCCTAATGGGCACATACTGAAAAGATAGCAAGATAAACTAGAGAAGAAAGGGAAGACCCCCATACAGCCGCAATGAAGGGTTCAGCGGAAACTCTACAGACCGCAGGGAGTCCTGCTCCCTGCTTGGGAAGGTTTCCATTAACAGCGATGCTCAGAGTGCGTTATCTGCACATAAGCAAATCCAGGGGAAAAGTCACAAGTCATGCAAACCACCACAGACTTGTTTCAACAGAGGCAGTACCTTAATACAAGCCGTGAGCGGGCCCTTGCGAGGGGTCAGGAGAGGCATTGTTATTGTAGGGGACACCACATGTGCTGTTTCCCCTGGAGAACTTCCAGCGGTACATGAAACGGAAATGGAAGACGTGATACTGATGAGCCTGACCCCATGTAGGCTTACACAGTGGTGTTAGTTTTAACAGAAGTTTAAGAAGTTAAAATTTAATGAAGAATATTTAGAAAATAAGAGTGTAAGGCGCCAGGTATGGTGGTAGCACATACCTGTAATGCCAACACTGGGAGGCTGAGGCAAGAGAATCACAAGCTCAAAGCAGCCTGGGTATCTTAGCAACTTGGCGAGATCCTACCCCAAAATAAAAAATTAGCTTAGTGGCCCTGAAGCCCTGGGTTCAATCCCCAGTGCTGTCAAAAAAAAAAAGTGAAGTACTTTTATATGGCTGCACAGTATGTTTTTATTTTGAGGTCAGTGTTATTACAAAAGAAGCAAAAAGTAAAAACTTAAAATTTATAAAGTAAAAAGTTACGGTAAGCCCGGGTTAATTTGTTTTTCAGGTTCAGTGCACTGGAAGTGCACAGTTTGGGTTACAGTAGTGAACACCAGTGTCCCAGGCCTTCGTACTCTCTGCCCGCTCACTCGCCAGAGAAACCTCCAGTCCTCTAAGCTCTGTGGGGGGTCAGTGTCGTGTGTACTGTATGATTACTGGACTGTTCTTATGTTGAGACAGGTCTAGATACACAGTCCTTACCAGTGTGTTACCAGTGTTACGGCAGTCAGTACAGTAACATGCTGTGCAGTGTGGGTTGTAGCCTAGAAACAGTACCCTGTACCGTATAGCTGTGAGCTGTTTTCACAGTGGCACAGTCGCCTCACGTCACACTTCTCAGAACATAGCCCCCTCGTTAAACAAATAGGACTATACCTACAGGAAGTTTGCCTGGGTTGTGAGTGCTGAGTTATGTCATGGATCTTGGCTTTTGTTAAGAGAGAAGAAGCAAGAGGAAGTAAAGCCACAGTTTCGTCCTAACATAGTAGCATGGGGTGTTGAAAATACAGAAGAATGCTAGTGGATTTTTTTTTTTTAAATATGGAGATACTACTTTTTGGAAATATGGCCTGTAGATAAGCAGTGTTTCCAGTCTTTATGGTCTAGGTAGGATTCTAGCAAACTGATTTAAACGAAACTACTTCGTAATTAAACTTTAACATATAAATACAGTAGATTCGCTGTATTTATTACCTTGGTCTGATAATATTTAAGCAGAGAACCCAGTATTTAGTAAGGTGTGGTCTTTGGCTATTGGCTGTTTTCCTGGAGAGAAATCTTACAACTTTTTATAGCTGGTCTTGAGAAGAATAGCATATAAGACTGTGGACAGATTAACACATGAAACACATATTTTCATTATGACAGATTAATCATTCTACAGTGTGTGCAAGGTGGGTCAGTAATGTCAGGTATGAAGGACATTTTCATGTTTTCTGTTTACTCAGAACGTCAAAGGGAGATGTTGGTTTGCATTCAGTGAATAAGCTGTTTCTAATTTGTTTTTTTTTCAGTTTGTACAGGGTCTTTTGAAGAAAAATGAGTATTTGGTGGGTATGTTGATAATACTTACTTGAACATTTATTTTGAATTTTATAGTATATTAGGGGTTGAGCATTAATTTAGCATTATTTTACTATAAAGATTGAATATTTTTAATACATAAAAATAGCATAACTTTTTAAACCTAATATATATATATAAAGTCTTCGAACAAAGTTGAATCACTCTACTTCTCTGTGTTTGTTTCATAAAGTACGTATCTATATAGGATTCCTTCTAGGGTATAAATTTATTCTCTTCTGAGAGACCAGATATTAGAACATAATACATATTTCTAATAACCATATTGGCTCAAGCAAAGGTAACCCTGAAATAAAGGGAACCTTGATTTTTATTTAATTACCAAAACATATTTCTTTTAGTGCCAAATATTGTTGATTGATAATAACTTTATAAGTGATCAGAAATAAGAGTATTCACAAAGCACCTGAGCTCAGGATTGAGGTGTTCAGATACCATTTTGGTTTTTTACCTTTGTCCATTTTGATGGGAGAGGCATAAAACAGGCATAAAACTCACCTGTCCTTAATGTTTTGCAGGTTGTGGTGGAAATTACATTTTAATTAAAAATAAACTTGTCTGTCCATACCAGTCACATTCTACTGGCTGCTGTACCAAGACATACCCCAGTGGGCTTTCTGAAACCTGCCCTTTGTTGTTCTGTGATGTCCTTGAGTAGTGACACTTTCTGATACAGGATCTATGCACCATTGGCTTCCGGTGCCCCCTTAAAGAGGTATCTTCCTTAGTCCCATTCCAGACAGGAGGAGGATCTGGGCACCTGCCTTTTATTGTAGTTTCCAGGTAAAGGTTAGATATGCTAATCTTTGCACTCGAGTGTGGAAGCCAAACAGAAGCTTTGGAGTCAGGTGGTTGGAAAGCCTGTCTGGCCTGGGAAGTTGCTCAGCCTCCAGTCCCCACATTCCATCAGCAGAAATACAGGGGTGAGAATCATATCTACCCCAAGGTTGATGCAAGGATCAAATGAGATAATCTTAGAAAGCTCTTTGGAGCACGTGTTCAAGGCTCAAAAAGTATTAGTGGTATTTTAAATTAAAACAACCCTCTATTCTTTCTATAAGTATCTGCTGGTCACTATATGTTAAATGTGCTAAATACCAGGAAATCAGAGACGAACAGGACCACAGTCCTCACTTACAGTCCAAGCACCACCTGGTCGAGCTTGGTTTCTCACGCTTTGTCTCCTGTTAGTCTTGTCCTACTGTCTTGCTATCTTTTCTCTCTCTCACTCCTATTTTCTGAATCGTTTGCAAATACCATATTATGGCACCTCATTCCTAAATGCTCACAATGTATCTTCTAAAATCGACATTCTTACCTATGCCTAATATCTGTATATACTGACAAATTCAAATCCTCAACTTACTTAATCAGTGAATAAGTTCAATTTACTTAGTCCTCCCTCAAATTATGCTGATTTTACCCAAGATATCTGTTATAGTTGCTTTTAAAAAATAAGATCTACTCAAATGATGCTTTGTTAAGCCTAATAAATCCTTCCATTTAAAAAAAAGTGACGTGTTTTTCAGAGTCTAGGTCTAGTTGTCTGATAGTTTCCATGGCTTTAATTCATTCCTCCCTCCCTTTATTTCCATACAAACTGGAAATGTCTGCATTGATGGATGGAGGTGAAACTCTCACTGTGTTCGGTCCTTCATACTGCGTCATCCGAGGGGCACACAGTGTCAGGGCGTCCCACCTAGGTAGGTGGGAACTGCTGGAGTTCTTCAGCTTCAAGGTTACATCTTTGCACCCTTGAAATCATTCATGACCTGTGAGAGAAAATGAGAAAAGGGAGAGTTTTGTAGGCACTCTGTGTCCCCAGTATGCTTATCCTTTGTTTTCAGCATATATTGATGGCCTTTACAGGGGAGATTATGAAATGGTGTTTTTCTAATTCTTTCATTTACATTTATTAGTTGGCAATCCTCTTTAAATAGGTCTTCTTTCTCTTTTCCTTTCTCCTGCTACTCTCCAGTATCACCACGGTCTTATAGATTGACTTTTTTTCTAATTCACCTTGTGAAAATTAATAGTAATGATTAGACTTTGATGATGATGATGTTCTTTTCCAAGTTTGGCTGACAAGAGGCCCTTAAACCATCACCTGTCCTTCCAGCATGACCCGTTAAAGTTCTGTGGCACTTGCTACCTGCCATAGGTTCTCTATCTCTCCAGCCCTAGATTTGGAATCGCCCATTTCTCCAAAGCATCCTCATTTTTTTTGTTTGTTTGAATGAAATGTTGTGTTTTGGAAAAGCGTACCTCCTTCTGGAGCGTTGCACCTTATGGACCCTGTCAGTTGACAGAGCTAGGAAATACACGTGCCCGTGCCAGTGTTATTCAGTGTATGTGTACACAACACACGCATGCACACAAATGAATAGCATTAGTAAATGAAAGTACATGGAGAAAAGTACATGGAGAATCATGAGTTCATATAGAATTTCCAGTTTAGATTTAGCAGTATAGAAATTCTGACTGCGGTTTTTTTTTTGTTGTTTTTTTGAGACAGGGTCTCTCAGTGCAGTTCAGACTGGCCTTGAGCTCAGTTTGTAGCCCAGGCTGGTCTCGAACTTGCAACGATCCTCCTGCCTCAGCCTCCCGAGTGCTGGGATTACAGGCGTGAGCCACCACGACCAGCTCTGACTGCTTTTTAAAATATGTATTTGTATTTTTTATTTGATGAAAAGAAATGCAGAATTTCAGACAACGTGATAGGAAATTAACAATGGTTGTTATATTACATACTGATACCTTCAGATTGGTTATTCAGATAAATATAGGCATGTAAGATGATCAGACAATTAAACATTAACCATTCCTTTTGTGTTTGTATTTTATCTCATGATGTACAGGGAAAATCTTGGTCCTAATTGTATTAGTATATTCACTAATTGCTTTATCCTAAGAGATATATATGTCACAAAGTTATAATCAGTGTTACTATTGAACAGAATGTTACGATTGGACAGAATTTAAGATTTGTCTTTTTTGCCTTTAAATATATCCAGAAAAAGAGGAGTCTGAAATTATTTGAAGAATTTTTTAACAACTTGATGTACAATTAGTTTCTGTTTATATTTAGTAAGATTTACTCTTTACATTTTTTATGTAAAAATTTTTAAGTATGTAAAATATATTGCTCAAAAAGTTAAAACTGTACATTTTTTAAAAAGTATACTCCGAGGTCTTAAACCCTTTTTCTTCTTGAACTCTGTTTATAGCTACTTCTTACCAGTGAAAACTTTCATATGCTTGGTTTTTTTCTAGAAACAAGCTGGTATCTTATTGTATTCTATTCTTATTACCCTTTCTGTCACATAGAAGTATTTTATCTACACTGTTTTATGCTTTTCACTTAAGTGATTTCTAGAGAACACTGCTTAGTTCAGGAGACGATCGCTCACTGTGCAGTTCGGCCGTGTTCACTTGCGATGGTGTGCGGCGTGTTCAGGGGAGACTGGTGAGCAGTCTCCGGTGGAGAGACAACTGGGGTGCTGCAGTGATTTACTTTGTATTCCTTCATGTTTAGGGAGATATGTATATTAGAGTAGATTCCTAGAAGTGAGATAGTTGGATCAAGAGCAAATACACGTGTAATATTGTTAGCTGTTAACAAATTCCTCTTAGTGGGTGTACCATTTTGCCTTCTCCACAGCAGTGTATGTTTGTCTCAACAGCCTCAGCAAGAGTTTCTTGTCAGCTTTTTTTTTTTTTTTTTCAGTCTGACAGTAAGAATTAGGATCTCATGGCAGTTTTTCTTTTTTCTCTTTTATGGGTAGAACTGAACATTTTTGTTCATGTTTTGAAGGGCTATTTATAGATTTTTTCTGAACTGTTTGTTCAGAGGTTTTATGTCAGAAGAAATCATCAGGGACCATTTACTAGCAGTTAGTACTTTCTTTCCTAAAATATCACTCTTTATCTGGCTTTTGTGGTGCCAAATTCTTATGGTCCTTGACTTTACTGGGTGAATCATATTCAGAATTGCTTTTAAGAAATTATATTTGAATGAATAGTGTACACTAGCTGTTCAAAATAGGGAGCTAAAGTTGCTTTGTTGGTACAAAGTACAGAATGGTGCCCATTTTATTCATTGTTAGATCAGTTTTATTCGGGTACAGTACTTCAAACCTAATAGTTGTACTGTTACTTTAGTCAGAATAGTAGAATACAGTACATTGTAGAAATACAAAGCAGGACAGTGGTAGTATGCTGGGGAGGTATCTTTGGTGATTTATGAGGTATTTACTTGGATTACTTCTTTCATGTAACTGTCAGTTATTAATCTGACTGCTATCATAGTAAATTTGGGTTTTAAGATTAGAGTGAAATTAGCCACGTAGGAGTTAGCTTGAAGTACAGAGGAACAGATGGGAGTACAGAAATAATCACGGTAGAGTTTCAGGGTTACACTCATTTTAATTGTGAAGAAGCAAACCATCTTGTACAGGACACGGTAATGGATGATGTCATCCCTTCTTTAGTGGAGCAGGAGGCATGAGAGTATTAAATTATATGGATATTTACATAAAGATGCAGAAGTCATAAAATACTGTACATGTTGTTGTGATACTTGTAGGGGTTAAGTAGTGGTTCTGGTGTATGGGAAAAAACTTAAACATTCATTGGTTTGTTTAGCCATATTGAATTTAAAAGACAACCCAGCAATGAAAATTTTGCTTATGCTTATTTAGAATAGATTCACCCCAACTTGGATAGGGGAATCCATGATTAAATAATGCTATATCTGAAGAAAGATATTTTTCACTTTCTTCTGGGAGTTGTGTTTCTTGCCATCTCCATTTGCATTGTCTTCTAGGAGGGCATAAAGAGAAAGGGTACAGATGCATTAAATGCGCTCCTCAGAACAAGCCTCAGGGGGTGTATTGGTGTGCTCTTAGTACCTGGGATTCGTTTTATCTAAAAACTGTAACAAAGTCTGCATAAGAAAAACTGTGCTGAGTGAACACTGATCTTAATTTCTCTTTGTTATTGACGTGTACCCATTTCTCTGTTGAACCAAAACAATTTTACAGACATCAGAAGAACAAATTGGAGAATGGGTTGCATGTAAAAATTTAGTTCTTTGTATTCATTGTATACCTTTTCAAAATATTAGCCTTAAGATATTTTTTAAAAAACTACCAATAATTGGATTGTCACATCATTTTATAGGACTTTTAGTGTGTAAAAGTATAACAGTTACTTTTGCATAAAGCAAAGTTCTTATTACCGTCTTAGTTATTTTTTAGCTTGCTCTGATGAAAGGATAGAAGTTACAGATTAGTACTAGGAAATGACCTGTCTAAATGTTAACTGGCACCTTCAACTCTAGAATCTGCCTGTGAGCAGAAAGCAAGCAAAACATGACCCCTGATTTTCCAAGATAGTTGTAATAAATATCACAAGAGAAGCCTTTGATCTTCTGTCAGTATTTCTTTACTCTTATCTTATAAACAGCTTGTTTATTAGCTTTTGTAGCTCATAGTAGATACAAAGCAATACAACGGTAGGATAGGAAGGATGAGGATAAAAAAACATCACGCAGTCGGAAGTGATAAGTGGTAAGAAAAACAGGAACCAAGAAAGTTTCCCGAGAAGAAGTCCAGTGGTAGATGTTCTTGTACAGGTGACTCACGCAGCAGTGTTCTATCTTTGGACATGTTAAACCCTTAATCCTGTCTATATAGTGGGCTCAGTATTACTTACATCAGCAGTCTTTGTGTGGATTGCATCTCTGAGGTTGCATGTTTGAAAGCGTTCAGCATAATAACAGGCACAAGAAAGCAGTCATTCGTTGAGTCTTGCATGGTGTGTGTCTCAGTAAAGCTGTGTACGCTGTACTTAGAACTTTGTTGTAGTCCATCGAAAATGTCACGTGCACACTTGTTTACCTATGGTCTGCAAATCCAGAAAGCTCTGAAAGCTTCAAGTTTCTCACACACTCTTGTCCAGAAACCCAAATTAAGACTGCATAGCTTTGTCCTCCTTTGTGTATTATTTGATACTTTAGTGTTTCATTGAAAAATGTAAAGATGTGTAATAGTGAGGTGCTGTCCCATACCTGCCAGAGGAATTCTGTATATCCATATTATGTTTCTAAAATCTGAAAATTCTGAATTCTAAAGTATATCTGACTGTTACGAGTTTTGGATGGATTATGGACCTTCGTTGTTTATATCTGAATGAAAGGAAGAATTCCTGTGATGTTATTTAATGAGAAGATACTGTGGATACTGAGTGTTCAATCATTAGAAATGTTAATTGAGGTAATAAATGCTTTTCTTTCTTCCCTTCGTAGCAAAATGAAAAGGAGAACTTGTTAAAAGAGAGAGATCACATTTTGTCAACTTTGGGTGAGACAAAGCAGAACCTGACCGGGCTTTGCCAGCAAGTCTGTGAAGAAGCGGCTCTGAGTCAAGAACAAATACAGATTCTTGCCAAGTACTCAGCCTCAGACTGCCCACTCTCATTTTTAATTTCTGAGAAAGGAAAAAGTACTTCTGATGGTGAACTTCTGTTACGATCAATTTTCAGTTTATCAGATTGGCCTCCAGCTGCACCGTCCCCTGGTGGGAGAGGGGGCTGTGAGCCCGGCTGCACGGCGGGGCAGGAGGCGCAGCCAGCTCCTGCGGCCGTCTCGGAGCCAGCGGGGCCCGTGGAGCAGTGTCGCCAGAGTGGTGGGATCTCAGATTTCTGTCAGCAGATGACTGATAAATGTACTACTGATGAGTAAGCTTGCTTTCCCTCCTTCAGCCCTTGGACTTCCTACTGAAGTGTGGGCATTGTCTTGAAAGCCCAGTACAGTCGTCTCTTGCTTTAAAATCTTCTTTTCCCCTCATAGCTTTTCTTTCAAGCGGGGGGATCTCTCTTCAGTCAACCCTGATTTCCACAAAAGACACATAAATCATTGGTCTCCTGAGTTTTGCAAAACCACATGTGAAAAGGTAGTAAGCCCTTAAAACTTACATTTTAGAAAATAACTCAATAGTAGTTTCCAAGTATTCAGAATAATTATGAGAAAGAAAACTGCAGCATAGCAAACCCAGTTCACCAGCTTGAAGCATCTGCAGAGACCTTTGGCAGTGTACTGGATAGCAGATGCTAGTAGAGGTCTGGTCTGCTCAGAAACGGTGTCAGCGGTGGGAGGGAGAGCTGCAGTGTGAAAAAGAAATCATCTTAGCCGAGTACCTGAGTCCTAGAGCTCTGCTCTTCTGCTCCTCCTAAAACCAGATGTGGGTTGGACTTCGCTGTGATTCCTCAGCTACACTGGGAGAACTTGGTGAACGAGTAGGTGGCTGGCCTAAGGTGGAGGCTTTTCTCCTCCTCAGTATTGACCTAGAATGTGACCCTAGAATTTCTGTCTGCATAAACAGCAGACACATGTCATTCTCCCCCTGGCTCTTTTTTTTTAAAGTTCTCTCGTCAGTCTATCACATCTGGGCCCATCGTGAACTTGCTGTTTCCTTACATTCTTAACTCTTGGAAGAAGTCACAGGACTCTGGTGCAGTGCTGTTGAATGATCCGGCAGCGTTGTCAGGGGTGGCGCAGCATACAAGGCTCTTTCCTTTTGCATGGTGGGTCACCAGTGCGAGAAAAGCAGACATTAATGCAAAGAAAATTGCCTGGGTTTACGAGGAGCACAGTTCATTTTTATCCTGTTTTTGAAGTCTTGTGGAATGCTTGTAAAGACCATTGTTACAGAAAAACTGTGTCTACTGTGACTGCAGGTTTGTGAGAAAAAATGGAAGTTGATCTGGTACCATTTGGGAACCAGATTTTAATCCTTTCTTTAGTGTGGTGTAAAGGCACATAAATCATTTCAACTTGGGCATTTAAAAATCATTCTTCGTATTTATTTGATCCTGTTAAAAATGTGTTTGTAATTTAAGCACCTGCCCCATAATGTAATGATTCTTAGCCAATGTGGAATCATAGATTTGAGATTAAAATGAAAGCTATAGAACCGCACAATTAAAACAGAAAATACATAAAGGTTCTGCATCCCTAATCATGACGTCTGAAATGCTTCAAAGTCCAAAACTTTTGAATTCTGACCTGATGCCCAAATTACCTGACCTCATAGGACAAATTGCAGTCAAAACTCACACACAAACTATTCTTTTTAAGGTTGCTTTAGGCTGTGTAAAGTGTATAAGAAACATAGATGAATTTCAAGGTTAGGCTTGGGATCCATCCCCATAATATCTTATTCTATAAGTAACAAATACTCAAAAATCTGAAAATCTGAAACTTTTGGTCTGAAGCATTTCAGATAAGGGGCACTTAACCTGCATTCATGGAAACATTTGCAGAGCCCAGTTTTGGGGGGTACAGAGGGGTAGTTTATAGTATTTGGAATGGAACTGAACTCAGAGACCTGAAGAGCTACTCCTCTAGACTGCTGCTGAGTCCGTTCAAGATCCTGGGTGACTGGCGGAGGTGGGGGGCATCCACCCATTGTGTACAGATGCGTCAGAAACAAATAGACTGTTGCTTTGAGTGTACGGGGACCAGTTTCAATGTTCCAGAGGGACTTGTCCAACATTACTCTTTTTCATCAGGGTGTGGGGCAGGGTGGGAGTGGATTTGCTAATATATTTTCAGTGTATGTATTATTGTCTCTGTTACTGACTTAATCAGAAGAGAAAATTGGTATTACTTTCTAGAGGCTTCCAGGAGTACTTTTGATTTGTCAGGGAGAATGATCTTTCTGTGAGAATGTGTCCCATGCTACAAAATAATTATGTGTACCTATATATCTCCCCATGTGGCTGTTTCCTTGATACTTGTAATTTTAAATTTCAACTTCACAATATAAAATAATATAAAGACTTCTCTGGTTTACAAAATGTAAAATCTTCAAGCCAATGGAACCCTTGATTTCCTACCTCAGTGTACACTCGACTGTCAGTCATCAGTTTGTGTATGTGCAAATGTCAAGTAATTTTTTTGCTTTAATTGAAACTATAAATATTTGCTTTGAAAAATTAGTATTTTATGCTAAAAACTAGTCTGCACAGTTTATAATTTTTAAAGTACCTGTTTTATATTTCTATCTGTAAGCAGTTTAGCATTGAGGATTATTTTAATGGTGTGTGATAATTGGCCACATGTAATATTTCTTAAAACTTAGCATTACTTTTAGTAGCCAGCATGTAATACAAGTATAACTACACTACCTCATACCTACATGATTTTCAAGTTGTAATATAGACAAAAAAGATTTTATCTTTGTCTTTTGGCCATAAGGTGGGGAAGTTTTCTATATACTGCATAGCATTACGCATTTATGCCTATTTTAACATTAACCTCTGAAGAAGTTTTTTCTAAGACAATTTGTTTCCAGACAATATTTTTTTGAGGCTGCCGAAGACAAGTGATAGGATTGTGTATACAGTGTATGCCTTTTCCGTCATGCAGACTTTGGAATTGTTTGCAGTTTGTATATTGCATATGTACATGATCATTGTTCCTTGTTTTATGAACTGGTCTTCTCAAAGCTTGATCAAAGTTTTTAAAAAGGTGTTATGTAAAATAATATTACCAAAAATTTTACTTCTTATTTGATTACTATAGCTATAGCAATTTGTTAAATTGTTATATGTAAAACAAATGTGAATATAATATTGGCTCTCCGTCTGTAAGTTTTGTAACAATTTACTACAGCTTAATGCTCAACCGGTTTTTAATAAGGAGTTAAATGTAGTTACCACAGTAGATGATACAGATTGTGTGTGGACACTCAGCCACATTAACAACTTGGAAAAGAAAGGCAGATGTTATCATGAATTCTCAGGTGAACTTTTTTCAGTTATGAAACATCTATTTTGAATTTGTAAATATTTTAAATGTTTTATTAAGGCATGTAATAAACTATTCTTTGAAACCTGTTGGGTAAAATGAAAATTTAAAGCCAAATGGTAAAAGATGGCATACTGATTGTAAAAATAAACAGAAATAATAACATTATGGATTTTTTGTATCTTTCATAATATAATTTTCTAACAATACGATAAAACCACTAAACTTGTATATCCATGTCTTATTAAAACCATGTTTCATTAAAAGTACACTTTTGTGGTTTTTGATTTACATGTTCTTAATGTGCTAATTAAATGTAGCAAAACGATAAGGTGTTTTTAATTGACAATAAAATCCTCTAAAATTGTTTCTACTTGAATAGAGTTGTACGTTCCATTTCCATTTTCTCACCTCATGTGAATTTATTAATTTTAGTCTTCTGATTGGTAATCAGAAGTCAGTAACACTGGCAATGATAAAAAGTATTCCTTTAGAAAATATTATACCTGGAAAATATAAGCTTAGCACTCAGGTGTTTTAGGAGGTGCGGGGTTTTATCTTCTAGCTAATTTAGTTCATTTTGGTTTGTGGATTAGGAGATTTTAAAGGGTATTATCTCTGTCAGTCATTAACTTCTTGGTAGTTTAATTTTTTTGAGACAGGTTCTTGCTGTATAGTTCAAACTGGCCTCAAACTCGCTATGTAGCCCAGGCCGCCTTGAACTTGTGACAGTGCCCCTGCCCCTGCCTCCTGAGTTCTAGGATTATGGGAAGGCACCATTATGCCTAGTAGGCATTGAGTTTGAAAACTTTACCTTTAGTGAGCTGTCATGGTACATTCAGTTTCAAACATGGCTCATGTAACCAAGCTTTGAACAGCTGCTTAGGGTTCCTAACCTTGCAAGGCCTGGTCTTCTGCTGTATTGACAGTGCTCAGCTGGGGAGATTTTGCTGTAGGATAGGGCAAAACCAGGACATAGTGGACAGAAGCCAGGGAAGTTGCCAAACGTGCAGCAGTACAGGTAGCATTCGTGCCAGTTGTGCATTGGAAGTGTGAGCCTTGCTGCAATTGAGAAACAGACCAGCCGAAGATGGAATCGAGATGACTGTAAGAAAGTGCTGAGGTGGGTGAGGCGGTGTGGGTGCTGATCGAGCTTCAGGGAGAAGGTATGTGAAGCATGGGATTTCAGCAAGACTTCAGTCTAGACGGAGAGGTCAGCCCTCGGGAGAGGAGGCCTCGCAGGGGGTTCATGGGCTGGGAGGTGATCAAGTCAACGGTGGGAGCGAGGAGGAGCCCGGCCTAGGAAGCTCTTGGAGGGCAGCAGTCCTTAATGTCACAGCAGTGTGCGTGTTGCCTTGCACAGTTGGCTAATTAGTGAAGGTCTGAGGTCAGACTGTCAGATCTTTAGAGAAGTGTTAAGCACTAGGTGTTCAGGGACTTTCATTGATGCTTTTTTGAAGTACGTGAATTGAACCCAGGGCCTTCCCACTGAGATTGACCTCCAACCTTTTTTAAAAATTTTTAAATTTTGAGACAGTCTTGCTAAGTCCCTGAAAGTTGCCCAGGCTGGAGTCAAACTTGTGATTGTCCTGCTCAGCATCCTAGCAGTCTTGTTGAGGTTGGCTAATAAATCATTCCCCTTCTCTGGCCAGCGGTTTAGCCATTGTGGAAAACAATGGTCCACACTGCTGGAAGAGGCCAGATTGGAGCTCACAGCTGGGTGCCTGTTCACCCTAGTGACTTTGCCGCGAGTGAACTGTGGAATTAGATTTACCCATCTGCTTAGCTACTCTAGCCCAAGAGGTGAAGTCCTGGGAGGAGCAGGAGAAATGTACTTTTTATAGCAAATCCAAGAGTAGGGTCTGCAGAACCATGCAGGCTCACTCATGATACAGAGGGCAGGCAGGTATGTAGGGGAAATACCTTCCCTGGAGATCTGGACTAGAGAAACGTGTTCCTCTTACATCTTCCAGTTTTAAGTTCTCTTTAAGCATTGACCTTAACCATTGCCCAGTGCTGGCCTACAGCTGCTGGTGGTCATCCAGAGGAGAGCCACGCTTTCAGGAGGCGGACCTGCCTCGCGTTTATGAGGCTGCTCTGCAATACTCCCTTCGGCTGTCATCTCCTGGCGCTGTCAGAGGAAGGTGGATGATCGCATTCTCTGAAGGCTCTGAAATGGATCCAACAATAAACTATTAAGTAAATGGAAAGGCTGCTGTGTACCCAAAAGTAAAAATGTTTCCCATTCCCCAAGTTGTCCATTAGAGCACTCCCACAGGTTCTACATCGACATTAAATCCCAACACAGGAAGATGGCCATGAGAGAATGCATGAAAGTTTGTCCGATAATAATGATTCCCCAAAGTTGAAGGGAAAGACCTTTCAGTTTTTAGGGGGGAAAAAGACAGTTCAAAGGTTAAATCTCTTTGAAAGCTAGAATCTGAAGACATTAAAGGAATCAACTAAATCAAATCCTCTTATCCACAGGAGTTCCAAGTTTAAAAACCTCAAGAAAATTGTATCTAAAAGCTCTCCTGCCAGTCGTGTCATCCGGTCAGCCTTAGCCAGAGGACCTCCGATGCCCGTTGGAATTGAGCTTCCTTTGGAGGTTGTAGCTACGGTTGTCTTGATGGGCGTAGATCGTGCAGAGCCTCCTAAGAAACTGAATGCAAGGCCAATTCTGACCTGCTGACCTTTCAGAGTATGAAGAATTGTCATACTTTGGCCCCACAGACGCACTTGTGTCAAAATAAGCCAATCTTCAGGCATTAAATCAGCTATCCCAGACAAAACTATTTCATGAAGTAAGTGCTTAGTGCTTCCAAAGACCAAAGTAGAAACTTAGTGATATCAGAAAATAGTGTAGAAAATTTTAGTTTTAGCTTTTGAGAGATGCTGCTGTTCTGCGGCTCACAACTTCTGACTTCCATCTGTATGCAGGTGACGCAGGGCTTCATTTTGGCCTTAAGCATTGCTTGTTTCTGGGGGAAAGACCACTGTTACGGTCTGTTATCTATACGTTCCCCCGGTGGCTCTTGGAAGGTGGCTGGATGGGAACGTGGACTTGCTATTAGGAGTGGAGTGTGGTTGGGAGAAATAGGTCACTGGAGTTGTCCCCCGGAAGAATATATCTCCCCAACCCTCCCTTTTCTCTCTGCTTCCTGGCTGCCATGATGTGAGCAGCTTTCCTCTGCCAGACCCTCCCGCATGCTGCTGAACATGCAAGGATGGAAACTTCTAAAACACGAGTCAAAGTAAACCTCTTCTGATTGTGGGTATGAGGGATAGGGAAGTGATTAAGATAACCACCATTGCTTGATGCCGTCCTTTGGATTTTCCCTTCCAGCCACCTATCTCTGGCACCCGACTGAGGTAAGAAAGGACTTCAGAGCCTCAGGCCCATGTTCCCATGCAGACATCATCAGGCGTATTCCACAGTGTGGATGTGTAGGCTTAGGAGAGTTGGCCTCTTGGGATGGTTTCTCCGCTTTGTGGATTTAAGCAATCAGAGTCAACTAGAAATGAGCCACATGGATCCTGGCTGGCGTCTCCACTGCTCCTTCCCTGGTCCTGAGTACCGAGGGGAATTTGAGATGTCACGTATGACACGGGCTCACTGATCTTCCACCACCCATGGAAAGCTAGAGTTTTATAGGCACTCTGAGACCTAGCTGCCTTGAAAATAGTTCACAGGCAGCACGTATTATTTTTCCCAGTTGCACTTCATAGTCCCATTAGTCTCCTTTTCTTGTGGAAACTGCAGCCGAACCTCTCAGGCTCGTCTGCTGCTGCTGAGGGCCTGCTGTCACAGGAGTCACTGTCCCCGTGAGGCTGTGAGTTGCTGGTACTGGAGACCATACCCACAAGCCTGCTTCCCACAGATTATTATGCCACATTTTACCCCCTCAATTTATACCTCTTGCAGTCCATGGGGATAGGGAAGAGGAGGAATTTGTGATACCTTATAGATTGTGATACCTTATAGATAGGCTTATAGATTATGTGTAGTAGATGCAAAAAAGAAGGCAAAGATTAGCAGGCACTGGGAGAAGCAGATAAAGGATATTCTGTATGAATGTGATCTTTGGGCATATCAGGTACTGCATTCTGGGAACACAGCGTTCCTCGGATAGCTGCTGTAATGGCCGAGGATATGCTTGTTTTCAAACTAGGTGGCATAAATACTGCGATAATCTTGCATGTGTCTCATCAGTAACTCTGAGTCACCCTATTTGCATCCAGCCAATAAAATGGAGACTCTGAAGGAATCACACATTACAGTGAGAGAGAACCCACATCTCTTGGTAAAGTCCTGGTGCTTTTGGCTTAGATGCTGTTAAGATTTAGATTTAAAATGTCCCCTAAAAGTCTCATGTGTTTGGAGATGAGGCTTTTGGAAGGTTATTGGATCATGGAGTCACAATACTCATCAGTGAATTAATTCATTGATTTGTTAATAACTAAAGGTGCTATTACGAGGTAGGGCCTGGTTGGAAGAGGTGGGTCACTGGGATTTGACCTGAAAGTGTGTCTTCTTGTTTCTATGTCCTCCCTCCTGTCTCTGCTTTCTGGCTGCTGTGGGTTGAGTAGTTTTCCTCCTCCAAGCCCTTTCACGATGTCGTCTTTGCATTAGCTGATGGAACCCTCTGAAATCATGAGCCAAAATAAACTTAATCTCCTTTAAGGTGTGGGCATTGGGTATTTTGTCTCAGCAACGAAACTGTGACTAATGCTGATGCTCTGTTGGTCTTTTCCAAGGCCCAGGGAGGAGGGCAGTTGAAACTTCACAGAAAGTCACACTCGGAGCATAAAGCACCATATACCACAGTGATTCACCAGATTAAAAATGCTCACAGGCTGCTCTAAAGCCTTTCACCAGGCCAGGCATTTAGCTCAGTGGCACAGTTTCTGCCTTGAAAGAATGAGGTCATGAATTCAATTCCCAGTACCAAAAAAAGGAAAACTTTTACCAAAACCAACTTCACTACTGTAAACACCCACCAGACCTACTATAAGCCTCTGTGACACACAATGGCTCACAAGATTCCCAAATTCTATGTTATTTCCCAAATTCTACTCTTTTTTTCAGTGACTCTAAAAAATGGCCACGTTTTTTGGTTTTCAGAGGAGCCATTCATATTCCTTTTTTTTCAGTTATGGACAACAAGAAAAATAAAACAGTGATACAAAACCAAAATAAATCTTTCATTGCTGATGAGGACCAGTTTACAGTGAGAGTTTAGCAAACTCCAAACATAGACAAATCCATTCCATCAATTTGTTTCTCATTGCTGGAAGGAAGTAACTTTTCTCACCTCTGGTTGGCATGAAGAGGTTTTCCTCTAAGTAGCACAGCATTTCCTGTACTGCCTGCTGGGTGGGAAAACACCAGTTGTTCTCCCCAGACTTATCAGTCAGTCAGAACACTCCAATACTCTAGGGATGGAGCAAGCAAAAAGTTGAAGGGGAGATCTTCTCCAGAACATAAGGGAAAATGTAAAGTGGGATTATGTGAAAGCGGTGAGTCTGGAGGCGCTGAGAAGCTCAAAAGAGGGGGAACAGCAGGACACTCCCAGGGAGGAACAAGTCCCAATGACATGTGGATTTGCAGTGCCCTCCTCATGCTCTACTGCTGGTGGGAATGCAGATTCAGGTTGAAAAGCAAAGTGTTACTTGTGCAAATTCTTTTCCCCCTCTCCCTCATCTCTATTATTTGCATTGTTCTTCAACTAGAAATATGATCACAGACAAGATATTAAAAATTGATTGTAGCACAGTGCTTTTCTCATTTAAACATAGACACCTTTTCTGCATATACTTTGTAATGGTTCAGATCAACAGTGTCCCCCACAGGCTACATGTGCTTATAGGTGAAGCTTTTAGAAGATGATTGAATCCTGGGGTCAAGAGGGCTGACTTGCTATTAGGAGGTGGAGTCTGATTAGAAGATGATGTGGTGGGTCACTGGGAGAAAGACCTGAAAGGGTCTCTCTCCCTGCCTGGGTCTTCCCTTCACTTTCTGTTTCCTAGTTGCTAGGATGTGAGAAACTTTCTTCTGCCAGACTCTCTGCCATGCTGTTTTTACCTTGGAGCCAGGCAATCATAAACTGAAACTTCTAAAAACTGTGATCCCAATAAACCTATCCTCCTTTAAACTGTGGGTATTATATATTTCTCCCTCAAACAGGAGAGTAACTGAGATAGATCTTGGTACCAGAGTAGTGGGCTTGTTGCTGCAGCTAGCTGATCATGTGATTCAGAAGTTTTGAAAACTGGCCTGTGGGAGGAGTTTAGAAAGGTTTGGAGATGCCAGCTAGAGAAGCCCTAGAATTCTCTGAGCTAAGATTGATGGGAGACTTGGGAGCTCAAAAGACCAGAATGTCAGTAGCAATGTATACAGTGAAGACCAGGCTAAAGTAGTTTCAGCTGAGAATAAGGATTCCCCCAACAGTTACGCTTTGGCAGAAAATTTGTTTACATTTTGCACATGTCCTGGAACTTCATGGGAGACTGAGATTAAGGGCAGCAGACTAATAAATCTGGCAGAGGAAACTTCAAAGAGGTCCAACATTCAGACTGTGTCATGGGTGCTACTGGGGGCCTTAAGCCAGAGCTATGTTAAGAATCAAGCTCAAATGGCATAGTGAGTGATTTTAAAAGTTTCACCAGAAAGGAAGCAACTCACCAGAAAGTTGATGTCTGTAAAATTTTGGCCCAGGAAAGATTGATTGCTGAAAAAATTAGCACTATAAAAACCTTTTTGTCAGACAATAAGAAAGATACTTTGAAGGCATCCTGGGAATCAGCAAGACCTCACCCTACTCAGGCTCAAGGGTCCAAAAGTGAAAGACTTTGCTTTGAGAAGAGAGCCCTAGGGTACCTTGCTTGTGAATTGATTTCTTGGGGTTTCCTCCAGAGTGCTCAGCCATCCACGCACTCTGTACCCATGATCCAAGGAGCCCTGGTTACTGCTTAAGCATCAGACCCATGGTGCTGATTTTACAGGCATGTAGAATGCAAGATTCACAGTTCATAGAGACTTCCAACTGAATTTCACAAGAAGGTCTGGGAAGCCAGGCAGTGTGACACTCAGAGGACAGTGTATGAAGCTGTGAAACTGAAGCAACAAGAGCAATGGAGACCTCAGGAAATTGGAGAAGCCAAGAACACGGACCTTCTGAGGAAAGCAGAAGGCAGTGAGCAAAACCAGCCCAAGAGAGAAGCCGTGAGAGCTACAAATGACAATGCTGTAGGGGTGGAGCCACCGAAGCCAGTTGGAGATTACATCTCAGCACATCTTGTCCCAGATACTGGGCATAGAGTTGCAGGAGTTTGTGTTTGCTTTGCTGGGTTTCAGTCTTGCTTTGGTCCCATTCCTTTCCATGTCCCTATCCCTCCCTTTTCAAATGGGAATGATTCTTACAGGGGATGGCAGTGAAAAGTTTGCACTGAGTTTCAGGGGAAAAGTTTGAATTTGAACTTTTAAGCAATGTTAGAACTGTTAAAATTTTGGCTACTTTCAGAGATGGACTGAACACATTTTGCATAAAGAAATGTAGATATGAATGTTTTGGGGAACACGGGCAAAATGTTATGGTTAGGATACAGGGTGTTCCCCAAAGGCCACATGTGTGCATAGGTGGAGTTAGGGGAGGGTAACTGAATCATGGATGCAATATAGCTGACTTGCTTTTAATAGGTGGGTTCTCTGGTCAGAAGAGGTGGGTCAACGGGGTCATGACCTAAAAGGGCTTATTTCCTGCTTAATCATCTTTCTTCTCTCTCTGCTTCCTGCCTGCCATAATCTGAGCAGCTTGGTGGAGACACAAGACCCATTTACCATGACTTTTCTGCCTGGGGTCAGCAACTATAGACTGAAGCCTCTAAAAACTGTGCCCTCGAAGAAGCTGTAGGTACACTAGATATTAGTCCCAAGCAGAGAGGAAAGCGACCAAGACATACTATTGCCCTTCTCAACTCTTAGTTTACATTTAATCATTGTCCGAAATGTCAGCTCTTTCCTTAACATATAAATAATTTTCTAAATGTCATTTTGATATGCAGGTTTCTGATATGCTATCCATTTCCTGTAAAGATTAATACCCAGAACACTAGTATTAAAACCTGCACTATGATTTAATCTTTCTAAAGAAATGCCTCTCTGGTCTGCTCAAGAAAGGTACAGAATTTTTGCTTTGGACTGATTTAATGTCAAAGAATGTTTACTTGTGAAATAAGAATGCCTATGTTTTACTTGCTTTGATTTAAATGCTAGCTTTGAATGTGAGCCTTAGGGCTACTATCAGTGCCTTTATCATGAATTTTTCTGAAGAAAAAAATTTCTTTAATCACCATGCTGGCCTTGTCTGAGATTTTTACTTGGTTTGTTTTGTTTCATTTTACCTCAACATTCGGAGGGATCTGTTTTGGGGATCTCAGGAAAATCTAGTCCATCAAGAAGCCTTTCATAGCATTCCTAGAACGTTGGGCATCTACTCAGACTGCTCTGTCTCAGCTAAACAGATAACTAGCATGTGGGAGGGGAGTTTAATATGGAATCAAGGATTGAGCTGGACACTGACAGGAATGAGGAGTGGAGCACATAGTTGCTAAGATAAAGTGGGAGAAGTTGGCCAGTCCAAGCACATGATACACTAGTCTTGCATTCACTAGGCCTGGGAGGGTAGACAACTTCCAGCATACTTAACATAGAGTAAATACAAAGTATGTACTTAATGACTAAAGGAATTGTACAAATGTAGGGAATGACTCAGGCACAAATCCTTCTGTCTGGGGACTGTGGGAGGAATTAAAAAAATGTGCAAGGAACTGAAATTAAAACAGACCTAGTTTTAAAGCCTGGTTTTGTACTTAATGACTACACAGCTAAAGAAAAATTACTTTTTTTTCCTCTCAGACATAGTTTTCTTCTATGTGCCTTTTCCATATTATTTCTCCTGACCCTTGAGTTCAAAGTAAGACTGACCCAAGCTTCCATTATTTCTCTGTAAATCCATGTCCACGCACAGCACATTTATTGAATGTTCTTTATTTGTGGTGGTACCAGGGAAGGGGACATTCTGAAATGACTGTGGGTGTTTATGGTACAGCTTGTTTAGTCTCACGGTTACCTTGTCTCAGGTACCTGCTTGCGTCAGTCCTTTTAGTTTATCAGTTATCTTGTTCTGTGCTTAATAGATTGCTGCTGGAGGCCTTCAAGTCAACTCCTTCTTTAGTTCCAGAAGATTATGTAATTAATAATTCATATGCCTAGGTCCGGGAGTTTTGAGTAGAAAGGACTTTATTAAAAAAAGCAAAAAAGGATAGCTAAGATAATTGTTCTACTAGTTTCTATTAATTCATTGAAAGGAACGGTTAGTGCTTACATTGCTTGATCAATTTTGCATACCTGTACCTGGTAATCTGAGCAACTACTTTGATGTTAACAATGTGCAATATAATAACCACTGTTAATTTCATATCATCTTGTTTTGAAATTCTGTATCACTTTTCTTGTTTTTTGGTCTTTTTTTGTCTCTTTAAAATAAAAAAAATTCAGGCAGTATTATATTTACATTGCAATAGTGCAGATGTAGTTTAAAAAATGAATGCAATTAAATAGACCTGTCTTAAGATCTTCCCCTCGACTGGGGAATCTTGGTGTGTCTTAGCCTTATTCTATCTCACTCCTCTCTCTTCCCTCCTGCCTTTTGATTGCCCACTGGGATCACATATTTTTCCTCTGGAATACAAAGCTCTCCCCGCTCTCAGTCTCTGAGGTTGGCATTTGGCTGTCCTCACTCATAAATCTGCTCCAGGGCTCAGTAGAGCAGAAAAGCAATGCACGAAGCAGGAATCCATCCCATCAGAAGGCACAGTGCTCACTCATTCAAAACACAATGAACAAACAATCATGCTGCATCCAGAAGGAGCCACACACACTGGGTTCCAAGCATACCTTATAGAAAAAGAGTTGTAAACATCTCTCCTTCAGTAAGTTTATGTTTTAATTGGGATACATGGACAATTAATGTAAAACATATGATATATTAGACAGTGAGAACTGACCTACTAAAAACATGCACAGAGAAAGTATAGTGGTTGGAGATTCAAATAGGTAGCAAAAGAAGATCTCACTGGGAAGGTGACATTTGAGTGAAAAATTGAGGGAGGCGACATGAGTTTTAGTCTATTACTCATTGCAAATTGATTTTTAGTTCCTTTTTTTATTAGTATACATTTGTAACACATAATCATTACATTCATTTTGGAGAATTGATACATACATATTTGGAATTTTGGTCCCTTTTATTCCCCATTCTCCTCTTGGTCCTCCTGTCTCCACCATCCTCTAATTCTCTTCCCATTTCCACAAAGTAAACCTCTCTGACTCTTATCATCTCCCTTTAATTTTTTCAGTAAATTATTTATATTTTAGATTTCTCATATAAGATGAACCATGTGAGCTTGGGAGGGGAGAAAATCCTCACCCTGCCCCCTCACCATCATGGGAGCATACTGAGGCCTGGTGAACTTTGGAAACCTTGGTGAGCTGCTCTGGAGGGGAAAACTCTGCCCCCTGACCCCCCACCATTGCAGGAGTGAGGCTGAGCATTGGGAGCCTCGGTCTAGGGGTGCCTGACACGTACTCCTACACAGTGGGTTGGGCAGCCAGTGCAGGAAGTGCCCAGGACATGGCAGCCATCTGGTCCAGAGGAACTCAGGGTGAATCCACTCTCACAAGGGGAAACATTTTGCATACAAGCTCATAATTTAGGATTGGTTCTGCTATATAAGCATAGACTTTGCAATAGTTACCACAGTTGGTGAGTTCTAGACTGTGCTTATTGCTAACTGTGCTATTGCAGCTAGGATGTCATACCTGTTGTAATCAGTTGTTCTCCCTTGTGTAACAGTATTGGGGATCTCTGTGTTAATAACCTCACCACAGCCCTACTGAGCCAAACAGAAATTGACTGAGGACCGAGCCCAGCAGAAACCAACTTCCTACTCTCAATTAATTGAGAAGACAGGATCTTGGGACAGACATAAGCCAAGAATCTCCTATACAAAAGATATCTGCAAAGCGTGGACTATTCCTGGACAGGCCTTGATATTAGTGATATAGCTATCTACTGCAAAAACTCACAAGGATCACCACAGAAAACAAAAAACCCTTTTTCTTTTGAAATAGAAGATGTGAAAACAAAAGAGCAAAATGCAATCTCAGACATTCAGCCCAACCAGAGCAAGTCCAGGAGACACTGATATAGAAGAACTGAAGTCACACCTGAAATTTCTGAAGTGATAGCAACTGAAGTAAAGAAACAACTCCATCAGGCTATAGAAGAAAACAGATCAAAAATATAGGTAAAAAAGAAATGACAACAATAGTGAAAGAATTGCTCAGCATATCTAAAGAAGATACAGATAAAAAATAGAGCAGCATAAAACAATGATGTAAATATTGAATAAGCAATATAGGAAATAGTTAGAATGCATGAAACAGATTCAAAGAGCTATCCAGGAAATTAAAAATTCCACTGAAAGCTGGCAAAACTGCTTGAACAAAACTGAAGACAGACTTTCAGAATTTGAAGACAGCATTGCAGCTAGTGATCACGAAAGGAAAGATCTCTTAAAAATAACAAGGAACCAGCAAATAACAGTTCAACAGCTGAAAGATGATGCAAGGAAGAACAATATAAAACTGACAGGTGTTAACAAAATAGCAGGAGTCAACATGGATGACATGAAAAGACTATTTGCAGAAGTAATAACAGAAAATTTCCCAAGCACGGGAGAAGAATCTGACATATGGTTAAGTGAGGCATATAGAACTCAAATTAGCTATAACCAAAATAAATCTACAGCCAAATTTAATAATCAAGATCCCAGAAATTCAGCAAAATATCAGAAATCTGTTATAGAAAAAGAAACAGATTAACTATAAAGGAAAGCCCATCAGAGTCATGGCACATTTCTCAACACAAATCATCAAGTCAAGAAGAGCTTGGAGTGAAGTAGTTCAGATCCTGAAAGAAAACAACTTCCAAGCCAGATTGATGTACCCTGCAAAACTATCTTTCAAAATTGATGGAGAAATAAGATACTTCCATGACAAAGAACAACTGAAGAAATTCATGACCACCAAACCAACCTTACAAAGAGTACTGAAAGATATTCTAGAAAGAGATAAAAATGACCACAGCTTCAGGAGCAACAATAGAAAGAAATCACCAAGCCAAGCAAACAATTAAACAGAAGGGAAAAGTAGGAAATCAACAGCAGGAAAATAACATAATAAATATAAGCCAATACATAGCAGTTTTAACCATCAATGTAAATGTCCTCAATTCACCAATTAAAAGAAACAGATTGGCAGAGTGGAACAAGAAACAAAATCCAACAATATGCTGTATACAAGAAACACATTTAACTCAAATGGAAATTCTTGGGCTGAAAATCAAAGGATGGGAAACAATACTCCATGTGACAGGAACCCAGAAAAAAGCAGGGGTAGCTATTCTGTTTGCAGACAATGTGAACTTCAAAACAAGAACAATCAAAAGAGATAAAGAAGGTCATGATACATACTTGTTAGAGGAAAACTGCAAGAGGAAGAGATAACAGTCAAAAATATATATGCACCAAATATGGGAATATCAAGCTATATAAGAAAAATATTAAGAGACATGGAAAATCAAATAAGAAATAACACAATTGTATGGAGGAGTTTAACACCTCATTGTCACAAAGAGTTAGACCAACTAGGCAAAAATCAGCAAAGAAATAACAGAACTAATCCAAATTTATGAACAATGGACTTAGTAGACCTTTATAGAGTGTTCCACCTAAGAACCTTATCAGCTGCACATGGGACATTCTCCAAAATAGACCATATACTAGCACATAGAACATGTTTAAGTAAATGCAAAGAACTGAAATTATCTCATGTATATTATTGAGCTATTGTGCAATGAAACTAGAAATTATTGACAAAAGAAATCACAAAATCTCCATAAACACATGGAAATTAAACAACACCCTCTGAAACAACCAATGGCTCACAGATGAAATTAAAGAATAAATTAAACAATATGTACAATCAAATGAATGTGCAGATACACCTTCGTGAACCTGTGGGATGCAATGAAAGCAGTTTTAAGAGGGAAATTTATAGTGGTGAATTACCACATCAGGAAAACAGAATGAGCACAGATAAACAAACTTATGCTGCACCGCAAGCTTCTAGAAAAACAGAGCATGTCAAACCCAAAGCTCAAAGAAGACAGGAAATTATGAAGCTCAGGGCAGACATTAATGTAATAGAGACTAAAAACAATACAAAGAATTAATGAATCAAAGAGTTGGTTCTTTGAAAGAATAAATAAAATTGATAAGCCCCTAGCCAACCTTATTAAAAAAAGGCAAGAAAGAACTCAAATTCATGCAATACAGAATGAAAAGGCTGAAATTATTATGGATCTGGTAGAATTTCAGATGATCAATACCTACTTCAAAAATCTTTATTCTCACAGATTGAAAAACACAGAGGAAATGGACAGATTCTGAGATACATATGAATTACCAAAGTTAAATTAAGAAGACATAAAAATCCTGATTAATCCCATATCAGTCAACAAAATTGAAAATGTAATTTAAATATTACCAACAAAGAAAAGCCCAGGTCATGAGAGAGATTCATAGCTGAATTCTACAAGAAATTGAGAGAAGATTTAATGCCAATTCTTCTCAAACTCTTTAATGAAATTGAAAGGGAAGAGATTCTCCCTAACTCATTCCTGGATGCAAGTATTACTCTGATACCAAAACCAGAGAAAGACCCAACCAAAAAAGAGAACTACAGGTCAGTCTCCCTAATGAACATAGATACAAAAATCCTCTATAACAGCATGTAATATAACAACCATTGTGAATTTCTATCACTTTGTCTTGAGGTCATGTATCATTTTTTATATTTTTGTGTTGTTTTGATTTAGTCTTCATTGTTGTCTTGTGAATTTTTTAAAAATTTAAAAAAAATGGCAAAGAAATCCTCTATTAAATGCTAGCAAACAGAATGCAAAAAATCATTAAGAAGATTATACACCATGACCAAGTGGGATTCATCCCAGGAATGCAGGGATGGTTCAATATATGCAAATTAATAAATGTAATACACCATATCAACAGAACCAAAGACAAAAATCACATGATCATCTCAATGGATACAGAAAGAGCTTTTGGTAAAGTCCAACACTCATTCAAGATAAAAACCCTGCAGAAAATCTGAATAGATGGCCTTTACTTCAATCTGATAAAAACCACCTGTGACAAATCAACAGCCAACATCATACTAAAAGGACAAAAACTGAAACCTTTCACTTTAAAATTAGGAACAAGACAAGGATATCCACCATCACCACTCTTATTCAATATAGGGCTGGAAATATTAGCTAGAGCAATTAGAAAAGAGAGAGAGAAATAAAAGGAATAAGAATTGGAAAGGAAGAAGTGAAATTATCATTATTCACAGATGACATGATACTCTACATAGAACATCCCAAAAACTCCACCATAAGATTTGTAAGTTTAATAACCAAATTCAGTAGCATAGCTGGATACAACACTCAAAAATCAATAGCATTCCTGTACACAAACAACAAACACACTGAGAGAGAATTTAGGGAAACCCCACTTTTTGTAATAGCATCCAAAATAATGAAGTACTTAGGAATCAATCTAACAAGGGAAGTAAAAGATCTATACAGTGAAAATTGCAGTACTCTGAAAAAAGAGATTGAAAAAGATTTCAGAAAATGAAAATATATCTATATCTATCTATCTATCTATCTATCTATCTATATCTATCTATCTATATAACTTTGCTTGTGGATTGGAAAAACCAACATTGTGCAAATGGCCATTATCCCCAAATTTTTATACATATTCAATGCAATACTGATTAAAATACTATTAGTATACCTCACAGATCTAGGGAAAACATTCCTAAAATTCATCTGGAATGAGAAGTGACCTAGAATAGCAAAAGCAATCCTGGGCAACGAAGGAAAGCTGGGAGGCATCACAATCCTTGACTTGAAATTATACAACAAAGCTACTGTGATAAAATCAGCATGGTACTGGCAAAAAAACAGACCTGAGGATCAATGGAACAGATTAGAAGATGCAGACACAACTACAAACACACTCAGCCACCTTATCTTTGACAAAGGGGCCAAACATGTTCACTGGAAGAAAGATAGCCTCTTTAATGAATGGTGCTGGCTTTCCACATGCCAAAGACTAAAACTAGACCCATGTCTATCACTATTCACTAACCTAAAGTCAGAATGGATCAAAGATCTAAATATTAAAACAGAAACTCTAAGTCTACTGAAGGAAAAGTAGATAGAAATCCTGAAGACAGAGGGATAGGCAGAGTTCATAAACAAAAATCAAACTGCAGGGGAAATATTTCAAAGAATCAGCTGGGATCTCCTCTTACTGAAAAGTTTTTGCACATCAAAAGAAATCATTAACAGCATATAAAGAAAACCCACACATTGGGAAAAATTTTTAGCCAATTGCCTCTCAGACAAAGGACTTCTATCTAGAACATATAAGGAATTTTAAAAAATCAGACCCCCAAAATTCAAAGACCCAATCCAAAAATGGGCATTTGAGATGAGTACACACTTCTCAGATGAAAAAATACTAATGGCAAATAAATACATGAAAAAATGTGTATATTTCTCGACCAATTTTGCATGCTTATATCTGATAATCTGAGTAACTGATTTGAAGATAACAATATGCAATAGAACAACCATTGCTGAATTCCTACCGTCTTGTTTGGTGAAACTCTGTTTATCTCTAATGTTTTATTTAATAATTATTTTAAAATTCTCTTTAATGGTTTGAACAATCTTCCATTATCACATCTGGTAATCTGAACAACGTAGTTGAAGATAAAAATATAACAACTACTGTTAATTCCTATGATTTTGTTTTGAAACCCAGCTAGAATCATCCAATGATAGTTTTTCTTAGCCCTCTGTAAAAGTGAAAAAAAAACAAAGGCCATGTTTATAGTAAAGCTTTCATTCAACCTGAAAAAAAAAAAAAAACAAAACAACATAAGCCACGCGATTTTTTGGCACCAAATTAGAAAAATATTATTTAAAATAACGCCAATGTAGATAGACATTATCTTTCCAAAGAAGGAACAATTTGATTCCAAAGTTTAAAATATAGTTTCCAAAATGAACCCTTAAGTTGAAAGAAAGAAAAGCCCCTATGAATTAACCCCTAATTTTAATCATTGACTAAATGATCAAAGGGATATTTAGCCTTCTCATTCTGATTTATTTCACTTAGCATTATGATCCCAAGGTGCACCCGTTTTCCTACAAAATGACTCCAATTAACATTTTTATGGCTAAATAATACTCCATTGTGCATACATACACACTACATTTTCTTTAACCATTCATCTGTTTATAGACTTTTGGGTCACTTTCAAGATTTATCTATTGTGAGTTGTGCTGCTATAAACATGGGTATGCATATATCATTGTAATATGATGTCTTTAATTCTTCTGGGAAGGTACCCAGAAGAGGTACAGCTTGATCAAATAGAATTTCTGTTTTTATTTTTTGAGGGATGTTCATACTGATTTCCATAGTGGTGGTACTATTTTACATTTCCACTAACAACATATGTGTCCCTTTCCTCCTGTAACCTTGCAAGCATTTGTTATTTTTTAAGTTCTCAATGATAACCTTCCTTTAGGAAGCAAGATGAAATTTCAGTGTTGCCTTGATTTGCATTCCTCTAATATCAAAGGTGCTGAAATTTTTTTTCATGAACTGATTGCCTATTTGTAGTTTTTCTTTGGAGAAGTGAGTGTTCATTTCAGTGGCCCATTTTCTGACTGGGTCTTTCTTTTTTTTAGGTTCTATTTTTTTAGAGTTCTTTATATATCCTAGATATTAGTCCTCTGTCTGAGAAGTAGCTAGTAAAAAATTTCCCATTCTGTAGGTTGCCTCTTCATTCTTTTATTTGTTTCCTTTGCTGTGCAGAGCTTTTTAATTTGATATAATCCCATTTGTTGATTGTTGGTGCCATTTCTTGTGTAATTGGGGTTCTATTCAGAAAATCCTTGGCTATGACTGGTGTCTTCAAGAGTTTTACCTATTTTATCTTCCAACAGATTCAGTGTTTCTTTTTTATTATCTAGGCCTTTGATCCATTTTGATTTAATTTTAGTATAGGATGAGAGATAAGTGTCTAGATCCATTCTTCTATATGTGAATAACCCATTTTCCCAGCACCATTTGTTTTTCTTGTTTTTTTTTTTCTGGTACCGGGAATCAAACTCACGACCTTGCACTTGCCAGGCAGGCTCTGTGCCACTGAGCTAAATCCCCAGCACCCCCAGCACCATTTGTTAAGGACGCGATCCTTTTCTCCAATATATGATCTTTGTCTCAAAGATCAGATAGTTCAATGTGCTTTGGGTTGTTTCTGAGTTAAATGACCATAGTACCAAAAGTTGATATATTGATTTAATTCAATTTACATAAAAATACCAAAGCATTCTTCACAGAACTAGAAAAAATACTCCTAAAATTTACATGGAACCAGAAGATATCCAGAATAGCCAAGGCAATCCTGAGCAACAGGAGCAAAGCAAGAGATCTAAAAGTCTATGTTTTAGATCTCATGTTATATTAAAGCTACAGTAACAAACAGCATAGTATGGGTACCAAAACAGACATGGAATAGAGGAATGTAAATAAAAATGCATTAAGTTTTACCCTTCTTATTATATGGAATGGTGCCATCCAATATACTACCAATGAATCATATATGGCTACTTTAATTTATATTAATAAAATAAATAATATAAAAATATATTTCTTAATGTCACCAGACACATTTTAGTGGGTGCATTTTCTGTAGCACAGACATAAACATTTCTATTATTGTAGAAAGCTGTATTTGATGGAGCTGAATAGAATGTTTACCACTGATAAATTAAAGAAGCATTATTGGACACATAATGGGAGTGTAATGGGACTTTTATTAAAATGGGGTTCAAGCCTTAAAGCCTATGACAGTGGGAGACAAGTTCTTCCACATATTAAAGGTAGATGTCAGCAAAGACACATGCAGAACTTAAAACGGACAGCAAGATGAGTTTTGAGGCCATATTCTCTCTGGTCCTCAGCCTATACGAGAGAAAGTGTATGATTCATTAAGAGGACAGATTGTACAGTGAATTGGGAAGAGTAAAATGCACCATGGAGGAGAACTGTTGTTCTTACAAATCAAATGAAGGAGCCTCCAGGAGAAGCCCTCGGGGAGATGAAGCTGTCTTCAGGAAGGATGGCCGACATCACACTCCCAGCTGGATGCATCTGAGCTGCAGAAACTTGTGTGCTCCTTTCTGCGGCTCTTAGAGATGAACAGGACAGGCTCCCTGTGGGAAATTGATGTTTGTGTCCATGAGTTTGGGAAATGAGTTGGTTCAAAGCCAGAAGCCCTGCTTCTCCATGCAGAAATCTAATGATGAGGAGGCTGGCAGAGCTGCCTGTGAGAACAGGCTGAGGAGAGAGAGAGCGGCAGGGGAATGTGCCTGACCTTTTACTTGCGGCCACCCCAGAGGGACCCACATTGGTGCCAAGTGGATGCCACGGCAGATAGGTAGGCTAAAGCCATATGTGCCTGTCTTCATGACAAGGAAAAAAGTCTATGTCTACGTAGCAAAGGACAGGGTGGAGTAGTGAGCGTCAGATGTCGCTTGGAAGAGGCCTCACCCCTATGTTCCTGCACAGGGTCCCCAAGGGCCCTCAGGCATGCCTCCTGAGGAAGAGCCACCATCAGATTGCTTGCCTTGACAAATGGGTTCAACAGCAAAGGTAAATTATAAGTGTGTGTTCATGGGAAAGAGGATGCGTGGACAGATCCCATGACAGAAATGGCCATGTGCTTATTCCCTGGAGCTTGTCTCGGAGCCGTGAGACCAAACAGGTGAAGTCGGTCCTGTTTACAAAACAAACAAACAGATTGTGGGCCAGAGAGTGGTCTTCTTGTCCAAAAGCACAGGTGCGGATTGGCTGTGGCAGGTTGTTGCAGTGAGAGTCCAGTGTCGCCAGAACTTCAGGTTTTCAAAAAAGCCAGAATACTGGATTTTCATGTGAAGCAATCTAATTTTTAAAAGTAGTATATATTTTAAATAGCTTCTGTTCTGAGCTTTTGAATATCTGAAAATGAAATTATTTGTAATGTCAAAAATGCCTGTAAAGTCTTGAGATTTGCTCAGACTACAAGTATCAAGAAGACAGTGGTACACATTTGGAAGGTTGCTATGACTCGCCTTGTGTTTCAAGGACTTTGCTTTGGCTGCAGGGAGGAGGGTATTCTATGAAGTAAAAGAGTAGAGCTGAGGATGCCAGTAAGAGGCTATTGCTATAGTCAGGTATGAAGTTAAGATCAGCTGGACTAGGGATGTGGTACTTGTGTGAAAGCAAACATGGTCAGATTCACGAAACATGTAGGAAGTGACTAATTTGAGGTAAGGAGAAGGGCTGGTAAAAAAGATAGAATAATCATGGATAATTATTTTGAACAACAGAGTAGAAGTTGCTGCTATTATTCAATGAGGTGTTGACTCACCAGGTTTAAGCAGGTTTAAGGAACCAGATGCTGAATTCAACAGTAAGCATTTGAAATATGATGCGTAGCATCTATGTGGAGAAGTCTATTTGACCCTCACACAGCAGACCTATGATCAGGAGAAAGATTTGAGCCAAAGCTTCCCAATAATATCATTAACATATGGCTCACTTTTAAAACTATGTAAGTAGAAGAGTTTGTCTAAGGCAAGTGTGTATAATGAGCAGAGAAAGCCCAGGTCAGACTCTGAAAACAATATGATGAAGAAAAAATAATCCAGAAAGGAGATAAGAAGGAGGTGGAAAATCAGAAGAGGAGTAACATGGACGGGCATGATCAGGAAGAATGTAGAAGGAAGGAGCCCCATAGAGAGAGGACTAAGCTTCCCCTGTAGCGATGGGTTGGTCATGGTGAGCTTGTGTTTGTGGTGGGTGGGAACTTGAAGATCTGGTGAGAGGTGGAAAAGCAGGAATGATGTGGAGGGAACACACTGCACAGCCAACAAACATATGAAAAAGTCTTCAAATTCAACTGATAATGAATGAAACTGATATAAAGAAAGTTTTACATGCAAAGATCCACAAGACTGTCAAAAGATAATGTCAATAAGTATGAGAAGAAACACTGTTGAACAATCAATTGTCCCAGACTTACGCGTGGTGGTTTGATAACATCTAAGGAGTATTATTCACAAGGGTGTTGAAAGTCTCATGGTCAATTAGAGGAATATGGCTAAAATTGTATGTGATAGTAGTGGTAGTGTGGTAGAATGAAAAGGATTTGGGGTACAGAACTCCTTATATGTTATGTTGGGTTTATTTTTTAATTTGTCATATTTTTTTACTGTGCTAAAATTCAGTGGCATGAAATATATTACAGTGTTTTGAAACCACCATCATTACCCATTTCCAGAACTTTTTCATCACCAGACTGACACTTAACAATAACAGTGTCCACTTAAAAATAACTCCGAAGTTATTCCTCCCATGGGTCCCTGGTAGTCACCATTGTACTTCCTGTGAAGTTGACCACTGAAGATACCTCCTATAAGTGGAATTGACCTCATTTACTCTTCTGTGTTCAGCTTAAGTTTATTTAGTGTGCTTTTAAGGTTCATTCAGGTTGTAGCATGTATTAGAACTTCATTTCTTTTTAATGCTGAATAATATTTTATTATATGAATATGTGTGATAATATTACAATATAATAATAATATGTGTAATAATAATATTTTATTATATGAACAGTGTGCTATTGTGTGTTTATCTATTCTTATATGTCACTGGTGTTTTAAGATTATGATGGCTATTGTATTTATTACTTTAAAAATGGTGGGATATTGTGTTGACTGTTACAAGTATACAGAACAAGCAAAAACTAGAATATATTTAAATAAAATGAATGAAGTTTTAAGAGGGGAATATGAGCTGCAGGTGAATAAATTTAATAAAACTACAAAGTGGATTATTGAGTTAAAAATAAGAAAAATTATTGAGTGTTTCTTCACTGCCCTACATATTGTTATGAATTTTTAATTGACAAATAAAAATCATATGTACTTGTGGAACAAGATGTTTTGATGTACATATGAATGGAAATATATTATTAACTGTAGTCACCATGATGTACAACAGATCTTCCTATGCATTCTGTCCACTGTCTCCTTCATTGTTGGGGACCACGAATTAGAAATTGATGTAGAATCTGTCCAAGGTCCTCCTTGCCCTGCCTTCTAGATCAGTTTTAGAATGTGGAGATCCTGCTCCTCTTGGTCACCAAGATATTGATTGTCAAAGAGGCTGTAGCACTCACAGGGCAGGATGAGGTCTGCTGAGGATAATACAGGGAAAATTAGCACCCAGGTATAGGGATAAATCTTAACTAGTTTCTTTTATAATGTTTAACTTGCGCATTCAACCACTACTCCTTTTTTTATTTTAAAGGGACAATCAAAGAGAGACAAAAAAACAATAAAAACAATACGGAATTTCAAAACAAGATAATAGGAAATTAACCATGGTTATTGTATTGCATTTCGTTATCTTCAGATTACCAGATACAGGCATGTAAGATTGATCAAACAATGTAAGCATTAACTATTCCTTTCAAAGATCTAATAGAAATTAGTAGTACAATTATCTTAGCTGTCTTGTGTATATATACATATCTTTTCTCCCCCCTTCCTTCTTTTCTCTGTTTCCCCATCCCAGTTGTTCTTTCCTTTTGAGTAGTTTCTTTCCCTTTCATATTATCTATTGTACCTTTTGGATCTTATTTACTCTTTGAGGTTTTTGCACTAGGGAAACAATACGATGTTTACACATGAGGGTATGATTTATTTCACTTATAAGTATGGTCTCCATTTACCTATAAAAGCCTCATGTTTATGTTTCTTTATAGCTGAGTAATACTCCATTGTATAAAAATACCACATCTTTTTATCCATTCCTGAGCTGATGGACATTGGTTTGTTTCCAAGATTTAATTATTACAAATTGTGCTTCTATAAACATGGGTGCACATATATATATCACTTTGGTATGATGTTTTTATTTCTGTTCCAGGAAACGTCCTGTACCCCTCCCCCTGAACTGATTAATAAAATAGTGGCTAGGTGGAGATTCTTAATCTTTGTTCTCAGAGAACATTGATTGTCCCAGGGCCCTATTTCCTTGTATTCCTATATTTAGCTCTTTTTCTTTCTCACTATGTAGTGTTACTCAGGGCAGGAGGCTGGGAACTCACTCCAGGGGTTCCTGATAATTGTGCCTTGGAAAGGGGATCTGATGCTGCATTCTTTCAGAAGAGGGTTTCTGTTTACTTTCATGAATTACAACTGTGCAAACAAAGAGAAAGCTCTGCAGGAAGATTGCTGCACTGGAGTGCTTCTGCATTATGGAATGCGTCTCCTTACCTGAAGGAGTGATGCTGGCAGAAGGAAGACGTGATGTTTCCAGGCGATAACCATGATGCATATAGGGCTTGGACTTTTGAGAAATGGAGGTGTATGCGTATTGTTTTAGGGAATTGATGGAATGGAATCAACTGCATAATCAACACCAGAAAGCAACTAAAATATGGACAAGCTAGTCTTTACAGTAATTAGCTGAAATTCCTAGAAACTTTCTCTCTACAAGCTAGGCTGAATATTCACGAGCCCAAGCTGCCAATAAACCTGTTTCTGCAGAGAAATTATGGGTTTCTGTGTCTCCCGTGTTCTCCTTTTAAGATTCTCCATCCAGTTTTTTGTGTAGATTCCGAGATTTGAAAGAGAATACTGCAATCCTTTTGTTTGAAGAGGTGACGTGTTTAAGACATAGCATATTAAAGAATGCAATGCTTTCTTTTGTGAGAGATCAGTGTCCTCCTTGTGAGGCTCTAGCAGAAAAACTTCCTTTTTAGTAGTAGGAAAGACTTTAGAAACAGGAAGAGGAATAACTACAACTGCTAGCGATTGTAACCTACAATTGACTATGTTTCCTCCTTTGTCTTTTTTACTTGAAAGCGCAAAGAGTATTTGAGGCCCACTTCTAACTACATGGAAATGTATACAGCAATTTTTTTTCTTTTTATTAGTGCCTGTTAATTTCATTTGCGAAATATTGGGCTTCCTATGGCAATTTCATCGATGCATACACACAGTTCATCAAGAAATGTATATACACTTCAGCAGTTTGCCGTACTAATAAATTTCTGGAAGCTAATGCCCACCACTTTGAGAACCTCTAGTAACTGTGGAGGCCAAAGGTAACTTGTATTCATCTCATGCTATCTCAATAAATTTAGTACTAAAATATTTATACAAGGTTTTCTTTTCCTGATGTATACATTTTTGGGCCAACCCTATATTTTGATTTTATATATTCCTCTATTACTCTCCCTTACATTCCCTTTCCCCTCTGTTTCATTGCCTTGCTCTTTAATAATTTCCCTTCTACTTCCATGTCATTTTTTTCTTTTTTTGGTTCCACAGATTAGGGGAAAAGTGATGTTTGTCTCACTGAGAGTCTGACTTATTTTGTTTAAGGTGGCGATTTCTAATTCCACTCACTTTCTTGCAAGTGAATAATTTTCTTCTTTAAAACTGAATAAAATTTCATTATATGCCACATTTTCTTTACCTACTTATTTGTTGATGAGCACCTAAGTTAGCTCAGTATCTTGGCAATGGAGAATTGTGCTGAGGTAAACATAAGTGTGCAGGGATCTCTGTAGTATGCTGATTTAATTCCTCTGGTGTATATCAAGGAGCGGGATTGCTGGGTCATATGGTAGTTCTATTTTTAGTTTTTTACAGGACCTCCATACTGATTTGCATAGTGGTTTTGCTAATTTTACATTCCTATCAGCAGTGTGGAAGGGTTGCCCCTCCCCCATCGTTGCCGGTATTTACAGTTTTCTGTACCCTTGATAGCCATTCTGATTGGGGTGATGTATAGTTTTAATTTGCACTTCCCAGAGTTTTTCATGTACTTTCGGAGATTTGTACTTCTTTTGAAGTGTCTGTTTAGTTCATTTGTTTATCTGTTGATTGGGCTATTTAATTTCTTCTGTGTTCAGTTTTTGAATTCTTTATATATTCTAGACATTAATTCTCTGTTAGAAGGGTAGCTGACAAAGATTTTCTCTTATTCTGCAGACTGGTTCTTCACTCTATTATTTGCTTTCTTTCTGTGCAGAAAATTTTTAATTCTATGCATTTGTATTTGTCGATTCTTGCTGTGATTTCCTGTGTTCCTGGAGTCCTATTCAGGAAGTCATTGCCTATGTCTACAGGTTCAACTGTTTCCCCTATGTCTTCTTCTAGCAGTTTCACACATTCACGTGTAGGATATTAATCCATTTTAAATTGCCTTTTGTACAGGGTGAGAAAGAGGGATATAGTTTTAATCTTATACAGATGTATATTCAATTTTCCTAACACCGTTTGGTAATCAGGCTGTCTTTTCTCCAATGTATATTTTTGACTCATTATCTACAATCAGATAACTGTAGTTGTGTGGCTTTATTCTATTCCATTGGTCTATTTTATGTCAGTATCATGTTGCTTTTATCACATGGTTTGGTAGTATAATTCCACATCAGGTTTTGTGATGCCTGTACTGTTACCCTTTCTGCATAGGATTGTTTTGGCAGTTGTGGTCTTTTTTGTTTTCATATGAATTTTAGGATTTTTTTCTAGTTTTGTGAAGAATATAATTGGAATTTTGATGGAGATTACATTGACTCTGTAGATCACTTTTGGTCATATGGCATTTTAACAATATTAATTTTGCTGATTAACATGGGGGTCTTTCCATCTTCCAGAGAAGGGCTTCACAGCAGGAGGGGAGTGGCAGGCAAGCTGAGCAAAACTTCCTCTGTATTCACAGCTGCTCTCCATCAGTCGCATCACCGCTAGGGCTCCTCTTCCTGTCAGACCCGTGGTGGCATTCGATTCCCATAGGAGAGCGAAACCTACTGTGAATTGTGCTGCAAGGAATCTAGGTTGTGTATTCTTTATGAAAATCTAATGTCTGATAATCTGAGGTAGAGCTGATGTTGTGATGCCAGTGCTGGTCCACAGCTAAAAATACAGATTAACATTAGCGAAGAGGTGTGCCTTCACAGAAACAAGTCAATCGCTTGCAGACTGTCATCAAAACCCTCTCAGTAAGTGGCAAGTGACACACTACATCTGGTGGCAGGTTTTATAGTGGCAAGTATGTTGATGCGCTCCAAGTATACAGCTTCAATTACGTGCTGCAAATATACTGCATCTGGTGGCAGGCCGTAAATCAAAGCTGACACTTTAGTCAGTGTGTGGCCACTCATTTTATTTACCTTTTTTCTACAGTATACACACTTGTCTCAGTCACAGTTTTGATAAGCCTCAAGTAACCCTGACCAAAACAGGTAAAACTCAAACATCACTTGAGAGCTTCTTTGAAAGGGGAAAAGACCCAGTGATGAGATAGCAAAAGACTACAACTGCCAACAAAAAGAAAGCTGGGGTTTAGAGAAAATATCATCAGTGCTGATTAATTGTGGGTTCATTGCAACAGGTGACTCACATTCTCCAAGCCTGGTTTGTGTAATCCGTGGCAACCAGCTAACCAACGAAGCCATGAAGCCTTCAAATCTTTCCCATATGGAGACTGTGTACCTTACATTAAAGCATAAGACTCTGGGGTTTTTTTGAAAGAAAAAATGTGAACACAAGTAACAGGAACAATTATTGAAGGCCACCACTTCATCAAATGTGTTGGCACTGACAGCATCCTTTTTAGGTGTTAACCACATTGCTAAAGCTAAGAATCCCTTTACTGTTGGTGAAGAGTTTATCCTACCAGCTGCTAAAGATATGTGTCATGAACTTTTAGGAGAAGTTACAGTTCAGAAGGTGACATATATTCCTCTTGTGACTAGCACTATAACTATATGAATTAATGAAATAGCAGAAGATATTGAGCCACAATTGTTCAGGGTCATCATGGTACACAATCCAGGTTGACAGCAAGGCAACAGTACTGGTTCTTATGTGATGTATATTTGTAGGAGGATGTGCAGGAGGGTGTGTTGCATGAGCTTTTGTTGCCAACTAACAGCAGAGATGCAGAACTACTTAGTTCTTGGAATGATTATATATGAGGAAAATTGAATCAGTCCCCTTGTGTCAGTGTGTGTATGGATGAAATGACTGTCGTGACTAGAAAGATTTTAGTTCCACTTTGAGTTAAAGAGGTCACTTCTGCAGGAGAGTCTGTGCACTGTGTCATTCATTTCTTTCACAGAAATGCTGGGTAGTTGAAACATGTTACCTGAACTTAATAATGTCTTGCAGGATGTGATTAAAATTTAAAGTATATGCTCTTAATTCACATCCATTTATGCAGCTCTGTGAGGAAACAAGCACAGAGCACACACATGTTTCTTAGACGTGAGGCAGCTTTCTAAAAGTTGATCAGTGGCCAGAGTTTTTGAGTTTGAGTGCCACTCTAGAGGACTTGTTTTTCTTTAGAAAAATATCACTCGCAGAATATTTCAGTGACACAGCATGTGTTGCACAACTTGCTTCCTCAACCTGCTTAACAAACTCCCTCTGTCACTTCAGGGGAGAATGACAACCGTGTTTAAATTGACAGATAGAACGGCTGCAGTCAAAGCCAAACTGTAATTATGGTGGCAATGAGTGATCTTTGGGGTTTTTGACATGTTTCAAATATTAACAGAGATTTTTGAGAGAGGCTGAACCAGGGTCTTCTTTCTCCTAGCTGGTATTTGATCACTTATCTAGATTTCAAAAAAGCTTGAGCATTACCTCCCAATCACAAAGGCCCCCAGTTTGGGAAGAAATGGACCAATGAACCAATGGGAATAAGCCAGTTTGACTGACTTTGTTCACACTGGAAGAGAATCAACTGATTGACATTGCAAATTGTGGTGGCTTCAAAAGTATGGTTGAGACAACTTCAAGTCTTCATTCTGGATTAAAGTCAAGGTGGAATAGTCTGAGCTTGCCATAGAAAAATGAAAAGCCTGCTTCCATTTCCACTGCTTTGTAAAGCCGTGTTGTCTGTAGTGACAGTAAATAGAATGAAATTGTGGGGTACAATGGACAAAGTGCTTAGAGAGTCACTGTTTCCCATCACTCCCAGATGGGGTCACCTAGTTGCATAAAACAAAGTCAGGGCTCATTATCTATTACTATGTAATAATAATATAAATGATAATGTAAATAAAAATGTATGATAAATGCAATGCACTTGAACCATCTTGAAACCATCCCCCACCCAAATGTCCCTGGAAAAATTGTCTTCCATGAAACTGCTACCTGGTTCCAAGACTTTTGAGGACCACTGTTCTAGTCTCTCTCTCTCTTTCTTCAGTGATTTGTGGTTCTCATTGGAGGGGTCTTTCACTTCCTTGGTTATGTTAGTGAGGCTGATTTCTAATATTTTTTAAAAAGCTGTTGTGAATGGAATTGTTTTCTTGGATTTGCTTCTCAGACAGTTAATTAGTGACATATAGAAAAGCTATTGATTTTGTAATGTTGACTTTGCAGGAGAGTTTGAAAAGTTTGCACAATGGGCTAGAGAAGCCAGAGAATGTTGTAAGCAGAGTCTGATGGGTGATTCTAGTCAGAGCCTAGAACACCAAAATGTTGACTGAAAAGTGGAAGTTTCAGATGGGAATGGGGACTCTGTTGGGAACTGGACTATAGGCCACACATGTTGCACTGTGACAAAAAGAATTTGTACATTTTTTGCCCCATACTCTCAGACTTTGCAGGAAGCTGAGTTTAAGGGCAGTGAACTCAGTGACCTGGTGGATAAAATTTCAATGCAACCCAACATTCAGGCTGTTGCATATATACTGATGGTTGCTTTTAGCCAGATTTATATAGAATTGGGAGCAAAAAGTAGAACAGAAAGACTTACTTGAAAAAAGTTCTAGCCCCAAAAGGACCACCTATAAAGTGTGTGGGGGCAAAATAAGTTTGTTTGCTGTAGAGATTAGCACCATTAGAAAGACACCAAGTACTTTAAACTGGGGAGAAGGAGAAAGATGCCTTCCGAGGATCTTTGGAATCAGCAAGACCTCATCTACTTCAGGTCCAAAGATGCAAATGTGTAAATCTTTTCTTTGAGAAAAGAGTCACTAGGAGAGAGTCACTATGCTCAGGAAGGGTGACATAGGGAATTTATTTTCTGGGTGCATTTTACCATTCTCAGACATCCAGGCATGTTGAGGTCATTGCAGCCATGGTCTAAGGAGGCCTGGATACTTGTTGAACTTGCAGTAGCCTTTGGTACTAGGCATGTGATGATGGTTTTATCAGGATGTAGAATACAAGAGTTGTGGGGTCAGGGAGATTTCCATCTTCCCTTCAAAGGAAGGCCTGGGAGGCTAGATAATGGTCCTCTGAGCGGGGATGCATGAAGTTATGGGAATGAAACTTAAGGTACAGTGGACATTCCACATTTCTTGCATCTCTGATTTCCTAGAGTCTCTTCCATCAGCTAAGGATGTAAAGGATGGTGCAGGCAGCAAGACAGAGAGAGAGTGAGAGACAGAGAGCGACGGGGCAGGGGGAGAGAAAGATCATGTTGGCTGCAATACCTAGGTCATACGGTGGAGCTGCCCAAGCCATTTGGAAATCACCACTATATACCCTGAATGCCAGACATGAGACTACAGGATTTGAAGTTTGTCCTGCTGGGTTTTTGGTCCTTTTTTGCTTATATTCTTTTCTATTTACCTGTTCCTCTTTTTTTTTTTTTTTTTTTTTTTTGCTGTTCCTCCATTTTGGAATAGGAATGTTTGCTCCATGCTGTTATACCTTAGAAATATCTAACTTGTTTTTGAATTTTACAGGGATTCACAGCCAAGAGTTCACCTTGGGTCTCAGAGGAGACTTTGTTGTGGACTTTAGAGTAATGTTAGAACTACTGAGGTTTTGGGAAAAGGATTATTGTGATTTCATATGTACACAGGGTAGTTACATCATGTTAGGTTGGATTATGACCTTGTGATTGTCTGTATTTGGAAATTAAGTTATAGTTTAAGGAGATGTGTTTGGGTGTCAAGTTGAAAAGAGGTTAAATGTGACAGTTAAGCTTAATTGTCAATTTGACTGGATTAAGAGACTTCTGGAGATGTGACTGGATTATGAGATTTCTACACTGATTGGGGAAATTAACCCACTGATGTTCATAGAAGAATATACTGTTAGGAGGTGTTGCACCATTTGATATGGGTCACTGAAGGGCCTTGCATTGGAGGCCATATCTCTCAGGAGCAGTCTTCCTTGGGGCTCTGCTTCTGAGCTGCATTAAGTGAGCAGCTTTACTTTGCCGTGCCCTTGCACCATGCTGTTCTTGTTTTGGAACAAGTTGATCATGGATTGAAACAGTGACACAAATTAAACCTCTTCTACATTGAGCTGGGCTGTCAGGTACTTTGTCCCAGAAGTAAGAACCTAGAACCAGGGATATAGCTCAGAGGCACAGCGCCTGCCTAGCAAGCATGAGGTCATGAGTTTGATTCCTTGTACCAAAAAAATAAAAAATAAAAGTAAAAATAAAAATACTGATTCCAGAAGTAAGAACCTGACCAATGAGGGTCATGGGGCAGAGCCCCCACAAATGGAATCAATACCATTATATAAAAAAAGCCTCTGAAAGTTGCCTTGCCTCTTCCACCAGATGAGGATGCAGACAGAAAGTACCACCTGTGATTCAGGAAATGGGCCCTCACTCAACAGACACCAAACTGCTGGTGACTTGACTTCATATTTCCTGATCTGCACCTGCAGATTTAGTGTCTGGTGAGGGCTGTCTCCTGGTTACTACATGGCGTCTTCTGTCAATATTTTTTGTTGTTTTTTTTTTTTTGGTTTATTTCACTTAACTGAATAACTTCCAGTTCCACCTTTGTTGTTGCAAACTATATAATTTCTTTCTTTTTTTATGACAGAAAAGCATTCCACTGTTAATTAGCTTAATTTAAATAATCCATATTGTATTAATGATCACAATACCACTTTGAGCCTAATAAACATACACAACTATAGTTTGTTAACATATGATAACAATTAATATGATGTTTTTGTAGAGGTTCCAAATTAGGCAGTTGGAGAACTTGAAAAAAAAGTTCTTTTCTTTATGTAAAAGAATATATACTCCAATATAGTAAGGGACATTTTGAGTAAGAAAAATTAATGGGAATGTTGGGAGGTTGCAAAAATTATTCACATCATGTATTGAAAAATTTTATGTTATATTACATAGTATTGTGAAGTTATATGAATTAAAATTAAATGCAAAGTTCTATATAAATATAGAACTGGACTTAGGTTAAAAGCTCAGAATAGCTATTTCAGAATACTTACTTAAATACATACATTCACTTTTAATGTAGAATATAAGATATGTGTATGCAGACATTCCTTGTTCAATGACTAAGTTATGTTCCTGTGACTAGGTCATTAAATGAATTAGCCACAAAATGAGGATTGTCTAGAGTATGTACATTACAATATTCAGAACAAAGAAATGGTGACAGGAAACTCTAACTTGATTACTTTGCTTTTATTTTTAAAACTCTTACATGTATTACTGTAATCTATAACAGAACATAAAACTACACTGCTGTACTGTATAGTACAATCAGAAAGTTATAATACTATATAAACAAGGTGTACTGTACAAAAAGGGACACTGAGGCTCTATAAACAAGATGTATAGAACTGTACAAAGAAATGACAGGTCAAAATCCTGAGTGGCAGGTCACAGGTTGCAACAGTGCACCTTGGTTGTAAGTATTGTGAAGTTATATGAATAGTCATTAAACAGGTAGGTCATTAAGTGAGAAATATCTGTATATATAAATATTTATATATATATCTGCATATATAAATATTTGAACAGGTAGGTCATTAAGCGAGAAATATCTGTATATATAAATACTTAATAAAAGAAGCATTTGCTTTTTGTCATAAATGATACCAGAACAAATAGCAAGTACAGAAAAATGTTCTTGCTTCACATTGCCATCAAAAACAGATTCTAAAAATCTTATGGTTAAATGATAAAAAATCAATTCATAGATAAAATACAAATCTTTGTCAAACCTTTAAAGATACTAGTCATGGCAGTAAACATAGATGAAAGATGGATTTTCATAGACAAAAGTCAAAACTTCTTATTAGAACTGGTAGTCAGTATAATCTTTCTCACTCCCATGGCTCTCACATGCCCTTAGAACCCATCAGTGCAGACTGCTTCTATTGATTCCTTATGCTTTTTAACTGGAGTGCCTGGTTCAGAGAGATAGGATGACACTCCATGCAGGACACAGGAGAGATACTCTTGCCCCCTGGGGCCATGGCACTTCCTCTGCTCTTTCACAGGTGGGGCATGGAGCATGGTTTGAATGATGGCCGTTAAAGGTAAAAGTGATCATCAATTTGGCATCAAGATTTAAAATAATCATCTAAAGATGAGATAAAGGGCAAATGTATTTACTATGTAAAAACAGTCGGCAAACTCGGTAAGAAGGACACCAAACTACGGAAGACACAGAGTGACAGACAGACCAGCAGAATAGAAAGCTAAAACAGGTGTACTCAGCAAGCATAAACTAGATGCCACTGGAGGCAGAATGCATGGGTGAAAAATGCTCCTCTTCTTACCTGTGTGTTTCAGGGAAAGCTACTGAATCTTTCTCTATTTCAGTTTCCTCCTCTGTGAGACGGGATAGTAGAAATAATGATAGCATCTAATTTACATGATTTTTTAAAGTACCAAGTGAGTTTATAAATGTAAAGTTCTTTGTCCTGGCACATACACTGTTGAGGTGATACATGAATATTATTATCTCACTAGAAATGTAAAAAGCACTAGGTAGAAGAATAAAAAATATGTAAGATTAGAAAATATGAAAGATGATTGGCAGTGAAATCGACATCGTCACATAGGGAGGAAATTAGGTTTCATTCCTTTGGTAAAAGGCAAAAGACTTACATGATCTGAAGAAAAACCAAGTGTGGTATTTCATGTGGTCAGAGTCATTTTCTTGTCATTGGAACACAATATCTGACACCCACAGCTCAAAGGAAAAGTTTATTTGGGCTCACGGTTTTAGTCCACTGTTGTTTGGCTTCAAGGTAGAATTGTCAGGGTGGAAGTGTCGGGCAGAGAAAGGTGCTCACATCACAGCGGGAAGGAAGCAGAGAGAGAAGACAGCGGCCATGGAGGGAGCTGCACCCTTCCAGCCCTTGTTTCCAGCGAACTGCCTCTTCTGATCAGACCCACCTCTTCACAGTACATTTACCGAAGGGTTAATCCACAGACGGGTGTAGTGCCCCCGTGATCCAATCGCCTTCCGCAAGCCTTACCTCGGACCTCATAGAGATTTTCCAGGATCATCTATAGCCAAACGATAACACATGCTTTCAAGAGCAATTTGTTGTTTTATTTAAAACACTTTAAACTACCTGAATCTTTGACCTGGTAATTCTATTCCTAGGCATTCGTCTTGAGGAATAACCATAGAATTTTATGTTTCTATCAAGATTTTCATTGTAGCATTATTTTTCATAGCAAACAGTTGTGAATAACCTTTCAGATGTGGAAAAAGGGAAGTCACTGTGCCTCTACTCAGTATTAAGATTTATTGCGGTCTTATCCAGTGCCTGACGCTATGTTCTGCTCTTTTTTATGAAGTTTTTCCTTAATCCTTTGGATCACTTCAAAAGGCAGATTTCTGCCTTGAAGAGTCTTATTCAGCTAATAAAATGTTTATGACAAATGCAACATAACATAAAATGCTCATGATAAATGTGATACTGTGAAGCCCTTATGACTGTAAGCAGGCATATTATAATCTCTCTGTGAATAAAAAAATATTGAAAAGCAGCCCACAGAAGGTGAACAGTTATTCATGAAAACTTACTGTCATGAATACTGATGAATCTTGAGACATCAGTACCACAGCAATCAAACTATCAAACATGATTATAATTTTTTTAAATGAGAAAAATTCAGGGCTATATTTGTCAGATATCTAAAAGCAGGAAGTTTTGTTTCTCTCTGCTAAAAGCTGGTGCCTTGACAGTGCCCTCCAAGCCCTTCGGTGATGGGCTCCCACCCTGTCTCTCTAGCTTCATCCCTTGGGAACCTTTTTGGGGGACCCAGGTCCCCAGGTCTCTTCTTCCTCAGCACTCCAGGTAGTATCACTCCATGGGGACTCTCGTGGTCCCTGTCCTCCAAGTGCTCTCCTTACAGATACCCCTTACCTACCTCCTAGATGTCATCCGGCCACCTGTCATCTGAGAGGCTCCCTGCCCGTCCCTGAGAAGACTTTGTCCTTCCCCCATTTTTCTATTCTACCTCCAACCTCATGTTCTAGTTTTGTTCTTTTTCCACAGCACCTTCCACCTTCCAACAAAGGACAGGATTGGCTTTTCTTATCCAGTATACGGTATACCTGTATATTATCCATGTTACTATACTAGAATATAAGCAAGATAGGGGGGTTGAGTAATGTCTTCAGTACCTAGAAGAAGGCCTGGGACACAAGGAGGTCTTCAAATGCTTTATGTTGCTCATGGTGTTGTGGCATCTTGGAATAGGCAGAAAGACTGAAAAGTGAAAAGGCAAAACTAAACCAAACAAACAAAAATAACCCAACAAAAACAAAAACAAAACAACCTTGACTTGACTTTTGAGCAAACACAAGCAGGAACTTCCTTAGAAAATATTATAGTAGATCTTGTACAATTTGAATTATCAATATTATAGATCTTTTTGTCTCACCAGGAGTAATTGGGTTAAGGTTTTGTGGTTGTGATATTATATTGCTCAATTTAGTTAGGTTTTATTTTGCTTGTAAATCAATTGATGTCTTACAATGATTTTAACATGGGGAAAGGGCCATACTTGTATACCTGGAAATTTTTTTTTTTCTTGTTTTATGATGATAATCATTATTTGCACTGTAATTCTTCTCAATATCATGGTTTTGTTAGAATTGCTGCACATGATATGTTTTTCTTTCCAGCTATAGATGGCATCACACCGCTGTCTACCACAGTAAAAACAGGCTGAGTTTCTCAGTCAGAGCTTCTGGTCAGGGAGAGTAGAAAATGAGTAATCAGTCCAAGTTGAGTGGTAAATTAATGTCCTCATTAAGGAACAAACTGGAATTCTTTTATAAGCAAGGTCAGAGTGTTTATAATTCAGTGGATTTCATAAAGCAAACCCTATCCACATTTATATAGCTTCACTATGGAACTCATGACTTATCTGCATGAAGCATATGTAAAATCTCACTTAGAAACTCTTTACAAAGGACCAGTACTATTGCTATGTAATTATTCATACAAGTCACTGCTGATATGCAGTCTCATTTCCCCAGACAAGGTAAATGAAAACATGACAATCTTAAACAGAAACCACTCTTAGAAGAGTGGCCTATTCTCAGTTCAGTTCTTTTATTTTTTTTGTTTTTTTTTCCTGGTACTGGGAATCGAACTCATGACCTCACACTTGCTGGGCAGGTGCTGTGCCGCTGAGCTAAATCCCCAGCCCCCTCAGTTGAGTTCTTAGCAGTACAAATGATGTGCAATCTTTATCCATCAAATATATCTGCCACTTTGGTTAGAGGAAAACTTTAATATTTAGAGTAGGTTGTGCAGGTATAAAGTTTAGTATTTATTATATACTTAATGTCACTTGTTTCTCCCCTTCCTCTCCACCTTCCTCCCTTCTTTTACCTTCCCCCTTCCTTCCTTTCTTCCTTCTCTCCTTTCCTCCTTCCTTGCTTCCTTCCTCCTCCTCTTCCTCATTGTTCTTCCTCTTTCTTTCTTTTTCTTTCTTTCTTTTTCTTTCTTTCTTTCTTTCTTTCTTTCTTCTTTCTTTCTTTCTTTCTTTCTTCTTTCTTTCTTTCTTTCTTTCTTCTTCCTTTCTTTCTTTCTTCTTTCTTTCTTTCTTTCTTTCTTTCTTTCTTTCTTTCTTTCTTTCTTCTTTCTTTCTTCTTTTCTTTCTTTCTTTCTTTCTTATTTCTTTCTTTCTTTCTTTCTTATTTCTTTCTTTCTTTCATCTTTCTTTCTTTTTCTTTCTTTCTTTCTTTCTTTCTTTCTTTCTTTCTTTCT